>NC_085058.1:13212798-13519780 GCF_963662255.1 Cinclus cinclus
CAATTTGTAATTTGTTTCGGAAAAACAAATGTGGGGAAAAGACACGAGATCTAGGGAGCTTGTGTCTGGGCAAATTTATAACTTAATAAAAATTATTAATTTCATTAATTCAGCCTGTGGAATTTGATGCCATTTGAGAGCAAGTATGTGTAGACAAATTTTATGGAAAACTTTGGAATGCCAACATACTTAAGAACAACGAAAAAGATTTCTTTGTAATATTTCTTTGTTCTTATTAGCACTTAATTAACACCCACAATCTACTTCTGACTACCTCTATGAAATAGCTGTGCCCAGTAGGGCACACTCATGCACAGATATAATAAATGAGGGAAGAGTGGGCACATGACGCACACATGAGGAAGTGCAGAGCAGACCACCATTACCTGTGTTAAGACAGGGAAGTGGAAAGAGGGTTGTCTTCCTTTGAAACAGTAGCTGGTGACACAAAGCTCAAGCAGAGAGGATTTTTGGCTTGGCTGGTCTCTATTTTTCACCTCTACCATGATCACTGCGTTCCAGTGTTGCCATAAAAACAGATAACAAAGTTAACTACTGCTCCTTACCTGAGCTACAGCAATTTACCATCTGCATAAGAAATTAGCCCAGTTCCCATATTTGTAATTATGATCCATTAGACATTCTACTTCACAGCAGGGATAAACATGAATTTGCAATGCCATGCAGCTGTGGATGGCTGTCTCATCCTCTGATACTTGTCTAGCTGATTACCATGGCTAACAACTTTCTTCAAGGGCTTTTCAGGCCAGAGCTAACTGCACTAAGACTCTGAGGTTTGCAGGTTCATACTCAGCCCTTTCCTTTTATCCTGATTGGCTTCCCCTTCTAAGGCAACAAAGCAAGAGGCATTCTTTAGTTTCCTTTCAAGCTGCCCATTCTATCCAAGAACTTGAATGCTGATGGTTTCAACTACGCCTGCTTGGAACTCCTGAAATGCATTCAATTAATACCAGAGCAACCTGCTTAAATTATTAATGTAAGTTAGTTTGATTCAAGAACTAAAAATGTTTTATTTGTCATAAATATTTCTTACAATATGGTGACTTCTGGCAGAATTCCCAATTTGATCCAAAGCTGGTGTTCCAATAAGTCTTAAAACTAAATTTCAACTGCCATTTTGGCAACAAATTCACAAAACACAGTAAAATAAATTGGAAGCTTATCACAGAAATTATGCCAACAAGTTTAAAAGTTGATTTTGTTGTAATTATGAATTTTTGACCACAAAATGATCTAGGTCCTCTGCTCAATATGCTCTGGAGAGAATTATCACTCTGACTGGCTTGGGGTGAACAAAGAGCACAGCTCAATTTGCTGGGCCATTTTTAGGCAAAATTTTAGTTTCTCTGTAAGACTGTGAATAAATCCAAGGACAGCTGGATTTGAGGACATGTGCAGAAAGCAGAAAGGGGAATGAAGACAGTTAAGAAAAAAGGGTGCATGGTGAAGCAGTAAGTATAGCTAGAGTGTTATTCTGGATCGCCATGTGGTGCCATGGAGCCATTCATAATCAGACCTGAATACTTCCCTGACCACTATACATTATGAAAAAATAATTACTTCAGGTAGTTTCAAAAGAAACTAGCGAATTCTCTTACATGAGGAAAAATTATTCTCCTGCATATACTGTAGTGGATGTGATTTCTGAGTTAGCATACAAGTTCCAAGAGTGTATGTGTATATAGCAGCAATTCATTTCTTTCTCTATATGTGTTTATTTTCATGGCATAGTTACATTCACTGGTTATTTTTGAGACTATAATACATCTTGGGTGTTCTGGCTAAACTGATGTTGCCAAAATTGTCAGCAAAAAGACCGGAAAAGTTGATGAACCTTAAACTTTTACCCAAACAACTGCTCAGTTGTTTCTTCAGGATATGGAAGAGGCAGCAAGTCCAAGCAAGAGGAGTGATAGGAAACCAGGGAGGAAGGATAGGAATTTCTGTCTGACATGGATTTCACAAACCTCTGTGTTTGATCTTTTCGAGACTCTGAAACAATTATCCACAGTTATTAGCATTTTAGGGGTTAAAGAGTTTATTGTAAAGGAAAGGTAGTTCAAACTTCAGTTCCGTGCTCCACTTACTCACTAGTTTATTGCTTTCATTTTGCTTAGGAATTTAATATCTTTATAAATTGTACTGGTAATGTTTTCAGGAACATCTAAACACAATTTTTGAAAATTACCTTCTTAGACTAAGATCTCCAAAGGTAGGTACAACATAATTCCTGACACTTTTAATGTGAACAAGCTGAAGAAAAAGCTCTTCAGTTTCTCAGGACTAGTTTCTCTTTTGCAAATGGGACTTGGTTGCAAATGGGAGTTAGTTAGGTATTTTTTACTAGTATGCCATATAATTAAAAAACTAAATATATACATAAAAATAAATACTACCATGGATAATTCTTATTCCACTCTGTGGGTTTGTCAGACCCACAGGGACAGCAGTGTGGTTTGTGGGTTCTCCTAGCAGCCCCAACTATCAGAACTACTTGGGCAGCTGCATCTTCATACCCCACACTAAGAGTTCGCTACTTGGCACTGCTTTATGTGCAGATTTCATATGTCCATATCTCTGGTTATTTGCACCAAGTTTATTTCAGTTTCTTGTTATCTTACAAACACTTTTAATAACAGCATTATGCTATTACTTACTGAGCTTCTCTGCTGTAGTTCTTCGTATTTGGAAAAAAAATATAAAGATGAAGATATGATCACTGCCCCAAGGCTATAATTAAAACAAGACCAGCATTATAGAAACATATATTCTAGCTGGCCTCTAACTGGATGGTCTGTTTAGTTTTGTTTTGACATATTGTATGAAGCAGCATTTAACAGATGTTGGGAAATAGCTCTCTGAGCTTCTCATATAAACTTAGAGCAGAGATTCATGTGTATGAATTAATTTTATCACTGAATGTGCATATTGATGTTATCTGCCATTTTTAAATGTTTGTGCCTATTCTGCTGTAATTTGAGTCTTCTTGCCAGAAAATATAGAAACTTGTCAAGTGAAAGTGCCTCAGTTGTAGCAACACTTTCTAGCACCATACTGACAATTCTCTTCCGTTGAGTGAAAGATGTTGCCTTGTACAAGCCCAGCAGTGGGGGGAAACAAAGGGAAGAAAAGTGGCAGTTGTTTCATTCCATACCCTCTACACACAGTTTTGACCAAAAAAATCCCTCAAAACCCCGAAGTGGAGGGGTCTCCCAGTGTCTTTATGCCAAGTTGTCAGTGTATTGTCAGTAATGCTAATTTATCATGTAAACCCTGTAGCTGATAACCTTATGGCTGACAAAGCAAGGCTTGCCTCTCTGTGCTGTGTACAAACAAGGAAATGAGGAGGTCAGGCAGAGAATGGATACAAGACCTGGGACAAAGCCTAAAACAGAACAGGATTAGAAGGGAAGTGTAGCTGACAAACTGACACAGAGATTTTCTAATTTCTACCTGTATTTAATGTATTTTGCATATCACATCTGTACTTTTATTTTTTTTTTTATTTTGTGGCCTCCTTGGTTTAATTTGAATACATTCAAGCCTTAAGTGCTTCTAAAACAACAACTATAGTTTTAAAATATGTCACACCCACCTCAGTCAAATTACAACAGATGTGCGATATTAACTTAGGGTGAGTGGGCACAGATGTTATCAAAATCACCCTCTTACCTGCCAACTCCACCAAATTTTCCAGTGCTTGGATATTTTCTTCCACTGATGTGTGGAATTTTATTGTCATGTTCCCTGTGCCTTTTTTTCCCACCTTCAGATGTTTGATTCAGTTATTAAACCTGCATATGTCTTCCTTCTCTATCAGCTGTCTGAGCTAAAACAATACTTCATGACAATCACTGAACAGAAAAGCAGCTCTGAAGATACTGATGTGATTAGATGTGAGGCCAAGAACTTGTGCTGAGTGCTAGAAGAGCACTTTATAACCACAGTAAATCAGTTTGGGCCAGACAACATGGCAGAGGAGAAGTGATGTGATGTGAAATATGAGTTGGGGAAGAATTCAAAAGAGAGGGAAGTGAAAGGGCATATTTAAACCAGATTTTCATTTTTTAGTGTCACCATAGTGTGAGTTAACCAGTCAGCTTCTCTTTGCTGACTCTGAATTCTCTTCCTTACTTCAATATTGTGCATATTGCACATCTGCTCAGCAAAAGGTGCAGATGTGAGCACTCTCTGTGCCTCAGGCCTGTGAAAAGCCATTGTAACACACTACTAAATTTGGACTAATGCACCCTGTCCCTCAGCAAGGACTAATAGCTCAGGAGCATCTTCATGCTAACTGCTTTTGAGCTGTCTGGAATGGAGGCGAAGTGAGTTTTATCTTCCCACAATGTACTTTGTGGAGCTATCCATATTGGGTCGAATTTGGAAGAAGCATTGAAAGCTTTTCTAATACCTGATCGTGCCATACACCAACAAAAAGCAAGTGCATTGCAAAGGAGGGAAGCATCACTGCCCATATTTCATGATACGCAGTATTAGGACAAGAAAAAGAAACACAGTGGTCAGAGCTGGGGTGTGGTTCAGGTCTCCATTGCCTTATCCAGCAGAAATATTGTGACTCTAACTGGCAATAGCAGGATTGTTCATATTCTCCACTAATATTCGAACCCATAGTTCTTTATACTAAATTCCATGTTTATCAACAAATGGATTAATTACAAACCCTACAGTGCACTCTACACAGACTGATTGTTTCCTAGTTTCATACCTACAGAAGCAAAACAGAATTATGTCAATCTGTTGTGAAAATGGGCATAATTTTAATTTCTGTAAATTGGCAAAAGCAATAACAGTACCCTTATAAAAATATACATTGCTTCTCACACATTAAGTTTCATATCTTTATATAGAAAGAAAAAGCTCCTCATTTACTCTAATTATGCTTTGGTTACAAATGTCTTAATGTTCTAATTAATATAAAGAAGTTGATTGTATGTAATACACAGTGTCCTGCATTGTTCTATCTATCTTTATCTATCTTTATTTTACAAAAACATGATATAACATTAGTGACCTATCCTAGCCTAGAATTCAAGTCTGTTTTACCTTGGTTTCTTCTATGGCATTGTATCAGGGTCTCATTTTGATTTAAACATCTCAGGCTGTTTTACAGACACAGCAGGATTTTTGCTGCTTAGAAACATGTGCTTCCATCGTGTGGACAATATTAAGAAGTGCAAAAAACAGCTTTTCAGAAAAATTGGGGAACAGTTCAAGTATCTGTATTTGTTACCATGAATTAGATTAATTATAAATATATATGATATGGTAAGATATGAGCTATTCACAAATCTGTGGGTTCAACACTGCTAATGGAATCAGGAATATTGATTCAATCCTGTTTATTTTCAGCTCAAGAAATCCTTTCCAATGAGCAAAAAGTGATGAAAACACACAAGTCTCCAAGCCACTTTTAATTAGCACCCAATTCCAACATTACTTGCTTTTGTACCCATTTCTGTATCTGTTAATCTCATTCTTTTTCCTCTAAGTCTTTGCAAAACTTATTTTTGTACAGTGTGCATTGCTTTCCTTCCACTCAAACACACACACAAACACTCCTACCCCAAACATCAGCCAGCCCAGGCACCCTGCCCACACAGTCCTCATTCCTGCATGAGTTCACATGAAGCTTTGTTTCAGAAATGGTTTTGGTTTAAGGCCTCTTCTTGTTTCTTGTATTTGATCAAGTCAAGAGACTTAGAGTTGAAAAAACTGTATCTATCTAATACCAGTAAAAGTCCACAATGGCCAAGTTAGAAACACTGCAGTGCATTAATGCAGTTTAAGTCTTACTAAACTTAAATATCTACTAAACTTTAATATCCAGAAATTGTAAGCAGATTCATGTCAGTCTGTTGCGAAAATGTGCAAATTTTAACCTCTGAATGTTGGACTATTAACAGAGCCTCTACAAAAACATCACACATCATGTTAATTCTCCTTAGATAGAAAATGAAAGGAAAAAGTGAAAGAAGTTGCTAAAGATCATTTCCTGTACAACAGCCCACCTATAATAGGTCTGTCAAGGCTTGCACACAAAGGAGTGTGATTCTAAAGCTGTCCCCTGCAGTACAGTCTCTCAAAGCAAACCTGCATGTCATAGCAGCATGATCTGCCTGCTGCTCTGAGATCCTGTATGCCAAATGCTAGCTAGCTGATGCTGCAGTCTGCTGACTTCATTTATATTGAATAAAGGTAAAACTTTGTAAGCCTTGCCTGTGCGTTTCAAACAGATTATTTGGGAATAGGTCTTCAAGATATGTTTGAATGAATCCCTTCCTTTGTGAAAGTTTGTTTTTGAAAACAGAAATCACTGTTACAATCACTGCAGATCTTCAGAGTCTTTTATGGAGATTGGGATAGCATTTTACACAGGTAGTCACTTACTTTGAGCAGAAAGAGCCTGCACTTGTGGTACAGTAAGAGATGAAATAAATACATATTTAATTAAATGGATATAATGGAATGCAATGCCATAGAAGATTCTCTGTGATGCTTTTTCAGCTTCTATATAAAGACAGGTAAATCTATGCAGTAATGACATCTATTTTCCAAGTCATTGCATTTTGTACTTGGTTGATTTTTTTTTAAGTGTGAGTTTCAGCTGAAATTTCTGCCCTCAAAAGCCTTATTTTTTTCATGTAGTTACTCTGTTGTCTAATTAGGTAGGAACATAGACTACAATCTTTTTCTTATTGGATCAACTTAGAGCATGTCATATTTGTTTTCTGCTTTGCCATTTACTTTCATGAAACTTGTGGATGTCCAATTTTCTTTGACAATTTTACCTTACTCTCAAACTTGTTAGAAATTACTATGGATTGGAAAATGCTGTGGGTGAGAAGTAAATGGAACATGGTGATGCATGGAAAAGGCAGTTGTAAGTCTCTAGTCTGTATCACTGTGCTCAAATTCTTGATTACTTGATATTAAAGTGTTTAGAATACATGGAAAAACATAAACTCAATTTATATCCATTAATTAGAAGATAATATAAAAAAAATCTCACTTGTGTTTTAATAATTGGCAATATTGTGCTAGATGGAGGGTGTGGATCAAGCTCAACAACCAACTTTCTTTCAGATGAACTTTAAATGTCAAAACATCTCATGATAACTTTGTGTGTGTTTGGTTTTCAGTGTTTTGGAAACTGTCCACTCATCCTTTTAGAAATTGTCACACTGGTTTGGCTTTGGAAGAATTAGTTAAATATATTCCCGAGAGCCAGTAATTTAATGAAAATCTATTAGGTTTCCTGGGTTCTGTCATCTTTTGTCATCAATGTAGGTGAAAATGGGAAAAGAAGCCTTTCCTGATTTAGAATTTTTGATGTGTTGCTCATCAAATTTTAAGAGATTTTTGCCTGTTATAACCTTGATTAGTTAATGAGATTATGCAATATTACTAATGGCAGACTTTCATTTCCATTTTTAAAATGAACATCTCTAAAATATAAACAGGAAAAAGCAAGAATCAGAGTCTCATCAACCTCTTCTGGCTGTAGTCTTGGGCTTTTATATTCTCTGTCTTTTCATGAAACGAATTCATTCTTATACCCTTCTGGGAAAGCTTGAGGTCTGTCAAGCATTGTACCATCTTCAGGGCCAGGATTTGCTGTAATTATCTCCCAGTGATTCTTATCTTCTTCAACTCTGTGGGAGTCCAGATAATTGTGACAAATGACTTCAAATTCTCTTCCAAAATAAGACCTGCAAAGTCAAAAGAGATGGCATAGGCAGGGAGAATTAACATATATACAAATTCAGCAAATCTTCATTACTTGTGAATTGTACAAGATTTTCTCGTATTTCTCTTGGTTTATTTAGAAATATCACTATACACTTTCAAATACCAGACCCTTAAAAGAAACACAATATCCCACTTTGTTTCCTATGAATAATTTAGGAATTTGAAATCTAAAATCAATGCCACCTTTCTAGCCTCAGAGCTAAAAGGAGCCCCAGCAGAACAAGGCCCTGATAAACCAACTCGACTTGTAAAAGCTGGTTAGGCCCTCATCCCCACTTCTCTGTGACTGAGGAGGACTCTGGCTACTTAATTCTTCTTCAGCCTCAAACTTTCAGACTTTTCATCCTCAAAAACCTTACACAAATCCTGGGTCAGGTCTTGCCAAGAAGTTAATGGGAAACATTGGAATACTCCCTAGGAAGGCCTAATCAATATTAATTTAATGCATGTGTATTAACTGAATGGAGGTATTAACTTCAATTTGTTGAGACATAGATCCAGATGGACATAAGCATGCAGAGTTTTATGCAGTGTGGTTTTATTTAGATTCTTTCTTCCTTACACTTCTTAATAATGTTTTTTTTCCTTCAAAAGTAACCCAAACAACTGACATTGCTCAAGTTATTCAAAGGGAGAACCACCAAGAAACTAGAGAAAACTAAAAGCATGATATGGTAATGAAAAATAAAAAAAAAATCCAAACAACTCAGCATGATCCAACTGTCTGCAACAAAACAGCAGCACATGTTGCAGACAGTTAAAATAAGGGAAAGGAGAATGGCATTCTGGATTATTTTCAATTTCCTCAGTGCATTCCTAAAGCAGCTCTCTTGCTCCTCACAGTAATTCTTGATGTTGGCACATCACTGTGCACACCCCTGCCAGTTGTTAAGTTATTCTTACCACACACAGAAGGTCCTTGGAACAGCTAAGTTGCGATTGGTGTAGCAATGAGTAATAATAATTTTAGTGTCTGCCTGGGGAAAAAAGAACAAGTGAAGACACTTGACAAACATTTTTAAACCACTACTGTGAAAAAAGACTGTCTTTAATAACTAGTTTATTTTGAGTGTGTTTATTAGTGAGCTCATTCATGTAAATGAGTCTTAGTATAAGGCTGTAAAGGAACAGTTGTATTTGTGATACTCTGTTGTACACCAGCACTTCAGAAAGCCTAGCAGCTGTCTTGTACAGGAAAACACTGTGTTTACAGAAGGTTGAAAACATTTGGGAAATCATCCACTTATTCAGATGCCTTTAGAATTTTATTAGACATTTAATGTACAGGACCCCTTATTTAATCACATCTCCAAAGATTGGAAATGGAATTTACTGTCAAAAGGCCTGAAAACCAGGTAAGTAATGCACCCTCACAGCATCATAATGTCAACCTTTGGAAATTTCTGATGAGGAAAACTGAACAAGTCAACCTCAAAATGAACAGTAGAAACAAATACTTGTATGGTTCCCTAATTAGGGATTGTTCCCTCCCTCTCCCCCTTCCTAAAAGCAGAGGTCAGAACTGGCACAAGAGAAATATATTAATAAAATCGACATAACACTTTTTTCTCAGTAGTCCACCCATTTCAATTAAATTTTCATAACATTTCCTACAGTTTTAATTTCTTACAGGAACTGGAAATCCTTCATGTTCAAGACGCAGTTGTGGATCCAAGGACTTAGCTTGCCAGAGAGCCAAACAGGAAACCTCAGCTGTCAAAAATACTTTCTGAAGGTGAGATTTTTTAGCAAAATCTTTAAATGTTTTGTGGTCACTTGCCAGATAAAACTGTAAATAAAAATACATATTAAGGACAGTATTAATGTAAAAGAAAGAAGATATGTAATTTTAAACCATTTTTTTAAACCAGAAAAACTTTTCTCTTGGATCCCAACTGATCAGTTTTCCCAGCTGAAAGTATGTGGGCAAAACCCATAGGATAGATTCTGTACTGTTGATAAACTCATTAAGTAGTTTTATTATGTGCAAATTTGTGAATACTAATTAAATTGAATTTACATTCCAAATAGTTTTATCTCACCAAAATATTTGTTGAGAAGGAAAACTTTTTTAAAGTTGTGGTGGTTTGAGTGCATACGTATGTGTAATGCCTTATTTGCTTTCAATTTGCAGAGAGAAATGTTACCATTTAATAGCAATCTCCTTCCTCAGAATGACAGAATAGTGCAATAGACTTTATGTTTCTACTATGGATTATCTTCATAAAGTCTTCTCATCTTGGAGTTTCACAGAATATTTTGAGTTGGACCCATGAAGATCATCAAGTCCAGCATTTAAGTGAGTTGTTCAAAGTGAAAAAAACCCAGAAAACCTTCTTGAAGAATTCTTTCATGACTCACAATCTAATTGTGATTTCTTTTTCTTTCCATTTTTAGATTTCCTTTATTCAGTCATTCTGGCTAATAGCCCCCTTGGTCTGCACACCTGACCTCAGGCAAGTAGCATAAACTTTCTAATTAGGTATTACTTATCGTGATCTATGCGTTATTCCGAGCCTGTTCTGTAAAACTAAGATGTTGCACCAGTGTACAGCTTTATATATCTATTCTTAGAGAGGGATTCAATGCACATTATCAGTATATGCTACCACTGCCATCTGCAACTTTATTGCCTTACCAGTTTGTCAGAAACCCCTCCTTTTGTCCCAAGAAGAAAGTTCTGCCCATATCGAAGTGGTTCACCTACTGCACTTCCATCAACACTGTTAAAATTGTAAAGGGGAAAAAGGTACATTCAAATCATCAGTTTTACCATTGTTTAGGGTTTTTGTCTCTTTTGGTCTACACTTAGATGTTGCTTTGTGACAACATTTTGTACTGTTTACCTTTTAAAATAGGTAAGATATCTTAACCTAAGGCAGAGCCTTTGACTATTGAGCAGGACCCTGTTCTTCTGTTTCTTCTCCAACAAACAGCAACAATTAAACATATATTTGAGAGAGAAAATAGGCTGGGCTTTTTGAACAGAACCATGTCCACTTCATGGAAAGCAAAAGCAATGACACATATTTCTGCTTGTAGGAGAGTGAATATTTATACTGGTGATATTTGGACATGTTTGGTCTGCAACTGGAATAAAAACAGCTGCAGAATTTACCAAATGATAGTGAACTTGATTCTGTCATCACACTTAGGCTGATTTAGAGGTCCTTGGAATTAATCAGAGCAATATTCAGCATAGAATCAAGCTTAATGCATAACTGAAGACTCTTTCTTAAATACATTAAATTTACTCATATTCCTTTGTATATTGGCAAACTTCGTTGCATAGTTCTCAAAACAAGTTACCTAAAACTAAAATAATAATTGAAAACAACTCAGAATAAAGTAGCAGACCTTACAATACAGAAAGCATTGCGACCTATGGGGTCCACTCTCTTGACTGCACTAAGCCCATGTGAGATCTGCAGGGGTTCATCCGAGTACAGGGATACTTCTTCCATGTCAACAGCCAGAGTCACATCACCACACATTTCGGGGTCCCTCTCCTCCAAGGTCCCTTCCAAATCCGAGGATTTGTTGTCTGGATTCATAAGTAACACGGTGTCTCCAAAGTGAACAAATCCATCAGAAGATACTGACAGCTCTACCTAAATTAGAATTTACATAGTATTTTACAGAATTATCTGAACCTAACGTCAGAAGTATTTTAGTATAAAGTCCATATCATTCTTAGTGCATGCAGAAAATAATAAAAGTTATGTCACTCGGTGGGGAGTTATGGGGAGGTGAACACAACCCTCTTTAAAAATTACCCTCTTGAAAATATTCTCTTGAAGTCTGGCTAATCTCTGTACTAAAAGCTGTCCTTGCTCTCTCTTACGGATGAAATCCCTCAGGAGATCCTGTTGGCAAAGGAGAGAGGAGCAGATATGTTATCCAGCACCCACAATCTCGTGTCTAAAGTGGATTTAGAGAGCCGGGGGGGCAGCCCGGAGAGAGGGAGGCGGCCATGCCCGGGATGGCGGTACCTGATGCGCGTACTCGTCCTCCAGCCAGTTCCCGATGCGGACCCCGAGGCGGTAGGAGGCCATGGCCGGGCCGGACCGCGTCCCGCGTCGCCATAGCGACCGCGCCGCGCCGCGATTGGCCAATCCGGGGAGGGCAGGGCAGCGATTGGCCATCCCGGGGAGGGCAGGGCAGCGATTGGTCAGCCTGGGGCGAATAGGGCAGCGATTGGTCGGCATGGGGAGGGAAGGGCCGGGCGCGGGGTCTGAGCGGCGCTGAGGGCGGGGCGTGACCGTGAGGGTGTCATGGAACGCTTGCGTGGGGGCTCTCGCGTCCAGATCCTCCCGTCCCACTGTAAATCCGGCACTGCCAGCTGCACGCGAAAACGTGTCCATAGATCCACACGTCTTGTAAATACCTCCGGGGGTAGTGACTCCAGCACTGCCCAAGGCAGCTTGTTTCAGTGCTTGACAATCCTTTCAGTTTCCAGTCTGAACTTCACCAGAGCAACCTCAGGCTGTTTGCTCTTGTTGTGCCGCTTAACATTTCGGTCTGTTCTGAGCAGTAAGAACAGCTCAGGTCAGTCGAGTGCCCCTCCTCGGGCACTTGCCTTTTACATTCCATATTAGACAAAGAGGTGCATCAGTTTAACACAACAAATTAGTTCATTCCATTGTCACTGCTCTGTTGGTAAATACTGTCAGCCATAGAATAGTTTGGGTTGAAAGGGACCCCTAAAACCACCACAGGGACACCTGCACCAGACCAGGTTGCTCCGACCCCCATCCACTGATCATTTCTGGGGTTGGGGCAGCCACAACCCCTCTGAGCAACCTGTGCCGATGTTTTACCACCCTCCTTCTGAAAAACTTCTCAGTGTTTAGTGTGAGTGAATGCATCAGGTCAATATTTTGTTTGTACAGGTTTTGCTTTGTTATTGTTTCGGTTTGAAATGTGCATGCAAGTTAAGCTACGTGACTATGCCATGTGTTTATTTTCCAGATAGGCTAAGGCAATGATCTTCAGAGATGATGTCGATTCTTGCACAACACATTTAATCCCTTTACAACTGTCATGGTTTTCTTGCAAGCTTGCTGTCGTAAGATTTCAATGCTGGCCAACTTACAAAGATAAAAAGAAAATGGTTTTTTGCTTGGACAGCTGGACTAGATGTTGTCATCAGAAAGTTTTGACGTGAAACTTGGCTCTTTCCTGTTTGTTTTTTAACCCAAAAGTTATTACTCAAACATTTAGCACATCCCAAACCTCTTAAGGACCAAATAGTATCTATTTTTGTTCAAATAGCACCGCTCAGTGTTCAGTTCTGGTAAGTGACACTTCCCTACACCCGGCTCTGTTGGCAGCAGTGCTGAAACTGTGTAATTAAAATAGGGGAAAAACTTTGTTCATCGTAGCCGAATGCCAAAAGCCAAACACCTTTATCTTGTTTCAGAATTAAGCCACTTAAATCCATATTCAGTAATAAATCATTGTTATAAAATCATCTATTATACTTAGCCATGTCGTTTAGAGCAGGTGCACTGTCTTGCTGTAGCATGTAGCTAATATATAGAATTGTAGCTATATAATACGTAGCTAATAGAATTCACAGCAAGCTTCCATAGTTTTGTAGCCTTATGCGCTGTCTTTACTTAGTTACTTATACATTCTGATGTAGAGAGAAGCATTTGTACTAAAAGGTAACTGTGTACAGAAATACCTACAAGTGTCTCTTAGCAGGATTATGCTGTGAGTATCTTTGTCACCTGGAAGGATTTAATTTCTGATTACATAGTATTTCCTGTAAACAAACAGAAAGGGCTCCCTATAAAGATGTTTGAAAATTTAACATCTTCCCTGCAGGAAGGGTTGCAGGCCTACTCAACTCAGCTCAGTTTCCTTTTGTGCAGATAAAATCTGTGTTTACTCCTAACAGTTGTTTGCTTTATTAAATGGTGTGAAGAAGAGCTGTGCTTATGAAAGAACTGATCTATGTTTTGTGTGTCAAGTTATGCCAGAATATAAATTTACCAGAATTTAAGGTCTGTGTGATTTTCTGAAAACAATAGTATTGCCTTTTTTTATTTTTTAAAGTTATTGTTAAGTACAATTATAGCCAGCTACTTTCAGAGATTCTTCTCCTACTGTCTGGAGTTACAGATTTTTTTATCTTTTTTTTTTTATTATTGCTTTTTTTTAATGAAAGATAATTAGATGGTTCAGAAGACCTCAAATAGCACATAGAGCTGTCTAAGCCATTAGTTTACATAAAAGGCTGGGCTGGTTAGACTTCTTATTGCCTTAAACTTGTCAGAAATATGAGATAGAACATGCTTTAAATTCTAAATGTATTGGTGTATATCAGTAGTGTACATTATCATGGTTAAATCTGATTAGAAGGACGGGGTCTGAATGGGTGTGAACATATATTAAATCCGTGAAATATGAATGTGATCTTCAGAGAAAGTGGCAGGAAAAAAAAACACTAAAAAAAAAGTCATCAAATCACATGCATGTTGGATGAGAATGTTTTTAATACCTGCCTTTTCTGCCTTGGGAGTATGTCTAGGGTTTTTTTCCCCGTTTTCATTTTCCTTTTGAAAACTGTGAGTATGCCAAATTTGATTAACAATACAGACTAAATAATACTGCACAGGAGTAAAATGTTCTCTGGAACAATCTGTCTCCTTTCACGTTATTATTTTACACTAGTTTTATTCTGACACATGCTATGAATCAGTTTTCTTTGCTGTTATTTGGTTTCTAGTTATTAAAATGATTAATCTACTTGTTAATAATATAACTACAGTTTCTCATTCTAACCTATGTCCCAAACACTCCTGTGTTCACAGAACAAAAGGAATGAAGTAGTTTATGTGATATGATTTAAGGATTGTTGTTTTGCCACTTATGGGAATGCCTCCCATTTTGGCTGTGAATTCAGTGTGGAGTTTTCCTGTAATGCTTTTTGCTGGCAAGCAGTGAATCTGTTCAGAGAACATTATTTTCTGAAATATAGCAATCCATTAAACAGATCTTCCAGTCTACCTTTTACAAGAAAGAGGAGCAGGATTATTGTGTGCCATATTGGCTCTAAGTTTGCTGATACAGGTACCTGAGTGGAAATTTACCCTATATGGGATATGGTTAAAGACATCAAAATGGATATTATTGTTCATTTGGTGTTTTATAACCAAAAGATTCTGATGGAGAAGGAGGGAAGGGGAATGGAATAATTTGCAATGTATCTAAGACCACCAAATACTTGCCAGTTAGTTTGGATTGAGTTATCCACATCACCATGGTGTTTTCTACTAGTTTCTAATTTAGACTTTTACAGAGAATTCCCTTTAGAGAAATTGTATAATGAATATTTTCTCTTCAAATTGAGCTGTTCCATCATGACTGATTGTGCCAGCTATTTGAAGATTTTTCTCCTCTGCCTGGCTGAATTTCATTCAGCAGATGGACTTGAAAAACTCTCACTAGAGTTCTGTATCTCTCATAAAAATATTGTCATTCCAAAACCAGTAATTTATGAAAAAAATATAGACATTTTAAAGTACATTTCCAAGAAATAACACTGTATTTTTCAGAGATCTGTATTAACTCTAAATAAGCTAAAATACTTTCATCAGCAATAAATAGTTTAGTGGGAGCAGAAACACCATTAACAAAGCTCTATTGCTTCTTACATTTATCTCTCCACAGCACTGTGCATTATGTATCCTTAGGCAATTTAAAAATGCTTATTTTTCAAGCTGTGGAGTATTTCTCCAAGGTATCTGACCAGAGCAATGAGAGTGGCCATGACACTGGCTAAGAAAAGGTCTCAGCTGACTTCTTTTAAGAACTACTTGCCAGGAACCTACTTGAAGAGACTTGTGGTGTTCACCCACTTCCAAGGTGTGGAGTGCATTGCATGTGCTGAACTGCAGAGTTCTGTCATCAGCCACAGGCACTGACACAAAATCACTGTGCCTGAGGCGTGGTCCTATTTATAATGGGTGGAAATCAGGTCACTGTCTCTCGTGGTTACTGATCTGTTTACTTTAGTTTCCATGAATACTCATGCTTGAGATTTTGAAATTTGCTTTTTGTTAGCAATTTTTGTATGTAAAAAGAAATAGCATGATTGTCCGCAGAGAAAAAAAAATCCCTGAACTCCATGACTTAAGCTGACTTTCATTGTGTGCGTTGTTCAGGCACGAAGTCCTGCCAATGTGAACATACTGCTCCTGAAACTGGAAGGATTTCTGCATGGCCTCTTGTGACCCAGATCATTCTGTTTGTTCCCACTTTAGGGCTATCTATAGATAGTGCTCAGGGTTGTCTTTGCTTCCCTTTTTAGCCTTGCCTTCAGCATGATTCCTCTCCTTTATTGTGAATTGCCTATTGGATCAATCATTGCCCTGTGATGTCACTTTCCTCCTTTTGGATTTTACTTCCCTGTGAGGATAGTGTTAAGATAGAAACCAGTCTGTTCCCTTCATTTTCCGTGGTGCAAATATATGCTCCAGTCTTGAAGCAAAATAATGATGTACACAAATAATACTGGTGATACGGGTCCGTCTATCTTCAAACCTTTCCTAAATTTGTTTGTTAGAAGCTGTATCCCACTGGCCCCCATTAGAAACTTGTTTGTGGTAGTTAAAGTTTAGATATAAGGAAATTATAGAGATCAGAATACTTTGGTTCACATGAATCTGTGTTACATAAAATGAACTGTCTAGAAACAGGAACAGAAACTGATTTATGTAATTTGTATATTTATACCACAAAACATGAATCAGTTAAATATTTCTGGCAGAGCAAAAAGGAACGTGATGAGAATCTTTTGTCCTAAGGGGGAAAGAACTTGTGTATTGTAATTGTTTTTAACATTTTCTGCCACCATTCTGCTATTTATGGTTTTGAATTGGCTGACCCTACTCTGGCAGTATATTTATGTCAGACATCACGGCCTACAGAAAATATTTTATATGTCTGAAGACCCTGGCAACTGTTCTGATTTGAGGCTCAGAATTTCTATGTCACAATGGGTTTGTAAGTTAGCACTGCTTAGTTGGTGGCTTTTCTTTGAGCTGTGGGAGAGCAATGGTGTTGCAATGTCACGCTGAGGATGGAACAAATGGACAGAGCACAGATCATGCAATAAATAAGAAAATTGTTAAAATGGTTATTGTAATGTAGAATATACAAAGTATATTTGCTAGCCCAAACTGAAAAGTGAGACCATTCATTCCATAAACACCTCTTCTGCAGAGAAATAGCTCTCTTGCTGAAATAACTTAAGTATTAGAAGGAGTCCTCCTGTATGTACTTTTCAGTGGACTGGAATTATACAGAATAGGCCATTTTAAATCTGAGTTTTAACCAAGGCCTGCTAAAACCAAGCAAGTAAAATGGATTAGTGTATAAAAAAGGGCTGAGCTCTTTACAAAGGAGGCAGAGTATTTGGTCTATCTTCAGGAACAGTATTTTTGTGCTGCTCCTCTGAGGTCTCTAGGATCACACAGAGCACTGGGGGTCTATGATCCCCTCTTAGTCAGGGGAGCTCCTGGAAGCAGCTTGGAATGACACTGGCATCTCATAGATATAGGGAACTCTAGGTTAAATAAAATGTGTTTAAAATATGTTATTGATGTTGATTGAGGTATTCAAAGAGCCAGCTTTCCCTTTTCCCTGCTTCTGACAGCAGAAAATATTTTTATTAATATATCAGAACTAATTATGAAGATCACCAGACTATAAACATTGCCATTATTTAGACTTTTGAGAATCAATCTTGGAGGGAGGAAGCAGATACACAAAAGTATGCATGGAGTCATCATAATCCATATGATTTGTTCTTACCCCCTGAAAAAAAAAAATTGTTTCATCTTGATAGGAGTTACTGAGGAGCAAGGAATATCAAATAAATGTCAAGATTAATTATTTTTTTAACTAGTGCTTTTACATGGAAAGAGAAACCCCAAATACATTTGAGCAATCTTAAGTAGTAGTAGCTGCAGCAAATGAGAAATCTAAAAATTAGTGATTTAAAAACTAATGGGTTCTATTCAATAGGAGAAAAGCTAATAGAGTTTCTTTTTGTTCCCGGGCACACCACTGATGTAACTAGACTGATATTTGCATAAGATGATTATCAAAGAGGAAATGCATTTGCATTTATATCTCCATTTTATGTAGTCTTCTGGCATCAAAAACCATTCTCTTAAAAAATTAATGTTGTAATAGAGTTCTCTGTGGAGAACAATCACTAAATCCACAAAGAACTTTTTAATCTCTGTTGATCCTGGCAGCAGTCTTTGGCAAAACTTAAAACAACAATGGTGTCTTACAGAAGACTTGCTTGATTTCCCATGATGTAACAGGGTATGTAAATGATTCAGTAGAGTCAACTTTGAGATAAAAAAAATGCTGAATGGAGATGGTCATGTAGGGATGCAAGTTCCAAGGCTTCAGAATACAAATGTGCAATTAATGTGACAATGCAGGCTTTTATGTCAAAATATTAGTGAAAATGCAAAATAAGAAACATCAGGAAACTGGTTACATTAGCAAAGAAGTTTCATGTGGAAATTTAGGCCGCTTGCATATCATATGACTTAGGAAAACCGAGAATAAATTCAGAAAGGAGAAAGGTGAATTAACCCTTGGGTTAGATCAGCTAGATCTGAGCCATAAGGAGAGAGAAACGTTTGTCTGAGGGGCTGGATGGAGGAATAAGTGGCATTCTCCTGATTCTTTCCAATTTAGAGCACAAAGAATCAAAGCTGACCTTCAGGTTCTGGTTGATACGGAATGCAGTAGTGACATCATGGCAGAGAAGGAATCATAAAATCAGAATATCCTGCGTGGGAAGGATTCCACTGGTATCATTGAGTCCAGCTCCTGGCTCCACACAGGACCACTCCTAAATCACACCAAGTGCCCAAGGGTGGTGTCTTGAGCTTTGTCAGGCTCGGTGCTGTGACCATTTCTCTGGGCAGGCTGTTCCAGTGCCCAGCCACCCTCTGGTGGGCTGCCCAACCTTTTCCTTTGTATTCAACCTGAGCCTCCCCTGACTCAGCCTCACGCTGTTCCCTCAGGTCCTGTCACTTGTCACCAGAGAGAACAGTGCTTGCCCCTCCTCTGGCCTTTGTGAGGAAGCTGTAGACAGCTACATTCTAAAGGAAGCTTTACAATGAACACATTTTTTTCCACCTCCTGCTCTCTTAGCCTTCATGGTCCTGCACTTCTCAAAATCTGTTTACTTTTGCTACCTCTCAAGTTGTTTTCTTCATTCATCCTGGGGTTTTCTTTTCCAGTCCTTAAGTCCACAGAATCTATCAGGGCTTTTTGGTCCTTTGGGAATTCATAGGCTCTTCTGATGACATGCAACTGTTACAGGTATTTTTTGCTGAAATGAATTCCTGTAGGTACTTTCTGAGTATCAGAAAGTTATGTGTTAAATTATGTGTTAATTTATCCATTATTTTTTATAACCACCTTTCTCTCTTATTCTCTTGTGCTTGTTTGTTAAATCTTGAGTAAAATATACACCACAGTATAATTGAAGGGCAGTGCCTTGATCTGTTCTGAAAGTTATATTGAAAATCCTATGGCTTCTTACATATTTTTATAACTATATCTTATTTGGGTGTGCTTTTATAACTATTTCTGCAGCAAGCATCTTCTATTGGTTACATCTTCCATATTATGGTGTATGAAAGAGACTAAAAACAACGATTTGTGGAAATTAGATGTGGCCTTTCCCAAGTTGCAGGTACACATCATGGTTGTGTGAAGTTTGGCTAGTTTTATTCAGAACAAGATTAAATGCTTTCCTACTTTCAGTAAAATTCTTTCTATTATACAGTCTGCATTGACTTATAATATGATTTTAAAATTTGTTTTTCTTCCCCAGAAATGTTTGTGAAGTCTTGCCAAGGGATTAAAAAAAAAAAAAAAAAAAGCAAACAAACTGAATAAACATGTATATGAAAGAAGAAATGGTTGCAGCTGAGAATGGCTGGTTCTCCTCTCTGTCTATTTCTGGGAAATGCCAAACCAAGTTCAGCAAAACTGTTGAAATAGTCCTGCAGAACTGTTAGAAATAGCCCTGGCTATTGCAAACTCATAGCCTAAGCTGATCAAAGTAATGAGCTTCAGTCTCTAAAATCATGAGGGTTGATTCTATTTCCTACAGCAGAAAAATATGATGGAAGCCTGGCAATATCTGGTGCTTGTTAATTTTTATTGTATGACATCTTTTGTGCTATTATGAATCCTGCACAATTCTAGTTGAATTTGGAAAGCTGGAGGACAGCATTGTGGCTTTAACAACTTCTGCTGCTCCTGTAAGAGGTTTCTATTTGCATGCCAACTTAGCATGCTTAATTTGCTACTAAGGTTCACTGTTTTCATTGTTTCACATATCCTGGGATGAACTCATTTAATTTAATTCCTTTGTTAGCCTGTGCCCAGCTGGTGAACTGCTAATCCTAGCAAAGGTTATCAAATGTAACAAAAAATGAACTAGATTTTTTTTCAGGAAGTACTAAAGGAGGTATTTCATTATGATATCCTTCTCACTCTAATGGCAGACAAATGCAATCATAATCTGCTTAAAGTGCATAGCTGTGTTTACTTCAAATAACTGAAATTAGAAAATAACTGAATTAGAAAATCATCCTTATCACTATTTCTGTGGTCCAGTATGCATCTCTACCAAACTCTAATGAGTGTTCTCTTATCTTTCATCCAGGAGAGGATGAATGTCCTATGAGGAAAGGCTGAGAGAATTGGGATTTTTCAGCCTGGAAAAGAGAAGCCTTTCAGGGTCCCATTCCAACCCAAACCATTCTACGATTCTGTGACTGTGCTGTTTTCAAGCTGAGGTTGGGCAGCATAGAGGACCAATTCTGGATTGTCATTTGTACATCATAATGTCAGCCCTTAGAGCTGTAAAAACTTCCAGTTCATGCTTCAGAGTTCCTCACCTCTTAGACAAAACCAGGGTGATGGGTACACTGATATCCCTGGAAGACATTTGAAAAGATTCACTTTACTGATTTTTGTTGGCAATTACTACAATGTTTGTTGAGACAGGCTGGTAAAATTTTCAATTTTTTTTGCCAGGTATCATAACTTAAATTAACTTCTTCTGTGTTACCATTTTCAGCACTATGATTATTTGCAGGCTTGGAAAGAGAAATGAACTTCTGAGAAAAACAAAGAGATTTTAAGGACAGTTTTCTTCGAGTAGAATTCATAATCAGTGAATGATTTAAGACGGGCATTTCAGTGCAGTATGGATAGGTCCAGAGCTGTCCAGATATTTTCTGTTTAAATGGAGTAAGATTGCTTATGTGCAGTCATTATATGGCCAGTCATTATTGCAAAAAGGAAAAAAGGCAATTCAAAGCACTGGAATTAAAAACATCCTTATGGTAATTCTTGTTGTCCAGACTTATCTGTGGTGTTTTCATGCTTGTCACTAGAAGCAGCTTCTTGGTAGCAGATGGAATCTTTTGGTGGCCTTACCATTCTTTGCAGCAGCAAGTTATTCTCATGTATTTCTGTGTTGTCCTAATCCTCAGGCTTTGCCACAGTAGTATCCTGAATAATGTATTGGTACATTTTTTTTTTTAAAAAGTACTGAGGTGCAGTTTTTGCCTCAGCTGTCTGGGCAGCACAAGGATCCAGAGGCAGAACAGGCACTGGAGGTGATGTTGTGTAGACATGGAGGGTAAAGACGGGAAGTTTGGAGGTGGAAGTTGAAACCTGTAAAAGAGATTCAAGGAGGGAATGAAAGATGATGAATGCCAGGCAAAGCAAATGATAATTCCAGCAACCTTGTGGATACAATGGAGTACAAGGCTGGAACTTCAGGAAGGAAAAGGAGGCAGTGAGACAGAATGATTTTTCTCAATGTGGTCAACAGCAAATAATGCCTCGGTGCTTTTTTTGTTCTTAGCTGTAGATATTCCAAAGTACTCTGACCCTTGGAAATTGATTTGTTATGTTTGTTACACTGACTATTTCTAGAAATTTGCTGAAGGTAGGAATAGGAAAATTTTTTTCAGTGGCAGTCAGTCCTGCAAATAGGTGTTGTGGCACCACAATGTAATTAATGCTAAATGTGTCATCATGCCTTAGTCTGAAAAGAAGTTAGGATGGATGCCCATTTTCTTAGTGAATAAAATACTATTTCACCCTAATTAGACTAATTTTTTTACTGAGGACATCAGCTTAATGCCTCTCTTCAGTATTCTTGGAGTCTGTACCACTGACTGATCCTTTGGCTGATATAAAACGGTGCATGTGGGAGACAATCTGGGGGCAGGACTAAATCTAGTCTGAAGAGAAACCCTAGAAAAGTACATTGTGTAAGCATAAAGGCCTGAGAATAAATTATTTGGATGTACTGATACATTCCTATTGTGCCCAAATTACTAATGCAGACCTAACATATGTTGACAAACTGACAATTATTCAAATCTATTTTACCTTTTATTCTGAGAATTACTCCAAAGCTGTGCTTAAATACTTTCTAGTTGAAAAGAAATGGCTGCTTTTGTTTTTGCAAACTGGGTTAATTCTTCAGCAGAAAGTCTCCAGCAGAAAGATTTCTGAATCCTCACCCCACCATAGATTCAGGGAAGGACACACCAAACCTGCTCTAAAATCCTGAACAGAACTGTTTTGTAACCCTACAGCTGGAAAGATTTACACTGCAAAGACACAATGGAACTGTGTCATCCTTGAGATTCCCATGCACATCACTCATTCCCCTACTCATCATTTTCCCTCACATTTTATGCTGTAAAGGTGATTCATTTACACAGACAGAACAAATACCACTGGGCAGAAATCAATGTCTGCACAGAAGCTATTTTTAATGCTGTTTAGAACAGCACACACTTTTTCCTGAAATGTGTTCAAAGATCATCATTCATATGACAGAATTGTGTGTTTGCTCATGTAATTTCTGTTTGATATTTTGGATTTTGGAGAAAACAGGAGCTGCTTGAGAGCAAAGAATTGCTAAAATGATAAACATGCTACCATTTGAACTCTTGAAAATGACCATAAAAACTGACACGTCAGTAGTGGATTAACATTAATAACTCTGGTATACAACAGGAAGCAGGGCTTAAATCTGGGGAAAACAATAGGCAGTAAGAGCCTTTGTATCTGGGAAGGATTTCCTTGTTTTATACTTGCTTGTAAACATGGCATGAATTCTGCTGAAACATGTGGGGCAGTTTTAGTGATTTACATGTCTGAGAACTTTCCCTGGTGACAAAAATAGCAGGGCTTTTATTTTTAAAACTTAAATAAAATGTTGCCTAATCTGATTGCAGGGGGCACAGAAGCTTCTATTTCTACCCACAAACTGTAGTATTCCAAATCAGATGTGTAAGAATGCTTCTTGTTTTCAAAGACTGATGAATCATACAGAGATGCAACACCAACCAGGTTTTATTTTTCCTTACTTCTAATGAAAATAGTTATTATTTTAAACCTGATTTCCAAATTTTCTGGGTGTGTAATCTGTCAGATTACAAAACCAGTATCCTGAGCAAAGTTCTGTTTGTTATACCTTAATTCTCTGGTCTTCTGCTTGCCATATTTGTAATAAGAAAAGGGACCCGATGTTTTAAATTTTTCAAAATTGATGTTTTGTTACCTAGTGGCACAAGCACTTCTAGCCTTTTCAACCTGCTTTGTGTTTCTAAATTAGTATAAAAAAGTGATTTACTTATTAATGATTGAAGACATGTAATAATGCAGGATTTCTATGAATTTTTCTAGCTTGGATCCTATCACCTTATGTAGCAAGACGTTATATAATAAGAAGAAATAATGCTTTGCAATAAATGCTTGAAGTGCATTAATAATCTGAATTTCAAGGTCAGTGGTATTTTTTGTGCCAAGATGGCTGTTGTTGCTTGGCTCTGCTGGTCTCTGCAGGCCAGAAAGTGGTTTTAACAAGACAGCAAGCTAGGAAACCAAACTATTGCCTAATGACACACACATAGTGCTACTGGGAAATTAATCAATTCCTTTACTCCTCTCACAATTAGGTTTACAGTCTTTAGGGAAGAGCTATGGTTAGGAAGATAGAGAACAAATGTTTTGGGGTGGGGGTCAGGGGAAGTCAGCCTTGAAACTCTTTTCAAAATATGGAAAAATTAAAATCATCATTAGTATGTCAACTAAATGAATTTTAAATCTAAATGCCAACTGCGCCTTTCTCTGCAGTCTAAATACTTATTTTACTGTATTATTTTCTGTAACTAAGACCGAAGGCTGTGGAGGCAGCTTCTAGACAAGCATTTTCATGCCACTGTTTCCTAGGCAGTGCTAGTTTGCCTAACAGAACGCTAAAGGTCCAAAAAAAGTCTGCTTCCATGTTATGCTTTCATGTGGGAGTTAAAAAGCTCAGAAAAAATCAGATCAAATGGCAAATTTATACACCTAAACCTGGATATAAAACAATGAGAGAACTGGTGGATCTTTTAGACAGATTCCTCTTCACACAGACCAGTTTCAATGGATTTGTTCAAGCCAAAGAAAGACTGATTCACTCAGGATGCAGCACAGAGCAGCAGTGATTTGCCTTGTTCCAGCAACCCAGGGTCAGCAGCCTTGCAAGCTTGCCAGACAATATTTTCTTTTCCCAAATTAGAAGTTGTGTGTGCCAATAGTAGATTTCCTGGTTCATTCTGAACTGTAAATTGAGGGAAAGCCAGGTGCCCTGGCCTCATCCAGAGTCAGGATAGAGCTAACCAGTGAGTCCAGAGGATCTCACTGCCATGAAATCCAGCAGGAGCTGTGAGCCCCTGCTTGCCATACAAGGGGTATTTTGGCCAGTGAGCAGTGACAGTACCCTAGAAGGCAATTCCTCTAAAGCAGCATCTTGGTATAAGAAGAATGTTATGATTTTCAAGAATCTAGCAGATTTAAATAAAATGGAAAAACAAACCATCACTATGGGGATGTGCAATATCAAGACAGGAAAACATATGCCATAGTTAAATGTATTTTCTCACTTTGAGACCTTATTTCAATAATGAAAAAAGCAGCAAATTGATTCTGACACTTATCTACCATTGGATTGAAACATCAGTAAAGTTTCTTTTTCAGTTCTCGATAGCCTTTCAGTGCTCATGTGGCAGATGTTCCTCAGCCCCATCCCTGTCAAACACTCGTGGTTTAGTACATGCATAAAATGATGGCTGACAGCACAGGGGGTATGGAGTGAGTGTTCCATGTTGCACTGGTGCAGGCTGCTGCTAATATTAGAACAGAATGAAAGCTTACTTCCTGGAGCCATCAGCAAGCTTTATTTGCAAATTTTTTTCAGTTGCATCAGACATGTGGAATAAATTATCTTAAACTGCTTGTGATTAAATGCAAAGTACCAGGAGGATTTGCAATAGTTAATCCTTTTATTTCTGAAGTCTGTGAAGAGCAAGTTCAGCTGAAGACTGATACATAACTGGTTTTCATTAAACTAATGCTCTTATATTATAGTATTGTTTGGTTTAATTATGGAACATAATTTTAGAAATTATAAGCTTTAGAAATAAGGCAGTCAGCAATGTGTACTAGTCTATAGATGATGTTATTCTGCACGTACCACATGTTTATACTGTGATACTTCTGAAGTGACATTAGAGGAATTAAAACTTGCTCCAACATTTCATAATAAAACTAGATCTTACTTTGTACCAATATATTACATGGCTGTGGCCAAAAGCAGATTTTCCCCCTAAATTCTGCTGCAAGATAATCCTGTATTTCCATATATTTTAATTTCAACGAAGTTTTGTGAGACAGTTTTGCTTTCCATTTAACTAAAACAGATGAGATTCTGACATCTGAAAGGACTTACCTCAGCAAATGTGAGTCCATGTTAAAAATAAAAAAACCAAAATACCTTGAACAATTAAACCAATTTTTGTTAGCATGCAAAGGAATTAACCTCTGGTCTGGGAAAGTGTGTGAACAAAAAAGAAAGCAAGCAAAGCATAGTAAATGTACTTGGTTTGTCATTCAGTTCCTTCTCTCTTTCTCTTTCTTTTCCCTTTATATATCTACCAAAAGAGCAGTCCCCACTGATGTTTGTGATGTAAATGCAGCTGTAGCTGGAGCTCTGGACAATAGGTGCTACAAAGAAGTAGTTCTTCTCCTTCAGTGGCAGAACAAGGAGCTCTGGATTGCTGGTGAGTTCTCTGGGTCCAGAGAGCAGCACATCCTGTTGGCTGAGCCCATTCTTTCCCCAGGGTCCCTGCAAAGATGCCGGGTTAAGTGGATTATCTGTGTGGTTCCAGGTGTTGAGGTAAACCTCTAAGCCTGTGGTTTCATGAGGCAAGGTGAGCTGATCTAGTAGTTTACCACTGCTGAAAGGATAATCTTGTTCCTTTGCTCCCAGCTAACACACCCAGCACTTTCTCTGTTATCTAGCCCTTGAAAGGATCCACTTTTAACCTGCTCACCCTGCAGGAAAAGGGCATGATTTTCTTGAGTTAATAAACTGAAAGGATTCGTGAAAATAGGTGATTAGTGCCATGGTTTGGGCAAGTAGCAAGGGTGGGACCACAGCAAAGAAGGGAGGAATGGCATAAAAGAGAATGGAAACAGAATCTTACCCTTTTTGGTTTTTTGTTTTTCTCAGATTCCTGTGAAACTACACCATGAGATACAGCTTTGATTTATCTGAGATGTAAATAGAAGCGTTTATTCAGGTAACTGGAAAATACTTCATTGTTGAAGGCAAGGCCTTGTTTGCTTCTTGTTTGTCCAATTTATAGCAAACATTCTTTTTAAATACATGTCGAGTTAATTAGGCAAGATCCTTTCAACTAAATGGTATTTTTGTGTGTCACATGATACCTTTGAAGCACTAACTTCTGCGCTGAAGGATCAGAAGACTGGAATAGAAAAAAGGAGGCTGTGTGCCCACATCCTTCTTGACAAGGGAAAGCAAAGGCATCTCTGAATTAAGGTATGATTGGTCTGATTTCCTTATGCATGTCTTCTCTTTCCATCTGGAAATTTGTTGGAGGAATTCTAAGAAATGGAGCCATTTCTAAGTTTGTCCAGGATTTCTCGATGTTCAGTAGTTTAGGCAGAGACACTGTGTAGTTCGGAGATTCCAGATATGTTTATGTTACATTTTCAGAACAGACACCGAGTGCATTTGCAATAAGTCAGATGTTTTTTGGACAGTAGCATAGAAGCCTCCTGTGGAGCTAATATGAGTAGTCTTGATAATTCCAACATGAACCAGAAGCACTGAAGTATTTTATAATAAGCATGTAGTTTTCACTGTCCATGAAATCTTGCAAAGTATGGCAGCCAAGCTGTGCTGTAGAGAATTGTGGGACTGTAAGATGCAGAAATAGAAAATAATGGAAATAAAAGTGTAATATTAATATGTGCAGTGACCCTGGCCGAAACACAAAACATGCCACCTTTTGTAAATAGAACTTTCCAGGGCTACGCTGAAGGACGTGAACATCAATTCAGAGAATACAACTTTTCCTGGAGGGTAGGAGATATTTTTCTGATTTTCTACAAATTTTTCCTATTTGGGTGTCCTCTTTGTTCAGCAGGTGCGCTGCATTCTCAAGCACTGACATGCAGTTCAGTGAGTTTAAACCCTGGGGAACAGTACTACTTAAAGTTTTGGTTGCAGGGTTTCTGTTCCAAGGCACTTCAAACATCCTTCCCCCCAGGACCCACCCTGAATTACTGTTGGAGGTGGTATACAATCAGTAGCAGTCTCCTTCAGTCAGATGGGTGTGCTAATAAGCTAAAGACAACAGGCAAAGGAAATACTATTCAGAAGTCTTGAGGTCCCAAGGGCTATGACTCAGATTTGGGACAGGGTGCAAGGAATTGCTTTATTTGGTATCTGCTGCCTTCTCTAGTGGCGTGTCATTGTTAAAAGTGAAAGACTCATGCACCCAACTCTTTTCTCCTTGTTTATAAGGGTGAGGTATGTGGATCATACTTCTATTAAACAAACAGAAGCATACAACATTTTCCATGTTCTAGATATAACTTGGCTAAGGGTGAGGAATCCAGAGTTAAGGCTGCTGTTGCAGACATAATTAACTCCAGCACCATTACATGTAATGCAGCTATGGGGGCCATCCAGCACCTACCCAGTTCCATGTAACAGGCTCAGGATACTTGTTCAAGTGTGTCTGATTTAGTATGGAACTATATGAATACCTCACAACATCTGAAACATTTCTAAGAATGTGGTGTTTACAAGATAAGACAGTACAAATGGGTGCACTAACTGCAATTGTAGTTGCAATTACCAGTGTAATGTGGCATGAGAGGAATAATCATAGTAAATTATAATTATAATCCTCTGACCTGGCAGTGATTTACAGAAGTGTTGTGGCTATAGTTTCTGAATGCTTGGCAGAGAATTCTGAGTGTTCTAAAACCATTCCTTCAATCAGATACAACATGCTTTAAGTTTTAAGTTATTTAAAAAACTTCTTTATTTGATTCAGCCTTGGGTTAATTTTACGATGAAGGAGACAAGAACTCATTTACAAAAATGCTAGTGCTCTTATATGCTGTGGTTTTGCAGCTAGCAGCTGTTATTTGAGGTAAATCACTTATATGAATGCACTAATATCCACCATTGAGCTTGTAACCCACAGCAAGTTTTGGTACTAAATAAATTTTGGCTTTCCTCTGACTGCAGTCAGGACTTAGGTTTGCTCATGTCAACAACCTCATGTGTTGCTGGTAATTGTGAGGAGTTACTGAACAAATTCAAGGCAGGGACAGTGCATTCAGTTTCCTATATTGTTCTCATGCCCTAATGACCAAAATGGAATACTGAGAATGCTGCATTTAAACCAAGTCTGACAGCAAGGATTAACTGGGACAAGCACTGATTTGAACTTGACCATGAATGTTTCTGAAATATACAAGTAAGAAAATGTAAATATTGAATGTGAGGGGACATCCCGATCCTTTTATGTGAGCTCACTATTTAGTAGAGTGAGGGAGAAGCTACTTTTACATTTTATGAATACCTAAGGATCTGAGCATGCTCTGTCAAGCAGGATACAGAGCAGACTGCAGCTCTGTTCTGTGTCTGTTAAGGAAATGAGCCCCACCTCTGCTAAAACGGGCAAAACATCCTTGGTAAACAGAGCACTGGGCAGAGCTTACACAATTAGCAATTACTCCATGGAACCCAGGCTGGCCACTGCCCAGCTTCAACTGAACTTTTATCCTCCTACAACATTTTGTTTAGAAACTATTTTTAAACAATAATACTCTCTAGCATCACCCATCCTAGAGGACATCAACTGCTCTGACTGTCATCTCAACTCCTGCTTAAACTGCGAACAGCAGATGCCATCTCTAACAGAAACGATGGAAAGTCAGTGACCAGTACTTAATGTCTTAGGCATCTTCATTAATGAAAAGGAAACAAATTACTTCCACAATGCTATATTGTTACACTCAGTCCTGCACAAAGGCTTCTTCAGAGTCATTGTGACAGCATGTGCTTCATGACAGAAAGGGAATATGTTGGAAAGCTGTCAGTCAGGAAACTGGCTGAAGCCCTGAAATCATCTCTGCCCTTGGTTTGGATTCAAACTGTGTGGCAGAGACAAGGAGCATTTTGCTGATTCTGGTTTATGCAAGCAAGATTATTCATTAGTTTCCTTTCAACAATCAATCTCATTTTCTAATTTGACAGAAAATTTGAATCTCTAGTCCTCTGCTACTTCCAATAATGTCTTAGAGCACCTCCTAGAAGGTGTTGGCAAAATAACCACTGCTCTGCGACAATTTTTGAGTTCAAAAGATGGGTGCTTGCTCAGAATGACTTGAAACAGTATCAACCACTGATATTTTTCCCAAATCAAGTATCTCCTTCTTTTCCTACCAGCATATTCAGCTCTCCACAACCCACAGCTTCTCAGCACTAATAACTGGCTGGTTATACTCTAAGCACAGTTAAATTGCAGCCATGGTCTCTTTGAAAATAGAATTGAAAGCAGCACATATGGAGAGGAAGTGATGTAGAGAAAACAGGAGGACAGAATTTACTTTTGTTTCATAATCCAGTTACTTTGGATACACTGAATCAATGGGGCTATTCCAGCTCTGAGAATAAGGCCTGTTCATGTGACTACGTGCTTGGAATCCCAAACTCTGCCAATTCATGCTGGCATAACTAAAGAGATTCCTGCCTCCAGCTCTCTGCTTGTTCTCCTAGATGCTGTCAGGCCAGTGGGAGGGGTGGAAGCTGGGCACTGTTCCTGTCCTGAGACACCCAGTCTGGGGTAGCAGAACAAGCAGCCATAAAGTTCAGTTTTTACTGTCCTGTGAGCAGCAGTTGCTGAGGGCTCCAATTCACAGTCCTTCATGGATTTTGACTTCAGCAGCTGAAAAGGTCACTATCCTGATAGCTCTCATAAATCCAGCAAAAATTGTAATCTGAGCCTCCAAACTAATCACAGGGGGCTAAACCCTGTTCGTCAGAGGTGTCACTAGTATGGAGCTGTCAAAACCATTGCTTGCATCCAAGGTCAGTGAAGTCAACTAGCCAATGTGTGTTTATATGCATGTACACATGACAGTGGTGGTAATGAAGAGACAGGGTCTTCATGATATGCTTGCATTTAAGCCATGCAGCCATGAAGCCATTTATTGATACACAAAGAAAAGTTTATATACTTTTTCACCTATTGCTAAAAATAGCACACCAATCATATTCACCTTACCAAGCTATATTGCTTACTTGTAACTAAATAACATTGCTCAATCTATGCCTCCTTTAAGCTAACCAGGTACATGTAGTATTTCACATAAATCCCCATGAAACTGCAGGGTAAGCACCCCGTACCAACCATTTTCTTATCTCTTACATTCCTTCTTCAAAACCTTGCTTACTCTTGCCAAGGCTTGTGGTCTACTATGGCTAACACATCCATGTTGGTTGTTACAAGCTGAGCAGTGCTTGCAGTTCTGCTCTCTAGTTGTATTCCCACCTACACACATTCTTTTAAATACACTTCTGCCTGTTAACTACAATCTCCTGGTGAGCATTTGATTCCTCTATGATTCTAATATGAAGCTGTTTTTGTCAGCAGCCTGTCAAATTGAATACTGTGAGTTTTTTCCCACCAAGAGGAGTAGTAGCAGAGCAGCACTGTGGGAAAAGTGATTTATTGCACACATGTTATAAGGGAAGTTGCTCTGAAGAATATTTATATTTATGATTTAAATGAGATCATCTGGGATCTTTTTCTCAAGAAAAGAATAATTTAAATGGATGCAGCTCTGTGTTGGTGTGAGCATGTTTTGTGGGAATGTATGAAAAAATCTCAAAACTCTTGCTCTGATTTTGAAAAATAATATAAGAGTTATTTTGGGAGTATAGCCTCCAAATTCCTACCCTTTGGGTGTAAAGCAAGCAAATGTCTGGATTTTTAGAATAAAAAATTATGCCAGTAGATAAATGTTTGGAATTATTTTGACTGCAGCCAGCAAATATATCTCATTACTATGGTTGCAAAAACAAACACCCAACAAAGAACTGTATCTGATACAGGGAAAATAATTAAGGGAAATGGAACAATTTGCAGCTTGTATTGAATTCTTTGCATTCCGTCACACAAATCAGTAGTTGGAGGGATGAACTGTGACCTCAGTGTGAATATTCTGTTTGAGTTCTTGCCATTCTGACAGTAGCAAATAGGGCAAACACTACTTAAAAATAGAAAGGAACTTGAGATGTATCCTCCTACTCTGAACCATTTTCCATTTCCACATTTTTGATAATTGATGTGAATTCAATAGTTTTGCTTTTGAGTCCAAATTGAAAACAATTCTGGGGTGTTTTTACCTCTGGTCTGGATGTAGTTAAAGACAACAGCATTTCCCAGAAGTGCCTTACCATTAGGAGTTTGGCCAGCTCAAGTTCAATGTGATCAACTGAGTTGAGTTAAGCAAGCAATGCAGTTCTGTACCACTAACAAAAATAATTTCCTATAAAATATATTAATATGTTTTAAAACCCAGGTATTTTATTTTTTAAAAAAACCCACCAACAATAAAAGGAAGAAATGTGAATGGGAATTGGAATTGGAATTGGAATGCTGATGCCCTTCCACACTGATGTGTTGTGCAGCTGCTAAACCATCAGTGTTTAGAACCAGCCTGAACATGGTATTTATGCTGTGTTTTTATGAGCAGGGTTGATTGTATGTAGCCATGAAGAATTGTCTCTTCCAGGACCTAAGGTGACACTTCTTAGTAGGGCCACTTAGTAGGCCACTTACTTCTTAGTAGGCCACTCTCCATTTCTTGGAGAGAGGAGGAGATGCTGGAGCTATCCCAGAATAAAGTATCAGTTTTCATCAATCCAAGCCCTAAGATGTAGATGATACCCCTTCCCCTAACAAACAGCCAAACAAATAAATCCACCACAAAACCCATCCCTGGGGGCAAGAACCTTAGTCTCATAATGTCCTATCTGTAGTTTTATGCTAAGACTGAGCTTGGAGAATCATTGCTTGCTTTGCTGTGAGTGATTACATCAAGACAAGCTATGCTAGCAGTTCTAATGGTTAGGGTTTGGCTTAGCCTTAGGGTTGGGCTTAGGATTGGTGTTAGGGTCTAGAGAATCAAATATCCTACAGGTCCAGGAACAGTGGGGCTGGAAAAGGCATGCATTCTAGCAGGGTCCCAACATTGCTTCTCCTACATCTCTCTGATCAGGACCACCCATGGTATTGGGTCAGGGTTAGGGTTAGGTTATTGTTTACAGTAATGTTCATGGTAGTGGTCAGGCTAATTGGTAGGAGTAATGTTTAGCATGGTGTTTAGGGGTCTGGTTAGGGCAGTGTTTGGGGTAGTGTTTGTGGCAGTGCTTAGGGCCAGACATGTGTGTTAGGTTTAGTTTTACGGATAAAAGAGTCAAAGACCCTACAGCTCCAGGAATGCTGGGGCTGGTAAAGACATGCCAAGGTGATTCTTCCTCCTCCTCCTCTTTCTCTGGAAAGATATTACTTCTCCTAATATTTCTGAAAGATGGTGCATGTCCACAGGACATGCATCCCTTTCTCTGCTAAGCAGTTGCAATGATGAAATAATGCATAGAAAACTTCAAAACAGTGCATAAATTCTTAAAAAAAATGTGAAGGTTCCTTTGCTACCCCCCCTCATTTTTTTTTGGAGAAAGTGAATCAGCAAAGCTTACAGACTTGTGAATCCCTATCAGTAAAATAGTTAAGCCTAGTAAATTCCTCCTAATATGCTTATTATTTCAGACTATCCCATGCAAAGAGAAACACAGTCTCACAGATAGCATAAACAGAGCTTACACTGAAACTGAAGGATACCTGCATACTTACAAAGGTACTGTAGAATTAAGCAATACCATGATTCACTTCCAAAATCTTGTTGACATCACCTTATTTAAAAGTAAACTTCCATTTTTAAGTTGCAGTTCATGGATACCTACAAACCTTACAGCAAGCAATTTCAAGCTAGGAAAGGAGCGAGGATGTTCTTCCTTACCTCTCCTTATGTATTTTGCACTGTAAAATATACTGAAATTAAAATTTGCAATTAGTTTATGTTATTAGCCTATGAATTTCAGAAAAGTAAGTCATCAATCCATTCATCTCCCCCCCCCCTCCCCCAGACAGCAGTAGGGTGACATCATATAAAGGGAATGAACACAATTCTGAAAGTGTCCTGCTGGTTTGTATTAGCCTCCCTGATCAGGCACATCCTGTGTAGCACCAGTTCAGCCTTACCACTTTTTAAATAGACAGATAGTCTATGTGAACAAAGAGTGAACCAAGAGTTCACTGGATAGGGAATCTTCCCTGCATCCAGCAAATAGAGAGCAAAGCTTTTGGGAACTTTTCAAAGGTGAATGCACAGTCATTCCTCTTCAGACAAAGCACACTTTCTGTACAAACTTAACATGCTCTCCTCCTTCAAAACACTAACACAGGAATGAGCTGGATGAGAGATAAAAGAGATTAAAATTATTATAAGTAGTCTTTCTAAGTGACACCCTTCATCCTGTCAGTTGTCTAAATGCTTCCTGAAACAGATGGAGCAACTAACCTAGAAACTAAGGAGAAAGTGGATCTGTAGGCAGGGAAGGGAAAAATAAATCCTGTTGTTTAGAACAAATGGGGGATGGTGTTCAGGCCTGATAGCAGAGACTGATTGCAAAGTTTGGTTTTGTGGGATTTTGATGAGGGTTTTCTGCAGCTCCTGTTACACATGTTAACAGCAAATCCATCTATATCATATTAATAGTCATGAAAACTTCATTCTGTGAGGATGGATTTGAAAACCTCTGTGCTGAGAAGGGATAGTGGGGTGGCATTTCTTCCTTCAAATTCCCCCAAATTTGGACTCTGACACTGTTAATAACAGCTGTGTGTGTACCAGTAGAGCTGCCAAAGATGAAATGAAAGGCAACTTAAATATTTTTTCCTTCCTGCGTCCAACATTTATACAGTCCCTTTTGTCTATCCATTCTATATCTGTGTGTGAAATATGTATATGCTCCATAGCAGCTAACTTATTTTTAAATGCCGGACACTGCCAAAAGAAATTTCTGTTTTCCCTTATAGAATCCCTTATTGAATCCTGTGATAAATTAACTCTTTGAGAATTTAATCTTCTCCTTAATTTCTAATTCTTCTGTCAAAAATTTGACTAACACAGTGTTTATGTGTCTATGAGTGATGAAGGCAATAGCAATTTAATAGTAACTCATTTATTGTGTGTGTTACTTATATCTCTACAGTATTCAACTGGAAATGGAGGTGATGTTCAGCTACTGGTGATCACAAAGGTAGTTGTATAGTTGTATCACTGTAGTTAATCAATGGATGCTTTGAAAATTAAGGTCCTAATGAAGAGTAGAGAAAATGAAGGAAAACACAAAAAAACATGTGTTTGAGCTGGGTATTTGCTGAAAGATCTCAGCCCACTGGTAGGAGGCATATTGAGCAGGTGGGTTGGCAGAGATGTACAAACAACTGTTTTTGTCTGGCATGCAGGTGTTTAACTTGGCTGCCTGCAGGTTAGCTATGAGATGCCAGATATTTTGAGGAGATTACCTTGTTTAAGAAGTGGCTCTTGTCCATTCCCATAGTGAGTTCAGTCAATGAGGCTGTGTGGCTATTTTCACCTCCTCTCTGCTCACCTCTTTGACACAGTCAAAAAACCCCATTCACTTTCTGTTGGATTTAGATGGGAGAGAAAACAGTCTTTGCAGGTAGGGTACAGTGGGTTTGCCTTTTCTTATATTAGAAACAAAAGTTGTAACAAAACCAGATGTTGCTGTGATGTTTAATATTGAAACTACTGTTAATGTTATATCATTCTCCAGAGAGTTCTTTTTGGTTTGATTTTGATAGGCTAATAAACATTAGCTGAGCTCTGTGTGCTTTTATTTGAAATAATGTTTTTCAGTAGTTCCCAGATGAGCTAGAACTTGATTGTAAGTATTTGGGATTCACTGCTGTGAAAGTTTTGGGTCAATCCAAAAGTTAAAGTGCAGAAATAGCTGTACAACATCAGCAAAGGCAGTTTGCTCCTTTCCAAGTTGTAGTAAGCCATAAAGTAAGTGTAATGTACTGGTAATAGATGTCAACTTAGAATCTTCATGAATGGTGTCAGATGTGCATGATGAATATGCTGTCTGCTAGAACAGAGTGTCAAATACAAACTTGTATAAGTAGGTTAAATAAGTTTGCCCTGAGCATAATGTTGTCATCAGTGTACTCTTCCTCTGATGCCAAGTGTCATTGCAGCCTGACTGATCTGGTATTGCTGTTGAAGGCAAAGTTCCCCTGTTGCATTTTTGTTTCGTGACCTGACTGCCCTGTCCAGCAATCATTTGATTCCTCTTGCAACTTTTATGTTTCCTGTATGGAATCAGATCTGTAAGAGTCCAGGCAACCTCTCTTAAAGTCAGACATAAATTTCTGACTGTTGTAAAAGGACAATAGTTGAATGTTGATCTGAATTTGTTATCTTTAATCAAGAAATATAAATATATGCAGAGTATAATATTTTGTTCTTGCTCCACAACAAAAGCTGCATTTCATTACTTTAACTTATAAACTCTCAAATGCTATGAAAAAGCACTGATACTGTTCTTTATGAATGCAGGTTGTGCAGTAAACCTCCTGAGCAGTGCACTGAAAATGTAATTCCCACCACGTAGCTGTAATTGAAATATGGTGTGTGGGTTGCATTTTAGACATCCACAGTGCTTTATCTTATCTGATCAGTCTGCCCACATGACATGCTTTGTTACAGCCATATTACTGTTTTTCATAGGTGTGGTAGGTGGAAAGCTATTAAGACATGGCCTGCAAATCCAGATCAGCCACTGAAATACTGTATGACACCTGGATGGAGTGCTAAAGGTATTACACAAATGAACTGGGAATTTTTGGGGTAGATGTATTGATTCTTGCTGAATGGGTAGCTATTAGAAGTGAAATTTAGAAAAAATGCTGTGGTTCTGAACAAATTACCTCCCAAATGAGCAGTGCTCTTCTTAGGGCAGCGACCTGTCCTCAGTCTGAATGGGTACAGGTGCCCAGGGCCAGAAGACCAGGGGCTCAGAAGAATCAGTTGTAATTGGAAAAACAAATTGTAGAATCATTGGCACCTTCTTTTCATAGCTGGCATCACAGATTTACCCCACTGAAGTTCCTCAGAAGACTGGCATGCTGGAAAATATACAGTTCTAGGAGAAGGTAAGGAGAACCATCTTCTCACCACAGTCCAGAACCCCAGAGAAGTTTGCAAAAGTCAATCACAGCTGGAGCTTGTACTCCCAGCCTGAGGTAACCCATGAAATTTTGCTCCTGAATGGTCATTTTGCTGAGTGCCTCTTAATCAGTTTTTGCAGCCATGCCAGAGAACAAGCTGACAGTCAGTCAGCTTAACTTAAAAGAGAGGGTGCAAGCTGTCCTCAGTCCTGTGGGGCTGTTCTGGAAGAGACAGTGTTTGCTGCACCCTTCTTCCCTGGGGTACTGCAGCTCCCTGTGGATTCTAACTGATGGCTGAGCAGCCCAAGTTACATGTCTGATTGTGTCATTGCTGGTGTTTTACTGTAGTGACTGGTTTATTATGCGAGTCTGTGCTTGCACTGTAATCAAAAATCCATATGGCTTGGGGAATACAGGATAGGATAACGATCATTACTGTAAGGTCAGCTTGAACCCTTAGGTGTTGAGTTGTCACCAAAAATATTTGGTTTCCCTTTAACATACTCCACAGCAAATTGCCTTCTTATTGTAAGTGAAAAACTGATATTGAATTAGAAGGTTTTGCTGTATATGAAAGAAACTCAGAATACTTAAAAGAGGGGAACATACAGGCAGTCATATAGAATGTGATATATGAAACAAGAGCCAAGTTAAAAAATGATTAGCTGTTTGCCAGCCAAAGAAAACAAGACTCTGTGAGACCTAACCTGCCTACTCCTCTCCTAAGACTCATATACCAACTCATGGGAGCTCTGCAGTGGAAATGTACATTTAATTCTGATTTGTTTTACTTGGCAATTGTATTCCTTCAACCTTACTGATTTCAGCATTCAATATTTTAATGATTCATCTCAATAAAAAATACCAAAGATCATAGTCAATCAGTCCTGAAAAATAATACAAATATCACTTCCATTTAATGACACATGGCATTATTCCCAATGATTGATTCAGAAGAAGAGCTACCAGAGCTGCACATAGTACTATAGGTATAGGTAAATGAGGTATTTACATGGTGACAAAAGGGTGTTTCTTGTTTTGTTCTCTATTCGTTCCTGATTATTCTTCCTTAGGCTTTTCTGTGTGAATTTGTTCTCAGAGATGTTGAGTGGTTTGGAAAGAAAAAGTTAAAAAAACCTGTATTTTGAGTCTACTTTAAAAGCCTTGGAGCACAGTAAGACTTAGACACCATTACTATCCATGTATTCTTCAGAAACTACAAAGATTTCATTACTGACTATATAATTTGGAATAATGGGTCCAGTTTTCAGACAGGCATCTCTACTTCAATTCATGTGTATTTCCAAGGACTGTGCATTGATGCATATAAATGTTTTAACAAGATGCTTATCACTTACAACTGAATGGGTTTCTTCCTTAGAGAAATGCCATATACATTTTAAACCTCTAACTTAAAACAGAAATGTAATGTAGACTGTAGATTTTATGCTTGGAAAGTCTGTGTACTTAATATTGTCTTACATGTGGCTCATGAAGCACTTTTAACTCCTTCATGTAATGGGAAAAAAAAAAGGCTGCATTTTTTTCTTTTCGCATATTCATTACATTACACAGGATGTTTTATGAATAGAAAAATTACGTACTAATGTAATTAATTCTATAGATTTTCTTCCATAATTGGTTTGCTGTTACTGAATCCACGTGGTGAAATCATGTTTGTTACCATTTTATGATATTTTTTTCTTGTCCCTTTTTCTCTCAAATTTGATCAGTCCTTGAATGATTCTTAGAAAAATTTAGGGCTGGTGTGAGGTATTTCTACATAAAGTTGTGAGTATATATTTGAATAGATTTTTCCATAGCTCTTTGAAAGTTTGGCCTCTGTTTTATGAAGTTTGTGATTTTTTCAGTTGTGAGAACAGGAAAAGATGATTTGGTATTTACCTTGCTCCTTCACATGCCAAACATTTCAAATTGAAATAATTTCTGTATTGTAGTGACTCATTCAGAGAAACCTAATGCATTTTACTCACTTGAATATGTTCCCCATCATCATACTTTTGTGAACTAGTTAAGTGTTATTAACCCTATTTTACAGCAGAAAAACACAGAGGTAAGAGAGAAGCGAAATTATACTTTCAAAAATGATCTCTGAAAACCGTAAGTGTAAAAATTCAGGAGCCCCTTTTGAATGCAGATATCAAGTCATTTTGCCAGTGTGTCCTAAGAAATTTAGCAATTTCAGCAATGCGTCTTGTGATTCTTACTTTTTAATTTTATATGCACCTTTGCTATATTATTTCAAAATGAAAACAAACGTATACTTTATTCATCAGCCAGCAGATCTACGGTGAATAAATAATACAGTACTGACTTCACCGTGCTGGTGAGTGCTGTGCTTCAGCCGTTTATTTAGTAGTGATGCTATTTATAGAAAGCTCCTTCATGTGATGGTGTGGCCAGTAACACAGATGTCCCTTGAATGCACTCTATTTTAAACAGAGGTGAAAGGCTAAGGAAAATACAAAAGAACCCACCTTTAATATTTCAATTTAACAATAACAAGCAGGGTGTGGCCACCCTGAAACTGCAGCTTGTCGAATGCTTGGGAGAAGGGAAGGGTGGGAAAGCTCTCTGCTTACCAGTTCCACAGTCTCGTTAGTAAAAACACATCTGACACCAGTGATTGTGGCCCGAGAGATACAGTGAGAATGGGTGGTGCTTTCAGTAATTGCTGTGAATAAACAGTCTTTTTAGCATGTGGAATGAAGCCATGGAATAAGCTTCTTTGAGTGTTAATGTACTTATATTTTAGAAGCTGTGAGTGAAAACTCAATTCTTGTCTGTTTAAAAAAATATATATATATTTCTTTAAAATACTGGTTTTGCCCCCAAGGATACTGTGAGACTCTGCACATAAAGCTTATCCAGAAAGTTTTTTCTTCATGCTCAATTTGCTGTTCTTAAGATGGACACTATGATATTTTCAGTGTTTAAAATGAGACTTACTGGCTGCAAGTTACAGAAAATGTTGTTGCTCTTATTTGACAGTGGTTTAATAGTAAATAAAATTCACAGGAACATGGGAAGGTCAAAGAAAAAAAATGCACATTTTACACACAGATAATCCTCCCTGGAATAACTTGGACTTCTTATTCATTTGGTTTTGGGGTGTTCTTTTGTGTATGTATTGTTGTTGTTTGGGGAGGAGTGTTGGGGTTTTTGTTTTGTATTTGTGGTTTAGTTTTGGTTTTTTTAATTAGAGAGTAACAATCTGAACTTTCTGTGAACTGAAAATTTAAGGTTTAAATAATATGTATTTGCCTGGAATCAGCTTAGTTGAAGCTAAGCTAGCTTCATCCTAGCCCTGGAGAAAAAAAAAAATCACATGTATTTCCAGCCAGAATAGACTTCCAGTAACCCACAGTCACCCAGAACTTGCTCTCCAACATATGAGGTCACCTGGAACAAGCACTTGATTTTTTTAATTCTCTTTTTATTAGGATTTATTCATTTAGTTCTGATTCAAGAGCAGATAGAAATAAAGAAAAAAACATGAGTGCTGTATAGAATCACAGCTAATGCATTCTGCTTTTCCAGAAGAGTCTACCAAATAACTTCCACTCTGTTTTATCTAACTATGAAGGAATTTTATTCTGAGAAAAGGGAGTATTTTTCAGAGTGTGTAGCATGGTTGAGTGTCTGCCATAAAATAGACTGTTCATTCCTCTAAAAATGCTACAAGCAGGTTGTAGTGAGTCTAATATCTAGACAGATTTTGTCTGGGCTTATTCAACACATGGAAAAAAATATTTCATCTCATTTCTTCCTAAACTGACACCACAAAGCCATTTAATTTATTTTTCCTGACATGTTGTTGTGTTGTTCAGTGCTGGATGTAGTCTCCCCTGACTTTGGAACAAGCTGGTAGGATTGAGCAAAACTCTTTCCTTTTCCCAGTTAGAAGGAAAAATGAGATCATAAAAGAGAAAGTTAACTATGGAGTAATGACTGGGCTCCTCGCACAGAAATGTCAAGCACACCTGAAGCAAATGACTCTGGTAAAGCTTGCTAACCACATATTGTACAGCTATTTTTGTTGCTTTCTATACCTTAAGGCTTCCTACAATAAATCCTCACCTAGTGAGAATCTAGTGGGCTGCCAACTTGAACAAATTATAATGCTGATGATGGCACAAAATTACTGTACCTTCCCATCTGAGTCATCTGCTAATCAAAGCAGGAAAAGATCAAACCCCTTCCAGAGATAAGCAGCACTAAAAAAACTTGCAGGGAAACTAAATATTACAGTTTTTGCTCCTGTAACTTCCAGTAGGGTGGTATGGTGGAGGAAGGAAGATCTGCAGCCAGATCAGAGAAGGCTGTAGCATTTGTGGAATGAATGGGAAGTGCAGGGATGTAAAACTTAATTGTTTCCTTAGACAGGCGTCAGGCTTGACTTGAACAAGGGAGATTCCTTTCAGAGTTCACTATTGATCTGTGAAGGCAAAAGGAGAACAAGATACATCACAAAGATGTTCAAAAGGTGCAAAAAGCTTGGTTTACCACTATTCTTTTGTCTCTGTGATTCTCTTCAATCTCATACCCATGTTATCCACTAGGAAAAAAGAAAAACCTATTTTTACACCGATCCAGTTTGCTTAACATAAGCAGCACCCGAGAAAAGGAGTAGGGACATATCTGAACGAAAAAGTAAATCAATTATGGGAAAATTCAGGAAATGCAATGATGGCAGAGGATCCTGATAAAATGAGAACAGGAGATCTGCAAGCAGAAGCAAGTCCATCATAAATGTGGGACCACCAGATCTTCCCCCCTCCAACAGAGTCTACTTTGAAGGAGTTAGCAAATAATTTATTCTAGGACTATAGCTTTTATTCTTGTCAAGGACTACTGCAAAGGGATCACAGTTTTCCTGACTTTACAGCTGACAAATCATAGGTCTTTTCATATAAATCTTATGAAAACTGGGGCTGCTACTTGATCACAGTTGCTCAGATGAGTGGCAGGGAATGTCTTTTATCAACTTTTATGAACCAAAATGTCTGAAGATGCTTCAATATCTGGGTCTCAAAAATAATTTCTGCAAAAAAAAAGAGAAAAAAAAAAGTGACCACTTAAGTGGTACTAGGAAATGTGAAGGGCAGAGAAGATGGGTGATCCCTCCTAACTGAAATCCTAATTATCATTAATCAACCATGATGTAACTGTGAGTTACAGGATACCAGGGGTGCAACCATGGGCCTCAGGAGATCTGAGCTTGTTTCCTGTTTTATGGCAGATCTCAGTCTCTGAAGCTGGACAAGTAATTTAATCACTGTTGGCCATCTCCAGCAGGAGTGATCAGCTCCAACCTTTAGCCTCTGTTGGCTCTGCAGACTAAAGGCTCCCAAAATGGGGCAGTCTGTCACTACAGTGCCTTAGCTCTGTACAGCCTGATTAGACATGGGGCCCCTTGCACAGTCATCTGGCAAACACCATAACACAGTTCATAAATAATAATGTTTTATAATAGCCCTTTTCTTCAGTTCCCAAGGAGAAGACATAACACATTGTGTTAAAGGAACAGTTCTCATCTGGTAATATTAAAAATGTTCTGAAGTGCTCTCTAGTCACCCAAGAAGTCAGATGAAGCTGGAAAATCCCTTTCAACAACTTGGTGAGATTTTAACCTGTCTTCAAGTCTGAGCTAGGAAATTCTTCCTTTGAAGAGAGTTCCTTTGAACAACTAAGGTATGAAATGAATTTCTCAAAATGTTCATGGTCTTTCAGGGTTCCAGTTTTTGTTCTAATATTTATAAATGCTTTTGGCTTGCCAGAGCTTTTCTGGTTTGAATTCATCATTTAAGAGGGGAGGATAAAGTCAGCTACTGCATGTACCTTTAATGCAAGGTGAGTTTTTGTATGTGCACTGCAAAATGACAGCAATGACTGTCTGAACTGTCCAGGCACAGAGAGCTGTTTCTTTCAAATACTTATGGTATGACTGAACACATGCTCAAAGTAAGATCTTTGTTTAGTAAATATTGAATATTCCCTAGTCCTTTATATCCCGTCGTCATTTCCTTTGTACAGCTTGCAGCTGTAGTTTCAAGCCAATGTACAAAAGTCAGTGGCTAGGCAGAGTTCAGAAGTGTATTTAACTATGTAACAGAGATATTTTTGATATTTTTTTCCTCTCAACAAAATGCTTGGAGTTCTGTACCCAAACTGTATCCTACATCCAAACTGGCCTACACCAACAACTTCTGTGTATAAGTTAGTAGATTAATTCATTATCCAATTAGAGAGTATAAATATACTGTAATGCACGTATAAATATATGACTAAAAATATAGACATATATACATAAATAGATATTAAAAAATAGGGAACTTGGCTGCCATGTAGTCAGTTTGTGGTTTTGGAAAGCCACAGGCTTTAGGGTAGAGATAGCCATTGTATTGCATTAGCTATTTTCTCACAGTTTAAGAAGCAGCAGCTCGGAACACTTTGGTCCAGACAGTAAAACACCCAACACAAAAGCAGTTCCTCCATGTAGACCCATGTGTTTCACCAGGCCTCTGAAAAGATGTGGCTGGAAGGGGATGTTGGCTAACTCATAGGTGGTCACAGGTTCCTGTGAGTTGGGCAGGAAGAGGGAAATTGTGTAGTGCCCAAGCCTTGTGAGAAGGAACATGCACTGAGCTCTGTGAGGAGGGCAAGGAGGACTGCTCACCCTCAGTCTTCACAGAACTTACTGCATGGTAATGCCTCTGTGTGTGTTGGGTTTCAGAACAAACATGGAAACCACAGTATTGAAGGGTGGTTTTGTCAGTTTTGAGTTGTGGGCAAGGCACACAGGTTTTGGATTGAAATCTTAATTTTATTTTCTGCCCAATTAATATTGAAATGGGTTCATTTTCTTCTGTTTTTTGTTTATGTTGTGTTTTCCCTGCCCTGCATGTTTCCATTCTCTGGGTTGAATGTGCCAGTGACTAACACTGACAGAGTTAATTAATTGAATAGTAAACATCTGTGCTAGAACTGCTGCCTCTCTCAGTTCTCAGTCTCTTTTTAAGCTCTGCCAGAGGACTCAGGCTGTGTAGGGCTAGACAGAAGAGGAGTTTGGATGTTGTTAACAACTCTAAGTTAGGAAATGTATTGGAGGTGTAAGCACCACTCAATTATGCTGCTGAACAACACTTAAAAGGCAGCATGATTCAGCTCATTGGCCTACAGGTAGAAGGCAAACCATTATTTTCACTTTTTCAGCCTTGTAGAATTCATCAGGACATGAAACCTGCAAATTCTGAAAACATTTCAACTCATTACTTCCTGAGAATTGTTCTATAAATGATACCAGCAAAAAAAAAAAAAAAGTAATTAAAAAAAGCCCCAAACAAACTGACCAACAACTTAAATGATGTTCATGCTCAGTTGTCTGGAAAGACTCCCAGCCTCTGCATAGCAATCCTGAATGGGTAGTGTTCAGCAGGCAGCATCCTATTTTCCATCCTTACCACCTCCAATTGTTGTGATTCATTCAGAGATGGTTTTTTCCAGTGTTAAGATAATGGAACAGCAAAATCTTCCATGGAAATGAAAGTCAGAGCCTCTGACTGAAATTGAAATGATTCTTTTTGACAGAGTAGCAAAAGAAAGATGACAAGTAACATTATCACACCACGGGAAGCAATACATTTGTGGTGTCAAGGGTATCAAACCAATGATTAGCATATTCAGTTTCAAATTAACCTCATTATAAATTTTACCATAAAATCTCTTTTGAAAAATTACTTCAAAACTGAGCCTTGCTTCAGACAAATGGCTGGAATTTGACCTCTTTTAAATTGCTTTATTTTTTTCTCTTTTTACTTTAATTCATTATGATGTTACCAGTAAATACAATAATCTGTCTTCTGCCAAAATACTTCCCAATATATTATCTGTCTTCCAGGGGGAGTGGAGAGAGGAGTTTTGATTGGGTTGTTTTTTAGTGAATTTAGAAATTAAATAAATATTATAGAACATACATTTTATGATTCAACAGTCTGAGACCATGCTAAGAATTGTTTTATTGGTGTTTTAGTGCCAATTCATTTACGTCACTAATTATGTTACAGAAATGACACTGCTTCAGGAAGGCTCAGACCCTGGATCACAGCCCACAGCTCCACAGTCCTATTTCCTCATGGGAATTTGAACACAGTATTCCCCCAGGTCCTACAATTGGGTCAGCAGCTCTCCTGGGAGTTCAGGCAGAGATGGGGCTCTGTGGGAGTTGCTCAGCTTCAGCACTGTTCACAGACATCATCCAGGGTACAGGAAGGGAATATCTACCTATTTTCTTCAGAATAGAGAATACAGGCAGAATACAGAGTAGGAGCAGATCTGTATAATGGCTTTTCTGCTGCACAGTTCCCCAAGGCTATTGCTCAGCTGGAGGCAAGGGGGGGTGAGTCAGCAGTCTGTCTTTGTCCTTAAGGTGTCCTTATTCTGTGCACTATTTAGGAAATGAAACTGTTAGATTTTTCATTCAGATCCATGATACGCGGTGGTGAACATACTGCAATGCTATTTTCAGGATAAAAAGTTGTCAGTGTAGCAAGAAGGGTGGCTCTAGCAGCACAGATTTTGAGAACTAATTTTTTCTTTCTTTTCTTAAGACTGGATTAAGCTCTTTCAGTGTTATCTGGCTCTCTCACCTGTTCCAGCTGCAGTAGCAGGCCTGTATTTAGTTTGCAAGGTTCAAGGTTACCTTGAGGTTGGAGTCAGCCCATGGTCAAGAAATGTAAACATGTGAAAGGCATGTGAACACGTTTGGGAAATGCCATATGGTGTTCTTCCTCCTCTCCATCCTTGCTAGTGAAAGCCTGTTGACATTTATGCATTGAATTCTCTAGGAAAGGACAGATACACACCAAGATGAAACTGCAGCATAGCCAGGCTCAAGATCAGATGAGGCTTTATCCCTTCTCTGAAAACTTTGATCAGGCCAAGCTTACATGGGACTGGTGTTTGCTCACATTGTTTCTGCCTATCCTTTGTGAATCATGGAAAGAAGCATATCCCAGTGCTGTCAGAGATGCATCCAGGCTGCTTTAACCTGTTTTTAGTGGCTCCTGAGGTATGTCTGCACTGCACAGTTGAGAAACCTGTTTTGGCTACAAGCAAGTTTCCTCCAGAGCCTGAACCAGTACTGCTGTGCCAGTGGGGCTTTGCATAAGGCTAATTGTCATGTGCTGCTACTTCTGTGTGGCCACACTCTGGGCTGTACAGTCCTGCTGCAGGAGAATAGAGGTAGCTCTCACACAGTTCTGCCTTGTGGGGCACAAAGCTTTGCTGTCTTCATACATTCTTAGGATTTCTTCTCATTTCAAGCTTTTCAGTCTCTATAAATGCTTCAGCTTATTTTTGCCTTTCATTTTGACAAACTGACAAACTCACAGAAACAAGCTCATATCCTTCTGACCAGAGAAATCAGCCCTCACTGTTGCTAGCAGTGCTGAATTATGGTCATGAAATCAGATGAGCTGGGGATCTCCTAATATCTTTGTTTCCAATAAAAGAGACTGCTATCCAACAGTCAGGAATTATGCTGGTTTTGCTCCAGAGATTCTATTCTGATGATCAAAAAGCCCAGCATTTTGCAGAATTGCCCTGGAAACCCACTGCTTACTGGGAATGGCTGCTCTGTCCTTTTCTCCCCAGCTCCCCTGCTAGCCCAGAATCTTCCCCTTTCCACCCCACTGCTTTCCAGACAACATCTGCTGCCCACCAAAAGTGTGTTGTATGGGCTCTGAAGAAGGCAAGAGATACATGTTCTAAAGCTAATGGAAGGGCATAATTCACAGGGCTATTGCTTTGTACATCTCCAGGGAATTCAGAGTTGTATTGCAGTGCCCAATTTCCATAGCTGATTGGCCAATTTAAGGGACTATGTTCTACTACCAATTCCCCTGTGCAGCATGTGACTGACTGGATGGTACCCCCCATATATCCCACATATCAATTTTACTTTGAAGAACTGAGCACTCATCTGCAACTTCTAAAAACTTAAATTTCGTTTGCTATCATTTGGTTTCTCTTGTCTGAAATTTTGCCTGGTAAAAACATTGCACTTGCCTTTATCTCCTTTCCTACTTCCTCAGCTGCCTCCAGCCCATTTGAGCTGTACCTCTTGCCACCCTCATTCATGTGAGTAAGTCACAGAGGTAACCCAGAATCACCTAAATCAGGGTTAAAATTTCTATTTGTAACCACATTTTCTAATGTAAAGCTCATCTACTTCTTTTCCTTCATTCTTATCCTCGTTTCTTTTTTCTCACTTTCCTGCTCTATGAAATCTGGTTTCAGTGTTGAGGTAAAACTTTAACAGTTGGCATTTGGTCTCACTCCCACTCAACATTTCTTTATTTCTTTAGCTGTGATCCTACAACTGTGTGTGGGCTTGTGTTAGAAACCGGATCACTGAAATGGTATAACATTTATCGAGGCAGGGAAGGAAGGAGGGAAGGAGGGAGGGAGGGAGGAAGGGAGGGAGGAAGAACAAGCTAGTTAAATTGACTTCACCAAGGTCTCTTAGAGGATGTACCTTTCTTCTCTCCCTGCATGGCTTCCTCTCCCTCCTTCTGTCTTTGCCCACCTGAGCACTCCCACCTGCCACTTGTAGATCATATTTCTTGCAATCAGCTCCTCACACCCTGTTTATAGAAGTTAACAAAGTTAACATCATTTTAAAAAAGTTTTTTGTCTTTCTCTTATGCACCTTTTCACCAATACAGAGAAGTGGGGCATGTAGCACACAGAAAACAAGCAGCACATCAGCTTAAACCAATTGCAGTTCTGTGTTGCAAGGAGGATGTGTTAATGGGACTTTTCAGGCAAGTCTGTTTGCCTCTGGGTGCTCATAGGGGATTCTGGGTGGTATAATGATAGAATTTTCACATGACCAGAATTTCATTACATCATTTGTAAGCATATGGAATGCCACAAGGGAGTTCTACTTTATTTAACATAGTAACAATGAACAGCTGGCTGCATTACAGTCCTCTGTGTCAGAGAGGATACAGTCAAAATATATTAGTCTAGTTTAAAACATTCAAATTACTTTTTTGTAGGCTGGCCAGTATGCCTCGTGAGTGAGCAAAAACAAGGAAAAGACAACTCAGTAGTGGAAACAAAATGTCAAACATAATGAGAGCCTGAGCTCCAAGCAGAAGAAATGTTCCCATGAAAGGTGTTAGAAGGATTTAACCTATTTAAGGGACATGGATTTTAAAGGTTTCTAGTTTCCAGGACTACTCTGGTGTCTACCAGACTTTTAAGCCAAGAGTTATATATGATACAATGTTGATATCACTGTTATGATAAAATTATGATTTTACTTGCCTGAAAATTCCAGTGTTAAAAATGGCAGCTATTAGCTCCTTTTGTAGCTCTGTGAGTTTAGCAGGGACATTTGATCATTCCCAGCTACTGGCATTGCCTTGTCTGCAGCATCTCTGTTCCCTTCCCCTCCAGCCATGTCAGACAGCATCATTACAGCTGCAGTGAGGGCACTAGACAGCTCTGACAATTTTGATACGTATTATGTAGAGAATTCTAGACCTTTCTGCACATTAGCACTGTGTGATGTGTCCAAGAAGCTGGCATGTGTAGTTGCAGCCCCTGTAATGGCTAACAAACTGTGAGCTGCTTCTTTCTCTGTGCAGTCTTAATCAAGTTTCCTAGTTTTTCCAAGTCTCAGCTCACCAACTAGAGAATTAGGATTAAGCATCATTTTCTCTTGTGTTTTGATGGATGGAGAGAGTTCTGTGATCTATTCCACAGATGAACAGAAATACTTTGCACAAACTCCCATTCATGTAGGATTTTTGGGGAAGTTTACTTGAGTACATACAGTATTATACAAGTTAACAATAGGAAGAAAGATGTCACTTCTTGACAGTTTGTGGTATTACCCACAGACCTTTTCAGAAGCACTTTGCAAATGTAGTTTTACAAGCTGAAAAGGACACTGTGTTCCCACAGTTGCTATAAAAGATCTTTTTGTAGTATTAAAACATGGGATTGACAGGAAACTTTCTCTCATGCTTGCCTGACTTTTTTGTTGTTGTTTTAAGTATGCATGGTTATACCTTGGCATTTGTATTTTTCTAACAGCCAATAGAGTAATACTGCCATTAGCTTTTCTTGCCATTAGGCACAGTTAGACATATTCAGCATGTCGAGTCTTATAGGAGCTGGTGTCTTTGGGCGTTGGTGTTTGCACGGCTTTGTCCCCAACTCACCTGCTATTCTGCTTTGGAGGCATATGGCCAGAACAAAGAAAAGGTTTCCAGATTTGGCCTTACAAATTACTGAAGGAACAACCAGATTCATTGAGGTTTTAGTACCCAATTAAATGTAACTTAGTCACACTTAAATAGCCAGATGAAAGGGGATTCAAAATTGGGAAGGGAAAGAACGAAGAGCAAAATGCAGCAATAGTCTTGAGGTATCACCTTTGAAGGATGTTTTCAACAAGATGTCCGTGTTTAAGGTTGAACAATTGGATAAAGGACTGAATTATATCTTAGAGATTATTTTTCCTCCAGAAATACTTTTGTGATCTGTCGAAGACATTGACAGGAAAGCGCTTTCCTCAGCCCCAAAGTGAAATGAAACAAAATTCGTCTTTATTGTTCCTCTGAAACAAATACAGAGACTGACACTGTCTCACATCTTACAGTCACTGATGGGGAAACTGAGGACTGAAGGTGATCAGGGTGGGTGAAATCTCCTTTTCAGTCCATAACTGACAAATGCACTTTTGGAAATGGACTGAAAAACACAAAATGCAAAGGTTCTGCCAGTCTGAAGCAAGAAAATTACGTTCCTGCCTTTCAAGCAAGAGATGTCGAAATACAAAGCTGCTGTTCTTAAACACAGCTCCTTGTGCAGAGGTGTTAAATCAGTTTATTTACCTAACACAAAGATGACTAGAATCTCTGAGGAGGAAGGTGTCTGCTCCTGCAGAATCCCAGCTGAGCAGAAGGCAGTGCTGGTGAAGGGAAGGATGAAAACAGTAACTGCGCTCAGCTCACTTACTAGTGAATTAGAATAAGAGATGTAGCATTTCATGTTGAGTTGAACATTTCAAATTACAGAGAGGACACAAATGTAATAAAAAATTTATTGTATTCAGAATAATGGGGAGATTTATTGTGTTTTTTTGTGATAGAAAATGCTGTAATGAAGACTGCACTATAAAAACAAGTGTGGCAACAGCTATTTTGAAGGTTCTCAAACTCTGACAAATTCTCCTTTTAAGCTTTCTTGCTTCCCCCAACAGTGGAAAAAATCATATGATGTAAGGAAATCATAATTTCAAGCCCTTATAAAGCTTGTTAAAAAATAGTAGAAAATAAAATATTTATTCCAATTCCATTTTGCATAATTTAACAAAAATAAGTTTTAAAGCACCACAGTAGGGCTCAATGGGAAAATGTAGCTCCTATATAGCATTTTCTATGCCTACATTTTTAAAGAATAGCCTGATACACTTGTTGCTTAAAATTATGCATCCTAAATATTTCAGTACTGAATAACTAGCATGTATTGCTTGATATTCCCCTTTTTGCAATTGGGCATTGCCCTTATGATAAGGCTTTGATGTATTCTATCACTTTAAGAAGTCGGTCATCCTTCACTATTTGGTCAAAGCCTGTTTTGCTATATAGGGACACGACTAAGAAGTGCTTAACTGTGATTTGGTTTATCTATCTGCCTTATTTTTGTCAATGCCACAATGTCAGTGCCACAACGGACATTTCAGCCTGGAAAATTCTGGTGCTGAGCAAGAGCTGATCCCAGGTGTGCTCTCCTACCTGCTGGGAGAATACTCAGCAGTTAGAGCTGTAGTTCTCAATAGTCTACAAGTAAAACATTTTATAAACTAGACTGTATTTAGCCTCTGTGTTTTCATTATAGCTATTTTCCAGACACCAAAAGTTGAGTTTATTTTTTGAAAGAGACTCCACAAGTATAAACTAGAGCTTAACTTCTTATTATTTGTAAATGTTAGATATTTTATTCCTGAGGAGCTGTATCAAAACTTTACACAGGACATTGAGTTCAGTGCTGGTAAGGGAAAATGATACATCCTAGCTATGTAGAAAGCATTACGTCATGAGGGGATGGAAACAAAGAACTCTGAGGGATTGGGATAGGCAAACTTTCCTCCATTCACAGGAAATGGGTGAAGCCTTGCTTGAAATTATTATTCAGACATTTTGTGCTGTGAAGGAAATGTCTCCTGATAGCACAAGCTATTGGTTTCCTGTTGTGAACTAACAGTTTTGGCATAACCAAGAATGGACAGGAAGGGCAAATGATTGGGGATCATTGGAAGAACTTATTTTAATGAAAAGACCAGACCAAGTAAGTGTGAAGAAATTTGGCCTGAAAAAGCTCTGAAATTAAAACGGGGATGAGGGAAGAAAAGGGCTCAGATGCTGATTGCTACAGCAGAAAGATATCTTTGTGGAAATAAATAATAACAAAAATGTCCCCCCATGAAATGTTCACAGGTTTAGCAGGGGGAACACTGCTGTTGGGCACGAAGTATCGCAGAGCGAGAAAGCCCTTTGTGTCCTACCTAATCAAGAGCCTGATCCAACAAATACATATCCGGCTTCTACACCGAGGAAAGCAATTTTTGGAAGTTTTCACAGATGTGTAATTATTTGGGGTTTATTTACAACTAGGACCTTATACCAGAGGCACTCTCAAGTGTTCTTTTTCAAGCAGGGTGTATAAATAGCAGTGCCAGCAGGTCCCTGCACTGCCTGAGTACTGGGCCAGCTGAGTGTGACATGTTCCTTCCCAGCTTGCTGTGAGAGCAGAGGGGAGGAGGCTTCCCTTGTCCCTCCTGAGGTCTTTGGGGATCTGTGCCACCTTCACGTGTTTGCTGATGTTGAGCCAGGACTGCGCTCCCAGGTGTTCTTCTGTCTGTCACTCCCGCTCTTCTCTCGAGGGCAGGACTGGTTTCAGCTCCAGAGCCTTCCTGAACGTGCCACGGGCTGGAGAATGGCATCAGGGCATGCCAGGATGGAGCACTCACTGAGCTCTGCCCTGCCACTCACAGCCTTTCACTGTCAGCAGCAAAAAGTCAATCTAAAAATCTCTCCAGTGTTGCAGGCTTCTTTTTAAGATGGTAGTTTAAGTTTCACTTCAGTCACTCAAAGTGCCTAAAGGCTGTTTCTAAAAATCAATTAAATTTGCTTGGACTTTTCTGTTATGTACTTTTGGAGCAAGTATTTTCACCCTTGCAAAGATTATTTTGATTGTACAGAAATTCAGGTTGTAGAAGATGGCTGCCAGGTTCATAAAAATCATGAAAAGAGTCACTTTTTTTTGCAGATTCCTAAAAGGCTGCCTCTAAAGAGTCTTTTAGGATGCCAAGCCCAAAAGAGGGTGTAAAAATGTGTCTGAATTTGGTTTTGGATTTAATTTATATAGAATTTTTAAACCCATATACAACATTTCTGCTTTCTACTCTTAGAAAAATACAAACTTCAGTCACATTGGAATCATGCTTTTTTTTTTTAAGATCTCCTTTTAAATATTTTTGTTTCCATTTAGGACTGCCAGCATTACCATGGAAACACCCAAAAAATAAAGACTTTCCCAGCCTTGTGAGAGTACACCTGCAAGAGCAAGAATTGCCTATCAAAAGTGACTTCTTCATTATGGGTGTCACCTAAGGACATTTTGTGTGGTCAGTATGACTTTTTCTCTCAAAATATATTTGACTTATATTCTTAGAATTTATATAACTTGGTATCTTGCCATGGACCAGTAACAACCAGTATGTTGCTATCCAGTAGTGTTCTTTTTAATATACTAGCTCAGTTTCAAGAGAAAAACCAGCTCTTGACAAACTGTAGAGTTGAGTTTGGAAGCCCTGAAATACCAAGATGACATAAGCACTCATCTCAGTGAGACAAACACATAAAATGAAGATCTAATAAGCTGTTTTAATATAAATCATTCCACTGGCTTCAGAAGGACTTGGAGCAGAGTTATAGAGAGAATTACAAGAATTCATCTGCTGTTTCCTACTAGCGAGGTGGAGCATATTTACTAGTGAGCTGTTGGCTACTATCAAAGTGGATCTGTTTAGACTTTTCAACACTGCTAATTTTATATATTTTTTTCATTACAGAATTAAACAGTTTGATCCGAAATTTTACAATTGCAAGTAGTTCTGTGCAGTTTTCAAATTAACAACAAAAGAATTCTAGTTACTTGCAATGGCTTAGCATGTATTTTTTCCAAGGCAGCTATGGTGGTAGGTCTGAATTCAGATAACCTGAAATAATATTTCAAGACAGTATTCTTGTAATAACAAGCCCTCAAAACAACAAGATATTTCCATTCTTTTGGTGCCTAGTCTCTTTTCTTAACTATATGAATTGTATATTCTGCTTGCCAAATTGTTAAAATTTTCAGTATATGAAGTGTTTTGATTTGTGTACCTTTCTGCAGTGTAGTGGCAATTTGACAAGTCTGCATCTGTAATGAGTGCCACTGGGAAAACAGAGATTTTTCTGTTTGAATTTCTGTATTAAGGACATTCCAAAACCAATGAAAAACTGACCTCTAAATTATGCTAGAAATACACCTTTGTGTTATTACCAATAGCATAGGAAAATCACCTACATTTTTTTTTGCTGTTATTTAAGCATACTGGAAAACCTGATTCTAAATGCACTCGGGTGTCACAAAGATTTGCTTTTCATTGCTGTTTTAATGAGCAAAGTCCTTGGCAAACTATTTTTCAGCATAGACATACCTCAGAAATGCTATCTGTAACATCTCCATGGAATGTCTAACACCAAATGATCCTGCTCAAATCAATAGACACCTTGGGAAATTAGATTCCACATGAAGAGGAGCATCAGACCTCAGCTCTCCTGGAGTGTTGAAGTACTGAAGGAAAGAACAAATTCAGTCCTCAAAGCAAATGTTTGCAGTACAGAGCTGAGTCTAAAGAGGAAGGGATTCATTCAAGCAGAACATTTACCTGGACATGACAAATTAGTGTAATGCCTATTGATTGCACCTTCTCCAACAATAATCTCATGAGAACATTATATTTTTGCAGGACCGGAGCTTCCTGTTGTACAAACGAAAAATTTTCCCAAAGGAGTCTGGTGTTTGTAAGAAGAAACCTTTCCAGAAGTGCACAGGTACTATCAACAAGATACAAGAGTAGTGAAGTAATTTTTGGTGAATTTACCAGCGCACTATAAAATTTCTGGATGTTTGCAGTCAATAAGGTTTCTGTGTCACAAGAGAAATGTTTCCGCAACAAATGCTGATTCAAGTGTTATACATTCCCACTGTTTCAATTTTTTGCTCTAGGCTAAGTAGATGATTATATAGTGTTGCTACAAGCTGTCATATTACTTATGCTGTTCACCAAAGAGGTGGTTGTGTTTCAGCATTAGGCAGGGAGTGTTCCTGTGTGTGCATTTGAGCCCAAAAGGAACATTTCAAAAGGCTGTTGTCTATGTTCGTTGATATCCTCTAAGGTTGATTGTTGTTGCAGATGGCAGCAGAAGTTGAATTTCCCTGTGAAGTTGGGTAGGAGTGGCAATCAGATGAAACTAGGAAAGGGTCATAAGTGTCTTAAATTCTTCTGTGGCAAAAAGTGTGGAAACTGCTGGTAGGTTAAAGAGTGATGGGTTATCATGCAGGGTTAATTTTTCAGGAATGAAGTGGAGAAATTATAATGACATTAATTGTAGTGGAATTTGTAAACTGGCATAGAATTGAGGTCAGTCATTGTAAAATTATTCCTCTTTCTTTGGCTGGATGCTCTGCACAAGCTGCTATTCCCCCTCCTACAGTGTTAAAATCACTTCTTTTCATTTGTGTGTGCTTTCTGGAACTGATGAGATTAAAACAGCATAATACCACTTCAACTCAATAGGGAATGATTGCAATTGAAAAGCATTTATTTATTTGATGTGAATCATTCTGTAGCACTTTTGAGTTCCATACTTGAGAGGAGGTTTTTTTGTCTTTTAAATGTTTACTTAAATAGGAGAAGTGAGAAGATGTTCCTGTCCCTGGCACCTTTAGTTTGCTAATGGAGGTGACAGACACCTCACTTCATAGTGCTGATGTATTGCAAGGGGACATCTAGAACAGTTTCAGTTATTCTAGTGTTCACTGTTACCACATCAAGTCTTTGCAGTTGTATATGAGGATGGTGGTCAGTGTAAAAAAGAGATCATAACGTAATACAAGTATCACAGAAAAGGTTACAAACAAAAGACCAAAAAGTGGGTTTTGTTGTAATGCCAATGGCTGTAATGACACCTTGCTAGAAGTTTTTAAAATGAGCTAGACATAAATAGCCACGGTTTTGTCTAAAAATAAAGTAGATGCTTTATGGGGAAAGTTTTGTCCTAATTAAGAGGTCAGGTGAATTGTGGGGAGAATGACTTACTATTATGGTAATCATAATAATTGACTTTTAATTTTATTAAAAAACACTGCCCCTTTAACAACAACTTTCTTACACTAATGCATAGCTTTGCTTATTTTTTTTTTCAGCTTAGTTAACAGTTCAGATCAGATCCTTTTATTGCAATTTACATACATGCCAATCATTCAAGGATGGAACTAACAATTGTATTCTAGCAAGAACAAAACAGAGTTTGTAGAAAAAGAACATAAAAAAAAAATCTTTTAGGCCAGTCAATATAATTGGAAAGAACAGGCAGGCTTTTGGGCTCAGTCCTTTCTCTGGGTCTGAAAAGGAGTGGCAGAATCTAAGACAAAGATGAGATTAGACCAAATTCCTCTTAGTTTAATATAATTATGTTAGTTAGGACACTTGAGAGATAAGGGTACTTAGAATGTGTAGAGCAAAGCTCCCTTCCATGTCACAGCAATCATACTCTGCTGGGAAAAGTTGTGCTGCAAGGAGAGCTGCACAAGCCTCAGTTCATCAGTTCTCAGAGACCTCCTGGTGTCCCTAATTGCTGGCACGTACCCAACCACGCAGGCAGCATACACAGTACTCAGGCACTGGAATACAGGGTCTGCAGGGGTCCCCACAAGCCAAGTTAACATCAGGATCCCTTTGCATACAGAGCTCCCCTGGACCTGTGGCTTCCTCAGCCACTGTCTGACTGCCGAGAAGCCCGAGTCCTGCTCAGAGACTGAGAGCAGCTCAGTGCCTGGGACCTTGGGAGCCCCTCTGGAGTGTCCCCCTGAGCTGGTGTGGACAAGATGCCAACCAGGCAAATGGATGCATTAACCAATATTCCTTGGATTCCTTGGCAGTCTGGATGTACTGCTAACACCAGGCTCATTTTTCAGATTGATGAATGTAATGATTTTGGCAATGGTTGTGGCTGTTCCCAACCATTCTTTTAACAATTTCCATTACCCTGGCCAGTTATTTTCAGGGTCTTGGCCTTTTCCTTCAGAGCTATGTGTTTTTATGTTTCAAAATCTCTGAATAGGAACTTGTACAAGTGTGTCCCTTTGTGCCTGCTCCTCATCTTGGAACAATTTGCATACAGCAAATGCCTTTTGAATGGGTTTGTGACAAAGTGACTCAGGCAATGCTGCTCTAAATGACCTTCCCACAGACACTGAGTAAAAAGGAGAAAAGCATCAGCTCTCCATTTTGCTGGACAGGGCATGTACAATAAGCTTACAGTCAGGTGGAAAGTAATGTGGGTTTCATAATGGTGTCAGTAGCAGACCCCAGCCATTCCCTCTGATACGGCACACATAGGGACTTCCCAGACAGGGCTGGTTTCAGCTCCATTTTACTCTACAGTTTTGTCTATCTGCAGGATTTTTCAGCCCCAACAGGCATCTTCTTGTGTATTTGAAACTGAAAGAAAGTCAGCAAACAAAAACTGAGTCTACACAGGCACCCAGAAACAAAGCTGCCATTATAGGATATGCAACTGCTTTTTCTGAAGCATTGCTAAGTCTTGTTCTCTCAGATCCGTACACACTGTCCAGTTCACATCTTAGATCACTGGGGGAAAAGAAAGTTCTTGATATAGTAAAGAAGTCCCAGGAGAAAAAAACCTAAACAAACACTATTCCCCTCACTGAACACACCCGATCCTCCCCCAACTTAGGCAGCCACTGACACTCTTATCACCTTCTGCCAGCAACTCTGACTGTTCTGTTCTTCACAAGGAAGGCTTACACTGCTTGTACAGTTTTTGTCACCCCTGTGCATTGTGTGCCTCAGTTACTGAGCCCGCTGTTCTGCTGATTCTTAGAAGGGCTTTCATAGAACAGAATTCTGTATAAAAATGCTGCTGCCCTGAGATTAGGTGGTGACTAGTGGTGGCTGGAAATTAGGTCACCCCGTGGCTTGTGGTGACTGGTGCCATTCGTTACAAAAGGGGCCAAACAGCAGACAGATATTTTGGCAGATTGGCTTCTGAGTGACAACTTTCCTATTATCAGTCTTTATCAGTGTGTGTACTTATCACAGTAAAGTAGACCAGGCATCTCTAATTACCATTGCTAACTCACAAAATTAGGGTTGGCTAGTCTTAGCCTCTTGACAGAAGAAGTTATAATAAAAAAATCAAAAGCTGCACTTGGTGAAAATTATCAGTTATTACCTGGAATAAAGACATTTCAGATGCCATTTCCTTGAATATATGGTTAATAGTTTCAAATCTTAGAAAGCATGTGCCAGCTCCTCCCCATCATACAGCTGCACCAACTCCACAGTCTTGGGATTCAGTTCAAATATTTTTTTCAGTATGACAAGAACTTTTGCCAACACTGTAGTTAAGCAACAAGAATTATTTCAGTAGTAAGACAGACAAACAAAAATACCTTGGCAAGCAGGTAAAGTTCTAAAGTCTTGGGAAAGGCTGGGTAAGTTTTCAGCACAAATAGAACCACAGCAAATTAAGCAGGTTTGCTTAAATTGTACCTGAAATGGCCACTCCTAGAAACAGGTCTTGAGCCATAACTTCTCCATTCCAGGTGGCCCTTGCAGACAACCTGAATCCAGACTGTCTAAAAGTGCCTTGTTCTCACTTCAGGCCACATGAGCCCTTATCTAAAAGGCCATGGAACATCTTGTCTGGCTGGACTCAAACTTATGGTCTTGTCACAAGGACAGGTGGGATATGGGGAGGTGACAGGGACAGGTAATGCTCAGGGCTTGCCAGCACTGCAGGATAAGGGTCAGCTGCTGGGAGTGAACTTTAGTTTTTCTCCAAGTGTACTGATTAGTTCAGCAGTCCCAAATGTGATCCTGGGAACTGATCAAGAATTTAAATCAAAGAAGTAAATTTGTTCTTTAGGCTATACTCAGCTCACAGAGCTTCTTTATCCACTGGATCAAGGAAAGCCCCAAAAAAATATATATTAGGTATGCACAAATTCATAGCAAATGCAAATACATGCTTTAAATGTCATATGAATGCAGTGGATTGCATTCACAGCATGCTGGTGGCCTACTTAAATACTAGCATTTTCTTCTCTTCAATGCATATGTAATTTATAATACCCAGCTAACATCGGGAAGCTCTTCATGCTCCAAGGCTGAAATACTTGTATATTATACTTACATACTGTGCTACCCCCAAAGACTAATAGCAAAGCAAAATAGGGAAATTCACTCCCTAGAGAGAATACTCCTCTGGGCTTTAAGGACACATAACTTCCAATTAAAGCTTTACAGAAGAACTGATACATGCAGTGTGACTAAGGCTCAAGACTACCCTGATGTCTGTCTGTCTTTCTGATGAGGTGCCTATGGCACTGCTCTAGCATTACAAACTTGTACTAGTAAATCCACCTCTGAACACAGTTCATCTCTCTTGGGAATGAAGTTCATCTTTCACAATTACGGCACGGTCTTCTAAAGAGAAGGAGAAAGGAAAAAACATTTATCATTTTTGTGCCAGGCAGAGTTAAACTTGAAAGAAACCGGATGAAATGTGTATCATTCATCTAAGGAACAAATCCACACTACAGATTTGTCTGAGAGACAAGTGAATGCGATCCAAAAAAGCTATCGTTTCAGAATGGGAGGCTTGAATTCAGTCCAACCAGAAAATGCATGCTGAGTAACATCCATTTATTCAGAGCACTAATAGTTTCTTCTAAGAGCACATTGCCTTGATCATTGTGTTAAACATAGTATATATAACCAACAAAAATTCCCATCTTTGCAAATGCAGGCTATCTTCCAGTTCCACAAAAGCATTTTTTTTTTCTAAATAGCTACTGCATAAGGGCTGTTGCCTGCAGAGCAGGTTTTGTGTGCTCAGCCTACTGCGATCATCAGGTCTGAGTGCACAGTAAATGGAATTCACAAGCCTTTCCAAGTCACCTCCTGTGTAAAACCCTGAACAGACAGTCCCAGAAGTGAAGTAAAGAACGACTTCCCTCTCCGCCCCTTTGGGCAGCTCACATACATGCTTTTAGCAATACCTAAAACAAGAAAAACACCTACAGCCACTTCACTGGGACTGGCGGAAACAGAAAGGAAATGAGAAACTGATTAAGTGGAGAGCCAGCTTCACATGCAGAGAAACTTCCAACTTTCGTTCCTAACGACTTTAAAAAAAGTGCTTCAGTTTTGCTAGTATTCCCTTTGAAAAAAAAAATAAAAATCTTGGCCCATGAGCTCTCAGTGCCTACACAGATGAAAGTTGTGAGAGGCCTTAAATGACTTCAGCAGGAAACTACTGGGAAGGGGAGGGGTCTGTTTTCTGACAGTCCCATTACACATTTCTAGGAAAAATCTTTTCAAGTTCTGTGGACAAAAACGAAACAGAATTACAGCACTGCCTCTCTTTTGGAGACAATCAAAACCACACTTTTCCTGCTCCCATGCTGGAGTGCTGCAAAGTAATTCCCTTCTTTTTTTTATCTCTCCTCTCTTTCTCAGGATCTTGGGGACAGGAATAGCACTTCAGAGATTGAAGAAATGGTTTGAATCAATGCATTCTAATCTGCTCAAATAGGACCCATGTTTGTTTCAGGTAAACTTGAGGAATACTTTGTTCTGCAGTTTCATTTATAAATCCTTCTGCCATTTCCCAAACCCCTCACAAACTGTTTAGTGAGCTCAGGAGTTTTCTGTTTAGTAGCAATGACAAAGCACTCAGCTACTGCAAAACCACGGTAGGGAAGCTGAGCAATAACAGATGTCAGCCAACATCACCCCCAGATCACTGGTGTGGAAGGTCATCCTCAAACAGTATTTCCATTTATTCCCTCTTGGTAAATTGCTCTGTGAAAAATCCTCCTTTTTAGTGTAATGTAGTTAAAAATTAGAAAGTCACCACCACTTACACAAAGCTGGAATTCCTGGCCGTGCTGGGAATTTTAACTGATGTCTCCACCCAAGTAGCGTGTGGAACCAATGTAATGGCTAACACAATTCAGAGCTTAAAATGGAGTGATGTTGCAGCTCCAGCTGTTTTATAAGTCAGTACAAGAGATCTTTGGAAGCATTAGAGAAGAAATAGAAACAGAGATGAATTATGGCTTCTCGTCTGATGATGTGCACTAAGGAATACCAGAGTGACAGTGTAAAAAGCAAGAAAAAAGTAAAGCATCACTGGACAGTATTGCATAGTGCCATGCTCAGGACCAAGACAGCCACAAAGAAATGATGACTGTTGGGACATATATCATGGGAAACAGGTGCATTGTTTCTTATCTGTGCTTCTAGAAGAGGCACAGTCCTCAAAGGTGAAGATACATGACAGCCTGGGACAGACAATACAGCTTTTGTTCTGATGAAGAAGAAAGGTTCACTGTGAGCAGACTTGGCCCAACTGCCCTTAACAGCTCCTGTGACTCAGTGTGCTCTACAAATCCCTCAGTTATCAGCAAGCTACAGCTCCCTATTTATCAGCTCATCCAAGCTAACTCTGCAAGGGCTTTTTTATTCCCTGAGAACTGAGCGGTACTGTTTGACCAAACAAGTTTCCACCTTCTTTCCCAGTTGGAACATGCAGGGACCCAAAATCACTGGCAGGGCACAAAGACGACAAGCATTTACCTCATTACCAAATGTATTTCCATATAGCTCCCTGTTTATAAGCAGAAGTTCTCAATTAGCTGCTAGTTGTGATGCAGATTTGTAGCAATTTAATAATTACTTAGTATTTAATGGATATTTAATACTGATTTGGTAGATCTGTTGTCTATCTGGAGATGTTAGAAATAAAGAATTTATCCAGTGAAGAGAATCATGGTATAAACTCTATCCCCATTGAAAACAGAAACTGATTTGCTGCCAACATCAATGCTTCATATTTGCACAGGGCACTATGCTGTGTATTTAAAAAAATAACTAAATAAATAGATAAGCAATGGAATGATTTGACAAGAACTAAAGAAGGGTGAGATATTTGATAAAACACTTCTGAGGCTTTCATCTCAAAAGAAATTAAAAGGTTGCTTATAAATAATAAAAAAATTCTGTGTTTGTTTGAATAGTTAAAATACCCAAACCTTTGTAATGCAGTTCTTCACTAACATTACAACTTCTCTCAGAACATGCTAAACCTGTACATCCCAGTTTCATATCTGCAGGTAGGACTCACTCTGCAAACTAGACCTAACTAGGAACATTTTGCTAAGCACATTCTAAAGGGCTGTAATTCCTCCCACCTTCCCCCCCAGAAAATGGTCCGAGAATTCTGTACTTTCTGGAGTGGTGAAATTAAACAGGTTGAAAACAATATGCCACAGGCTCGCAAGAGTCCTCAAACACTACCACAAATACAGCAGCATTTAAAATTCTTGGGTTGAAATTATCATCAATCTGACTTTGCACAGTACTAGCTTTTTCCCTTGGAAATAAATTAATATCATTTCACTCTGTCACTAACCAGGATTATTTGATTCTGAGGACAAATTTATGTAGTCGATATCACTGAAGAACATAAGCTGAGAACTTTTCTAAAATAAAACTGTAGGATGTCAATGCAAATCAACAGTAAAAATATATTTTAGAATTATGTAAGAAGTAGAATAACTTGGTTACAGAGCATGTTAATGAGTAAAAGAAATACTGTTTTGCAGACCACTTCTGAAAACTAAAGCAGTTTGCTTTTTCCCCATTTATAGAAAAAACCTGCTAATTTTTGGTAGGTTTTAAACAACACTTAATCTATTATTTTTGATAAATAGACTTTGAAAGAGCAAAATATGAAGGAAGGCTTTCATGAATCATGTAGATTATAAATTTTTTTGGCAGCTGAAATTCTTTAAAGTTTAGAATTAATAGTCCTGAGGTAGAGGGGCTAGTTCAGAGTTATTGAAAGAGAAGTGTCCATCTTACAGCATTTTCCTTCAGCTGTACTGTGAACATTCTTTATGCTCTATTCTCTTGACAGGAGTGATTTTCCTTGGACATCAGTGATTCATGGAAACTCCAGATCACTTCAGTAAAATGCAGTCTCACAAGGAAGAACCTGCAATATCTCAGAGATCACAGTCTTAAAAAGGATCCAAACCCAGTAAGCAACTGCATCTTCCATAAGTGAAACCCATCCATCTTCTAAAATCATCTCATGGGGAGGAGATGTTCACAGTCAGTAAACAACTGTAATAGCAACCCAGGTAAAACTATGGCTAAGGCACTACCTTTGGGAAAAGCTTTTAAAAAGCACTTTGATTAGTTTTTAATAATGTTTCTAATGTTTCTAGGTTTCAGAAGTCTGTTTTACTCAAGCTTCTTTCTGATCACCAATGTACATTTCCAAAGTGTATTTATCATCCAGGGAAAGTCTACAGACCACCATTATTTTCAAAGTAAAAGGGAAAAATACAGCAAAGACTTCAAGGACGTGAGTGAATTATTTCATTCACAAGTGCAGCATGTGCTCTCTCTTCTGTAATGACACAGTACAGAAAACAAGAGGTAATTAATGCAATTCATTTGCCAAATGAGTGGGATCTTCTAAAGAATTGGCACATAATTCTGATTTGAGCTTTCTTGTTTTAAACAAAACCAAACCTAATACAGAACAGTATAATGTACTAACATGGTCCTTCACCATATTTTTCTTTTTCCCCCAATACAAGTGCCTGCAAGGTGCTGGGCCTGTAATCAAAGGACACTCAGTGTCCAAACCAGCACTGTTGATGCAGCCAGACATTTCTGTGTACTACAGAAAAGGAAAGTGAACCTGTACTACAGTCAGGAAAGTGAACCAAATAAGAACATTTGGTCTTTTGTTGTCTTACATACCAAGACAGAAAAGCATGGCTCTTCCTCTGTTCTATCCAATGAACAGATGTGGGTTTAATCACACACAAAAGAAAATGCTCACAAGTTTCAGACTGTCACTTGGATATTTAGGAGTAAAATTATTTTCATCTAATTATCTTGAAACTGTCCATAAAAGGAAGACAGGTAAGGAATTGGAATATAAATACACCACATAGGGATTCCTTTGGAGTTATTTTCTTCAGCTGGAGAGAAACCTAAGGTAATTTTCATAAACAAAAAACTCATGGCAAGATAAGAAAAGAAGCCTCAGGGTCCAATATAGGAAAGTTATAGGAGATTCTTCAGTAAGTAACTATTACAGAGCAGTGTAAATTCAGATGCCTCCCCTGTTTTGCTTAACTCAAAGCTGCAGATCAACTCAATACACAAGGTTAGCAAAGAGCAGAGTTAGGTAAAACAGAAGCAGAAAATGCCATACAAAAGGCCAAAAAGGACACCTTAAGGTCTTTAACTTTAAGCTGGCCACTAACCTACTATCCAGCTCCCTTGCCTCCCCCCCAACTCAAATCACCTCATAAATACCTAAGGCAGATTACCCTTCCTTCTGAGGAGCATTACAGCTCTGACAAACTGTGAAATGCATATCTGGGGAAACTCTCGAAGACACATTTTGAGGGGATGTACATGGCACGGAGGTGGTTGAAATTTGCACGCAGAGAGAACGGGTACGTTTCTAAATGCTATCTGGCCCTTGGTTACCAGGATCTATCCTCATACACGTGGCCTCCACAGGGATCATGTGCACAGAGTACAAAGGGATCTCTTTTCCACATCTGGGTGTCACACCGGGAGCAGAGGGTGGAGGGACAGAGATGAAATCTGTGATTCTGATGTGAAAGTTAAGATGCACAATGCTGGCATCTGGCATCCATAAAAGACACATGAGGGAGAGCTGGGTCTCTGGCCTTTTGCCAGCCAGGGCGCCTGCAAGGGTAACAAGAGCTTGTAACCCCTGCAGAAGGGTCAGGATGGCAGGAACAAAATTATGGCCCATGCTGGTACTTCAACTGCAAGTTCCCTGACTTCCTAAAGTTTCAGTAAGAGCCTTCCCAACATCCTAGATTAATTTTAAAACCACAGGCATTCAAAGTTCATCACAAATGACCAGGCCCACAAAACATCCAGACATACACCTCCCACTGAAAAATCAGTGGGAGTTAAGCCCCTAAATACTCCTACAGTTCTGACCAAATACGTTCTATTTTTCCCCCTTAAAAACTCCAAGTTATGTTATGAGCCTCCCTTGCTCATAGCTTTTTCAGTCCTGTATTTTACTGCAATTTCTAGAGAGTATCACAACCTGCAGTGCCCAGCCAGCAGCACCTATCTGGAGTTTCAGAGATAGTGCTGGTGTCTCTGGAGCATGTAGTGCTCACTTCAACAACTGCTCTTCAGCCCACTCACATGTTACCAGCTCCATTTACAGGCTGGGACAAGCTCCTGCAATGCCAGGCACAAGGCAAGACAAGATTACAGATCTGAATGAATCCACGGCTAAACTCAGTATTAAGGAAATTTCATGCAGGCAGTTTCACTTACAGACTTTCTTGCAATGCCTAGGACCTATGTGAGTTTCTAAAAAGTGAGTTTTTAATTATGAGCAGAGAAACAATAGCTCACTTCAGCATGAAAAAGAATACACCCACTATTCTTCCATGCTCTGTAATTTAAAAATAGGTCAGCTCATTAGCTTTAAAGCTTTCAAAAATACTAAAACTGAAATGCAGGGCTCAATTTCTTTTTGTTTTTTAAGCCAGACTCAGAGATTGAAGAGTTTTAGACCAATGACTACTTTAAGATGATACAAAAGGATAAAGTTTTTGAACTATGAATCTAATACAGCCAGAACAGATTGATTTCATAGTAAATTTTTAAACAGAATGTAAATTTTTAAACATTGACTAAATTTGAAGCATTTAAATAAGACCAGAGCATTAACTGCATGCCAATTCAGTAGTGCTGCAGGGCCTATAATTTGTCACTCTGCACATATAGATCGAGATGACTTTTCTCACTTTTTTCCATCATGTGCATGTCCAGAATGCAAACAGGGGCCAAAGTGCATCTGAACAGCCAATTGAGAGACTTCCTATATGTAATGTGAACCAGACAGAATCAATCCATACTGAAAAAAATTGACTGGAAAGGGCAATTTCTTACTCTATATTTAAAAACATAACCCTGAGGGCCAGAATTGATCTCTTAACATTTTCTAAGTTGACAACAACAGAATTATGATTAATGGGACATTGAGTTCCAGTGTTTCCCAAGCACCTTCTGCACGACCTGGGGGAACACCTGGTGTGCATTCAGTATGAAACAAGTTCATTAGTGCCAGTGCCCAACAGGCTTCAGGGCTGTGATCTCTATCCCCAGACTAAAGTTCAGGTTCCTGCTGCCCAAACAAAACTGGAGAAAAACTGCTGGTTTAAGATCTTGGTAGGTAAGTCAAACCAAAACCCAACTACTCTGAGCCATCTCATACTTCCAGTCACTTCACCTGAAAATAATTTGATTTTAAAATTTAATTTAAGCAAGTTGTTAGTAATCACTTTTCAAGTATTTTATTGAGGGAGGGAGGAGAGGAAAATCAAGCTATTTAGTTTTCCAAGTATTTAACATAAAACCCAGAAGAGCTCCATCTGGCAACCAGCAGGATTTCTAAATAATCTAAATAGTATCTACATAAGAACCAGGCTGTCTATGGAGTAAGACAACTTCAATTTTTACAGCCACAAGAAGTCTTTATTAACATAAAACGAAATTATAAAGAATTACGTTAGAACAAGAACAAGAGCCTGGCAAGCTGACAAAAGACCCCAGGAACCTCTGTGTTAATCTTGAAATGCTGCTTTTGACTTGTTGGAATATAGCATCATACTCTGCATGGTTTTAAAAAAACAAAATAAAAAACCTTCTTAGGTTCAAAGGACTCCAGTACAATAAAACCAGTTCTAGGAAAATATTCAGATTAATGAAAATCAATATGTAATTCCTTACTTTGCCACACAAAAAACAACCCTTAACATTTGAACACAGTTTGGAAAACATTAGTATTTAATTGAAGTCATGGACATGGCTCTTCATGTTTATAGATGCCTGTCTTCGTTAAGAAGATGGTTCTGAGTACTGCTGCTAATGATGTAAATTAAATATACTTTTGAACTAGTCTTACATATAAAAAATATGATAATTCTAATTCCCAAGTAAGTAAACACCTCAGAGTATACAGTATTTAATTTTATGAGTTATTCATATGAAGGATCTGGCCTTATACTTCATACCTAGTCCATTTACTTTTTGGATCATTTGTGAGTGATCCAAACCTGGTGGTGGTTTGGTGTCATATGGGAAATATTTAACTGGTCCTCAATGCCCCTGTCATGTTGCTATTGGGATTTTCTGTCAGTTTCTTGGCAAAAAATCAAGGAGTGAAACAGTGGGCCCAAAAAAACACGTTATGGTGATTCTGTGAGGATAGGGCAGCCTTGAAGCTCTGCATTTTCCACTATCCCTGGGCTACAGGAAGAGAATTTCTATCTTTATCATTGCCCATCTGGCACCTTTCACAGGCAGCAAGAACAAAGAAGTAAAATGTACTGGCCCCTACCATCTGCTTCTGCTTGTGAAGTCTGCGAAGAGCCCGATAGGGAAGAAAGCAAAGAAAGATAAAACTCAACCCCTTCATTTCCCACCAAACTCTTCTGGCAGGTACATGTTGTGCCTGTACTTCTTACATATCTTAGGGCCACCCTAGAGACCTCTGGTTCCCTACAGCAACACAGCTGCTGAACACAGAGCATCCCAAACACTCCCAGCCCCACGTCCTCACTCAGAGCCTTCTGACGGCCCTGAAAGAAACGTTGTGCTGTCTGAGATTTGCTTTATTGGATCAGCCACTGTTTTATCTAGAATAGGAAAATTCCTGTGGGTTTAATAAGAGGTATTACCCTACAGATTTCCTCTGGTCCCACCTCCTTTCCCATCAGCCACATCCCCTGTTAATGCAAGGCTGCCTACACCATGTGTTGGCTGAACCCCTTCTGTCTCTGACAGAAGTTTGGCCAAAAAGAGCAGATTTTCTGCTACTTTGATCATTTCCTGTGGTAAAAAGTGAAGGGAATTATCTGACCCAGGGTCTTTTCTTTTTTTTCTTTCTTAGTTTTGAAAAATAACATCGCTTTACATTTGCAAGTTCCCTTAAATAGTGTACTTGCTTTCCAATAGCATTTTGCTGCTGGTTTACTGGTTGCCTTACAGAACTTACTTTTTTTTTTTTAGAATCAAAAAACGCATTACTCTGATCTCAAACTTGAAGTCAACTGCTGTATTACATCAATAATGACCTTCCCTATGCTGAAACAGCAACCACAAGACAGTATCAAATTTACAGACAATAGAGAGGTGGCAGCTTCTTCCCTGTTAAAAAATTTATTATATTTAAAAAACAAGCTTACTTCTCTTATGGTGGGGACAGCAGCTTTTTTTTGGTGGGGTTTTTTTTTTTTGGCTACAAATGTGCATTGCATAATGTCTTTAGAAATAAGTTAACCATTTTATTAAATGCACTATTACCAGTTTATTAAATTACACTATGGCATACATGATATAACCACCCTAAAACTTTTTTTCCCCTCAAGACTCTTCATCAGAAAACGTCTCATGCTTGTGCAGGTTCATGTTGAAATAGTCACAGCACCTGCTGACTTAAATGGTGTGGAAGTATTTGGGAACAGGGACTAAAAAGTACAGTGCCAAGTGATAATCACTGATCTCCATGGGCCCTGCAAGTGCAACCTGAACACTCGTCCATTTTGTATTTTTTCTGGCCCAAAGAGTACAAAGTAAATAACCAACATGAATTTACCTACTGAACTAATGTCTTGTATCAGAATTAATATTCTATAGGAATAAATTCCAAATAAATTATCAAAATATACATTAAGTCAATAAATGTGGCACTACAAAAAATAGATACATATATTCACACTTAGTAGTGGGACTCCACCTTTTCCAGCTCAGAAAAATGCTACACTGTGCAAGTTGTGCTTGGTGGCATCAAAACTTTTCAACTTTGCTGTGCTGATTACATGAGTGGCACAGATTTTGACAGATACACAGTTGAGCTGAGGCAGGGTGCAGTGTGTGCCTCCCTTGGTGTGAGTTGTACTCTCAAAGTAAATGATTGAACATTCTGAACTGTTAAAATTACTATTACTTTAAAATGCTACAGGAAGTTACTTTGGTGGATTTACTGTTTGTGTATATGTATATTTTTTTTTAAATCAACCTGTTAAAAAATCATGGTCTGGCTACATTTCCCACTTTATTTATAAAACGGAATCCTTCCAGAACTCACACAGCTCAAAAGCTAAGGGAGATCTAAGGCAGCCCGGTTTCTTTCAGTATTAAAAAAGAAGATACGTACTTATTTATACATGTATGCATGTACCTCACATAAAAATATAAGAAAGGGGATGAAGAATCCATAGTAACCTTGTTAAAACAAAAATTGCACTAGACCACTTCAAACAAGATCTTACCACAACAAAAAAAATCAGCATTATCATTGTTAATAATACAGTGCCTTTCATATGCAGTGGTAATAAATAGGCTGTACTGTGATCCGTATAGCCTCAATAATGTATAAATGAATCAAAAAGAATCTAATTAGTTCAGCAGCACCAAAAACTACTAGGCAGAAACATCAAAAGAGCCAGTGGGACATTACTTTTTTTTTTTTTTTGTCAATGTGCTGCAGAGCTGCCCTTCAGAATTCTCTGGTTTGTGTCTGGAAGGAGGGAAGCCTCACCAATGTAGGTCACTGAAAAGAGCTGGAGCTAAAGGATGCTCCCTATAGCTGTGCCCTGCAGCTCCCCAGCACCATCCCTGCACGTCCCACACGAAGCCTGCCCCGTGCAGGATCTGTGCAAAGGAAGGGTGGAGCGGGTTCCTCACCTCCTGTCTGCAGCAGGAGATAGCACATCCTGCACGCCTTGCGCCTGCTACTGCCCCTTTTCCTCCTTCCCCAGAGCCAGGCAGAGAACGAGGAATGCTGGCTCTGGAGGTGCCTCAGCTCCCTTGGAGACACCCACCAGGGAGGGGAGACACAAAGGACAGCTGAGCAGATACTGCCACCAGCACAGAGCCACAGCACCTCCCTGGAGATGGCCTTGGCCTCCTACGGGTCCCTCCGGGCTCCTACAGCTGCTCCTGCCATACAGATGGGAAAATGTTTGTGTGCACACCTGAGAGCCTCTTAGGAAATACCTGTGGAGGCATCTCAGTCAAAGTTAGAACACTGTGTGCATATACTGATTTATTAAAAACAGTGAGAGGACTTCTATTATTTCACCACACAGCTATGAGCACCCATGGTTCTGTAGCATTGCAGAGAAAACATCACACCCTGCAGGAATGTAGCCTGGGCCGATGATGGCAAAGAAAAGTCTTCGTACACTTCTCTAAAGTCAGAGAAGTTCCATTTAAATACTACCAAAACCTAACACAGAGGTCCACTGTACTTAAGGAATTCTTTTTCTCTAACCCTGAAGGTAGAGATATAGCTTGTATCTCCTCCAACAGATGTATCTGTCCACTACCCAGTAACATCTCACTCCACTTAAGTAAAAGCATCATATACAACAGAAACAATAATGCTATAAAACAAAGACCTTTCATTGCCCCAGGTCCATTCCATACCTAAAGCCAAAAGGTTTCCGTCTTCAAATGAATAAATAGTATTTGTTAAGGTTTAAACCACAGTAACAACATTTTTAAAGTGCTTCCTCCAATAACTTTAAACACGGTTTTATCTACAGACCTATTAAAAAAACCCATAATTATGCAATGGAGCAGCACAGAGAAACAAAACCTCCTTTCCAGAAGACTTGCTCTTCTATTTACCTTTAACAGAACACGGAGAAGGCAATAGATCTCACAGGGCCACAAAGACCAGGCTAACAACATTCATCACTGCAACTCTGGGAACTACGGCAGTATGCACCAAGCTCCACTCACATCTCCCAAGGAAGTCGACTGGAGATTGGCTTCACCTCAAAGGTTAGCCATGGTCTCCTGTAATCTACAACATCAAACTCAGACTGCTTTGACAGAAATCTCTACTGAGGAGCTTCAGCACAAACCTCCGAGGAATTAAAGCACACACTCCAACAAACCTTCACAATCCCAACAAGACATACAGCACACGCCAGGTTAACTAGCAGAGTTCAGTTTTTCAAGAAATAATGCTGAAACTCAGGTTTAACACACAGATGGCCCACAACACCTGCAAGAATTAAAATACAAAACCTTCTCAAAAGGTTACACTAGATGCTGATAAAGACAAACAAAGCCAGGCTGTGCCCTGCTGCAGCAACCACCAAGCGCTCTGCGGAGCGGTCCCAATGCCAAGCAATGCCAGTGCACAGCAATCCCAGTGTGTGCAGCACTGCCCAGCTGTCCACAGACACAACTGGAATAGCTCTGTCAGAGCCTCCTGAGGAGGAGGGGTAGTACTGGGAGACGGACAGTATTTATGAAAATAAAAGAACTGAATTGAAGCCTGTATGCTGCTGTCTAGAACTTACAGTTACGTTTGTACCACCCATTCCCTGGGGGAAATGACATACAATACAAACAGGCCTAGTTGTTCAATTATTCAAGTATTAAGAGATTCACAAAAAAGCATCTGAGAAACATAACATTTTAATAGATGAAATAAATACTCCAGTACATGCAAGATAAAAACTGACATTGGAAAAAAATTAAAAATCACTTTTGTTATAGTGTAATTTTGTTTGTTTGTTTAAACACTCACAGTAGCTTTTCCCCCAGTTTGGAAATCAACACGTGGAAAACATAATCACAACCTCCAGTCCTTCCACTCCTACACACCAAATGCACTTCTAACCTAACACTTGATGCAAAATAAAAAAAGTCATACAAAACAAAACCAAACCAAACAAAATAGTAGCTACATCCATCATCTATGTGTTGTTGGGTTTTTTCGTTTTTTTAAATGAGTAAGAACTGAGGTAACCTTTTTCCTGCACAACCGAACAGCAAAATTTAGAAGGGAAATTTCGGAAGACAAGACAAGACAAACTTTAGAAACCGCACCCAGCGCGATTAAAGCTTCTTTTTTCTCCTTTTTCCAAGATACCCCCACCTCCCCTGATATAAAAAACTTCGAAACAGTTTTACCACTTGTGTGAAGACCTTGTTGAATAAAGGAAAATTTATCTGCAGATACTTGCTTAACTTGAAAGTAAAATAAAAAGAAGCCAAAACTGGCTACCTTTATTAGTACATATAGTTTGAATATATTCTGCTTCTTCACCACATGAAATCAAAGGATTGGGCTCATCCAAGCAAATTCTTTGGTATACAAATAAAGGGGTGAGGAGGTGGGATATTATTTTCCTTTAGCAATGACTGGGATCTAAACAGAAGATGTGGGGGTTAATTCACAGAATTGGAGTTCACTGGCGGTAAAGTCCTGGGTGAAGATCTTTCTCTTAGTGCCTGAGATAGCAGGTTGCAACCATCCGAGACGGCGCAAGCAGAGTTCCTCAACCTTTCCCTGTAATCGCTCATTTTGGTGCTACTTTCGGGGTGTTGGGCTATATCCCTGAGGCATTGGGTCAGGAGCACACAAGCAGATACCACGCTCATGGCTCCTCCTAGGATGGCAGTTTGCACAGCTTTGCCCTCTGGATTAATGGTGGCAGCTTTACCCAAAAACTGGGGCTCAGTGGCAAAGCCCACCAGAGCATAGACAGACTGCACCAAAGGTCCACTGAACAAGACGCACCGGTTCCTGGTCAGCTCGCTGGGTGAGGTCTTGACCTCCTTGACACAGGCCAAGAGGGCAGAGGCGCTGGTGCTCATACATTTGACACTGAGTTTGAACTGCTCCTTAGCAAATTTATCCTTGGATTTCTCACTGGCCAGCACGCAGGCGTCTGTCAGGAATTTCAAGTTCTTGGACATGTTCTGAGAAACCTCCAGCAGGAGCTGAGGGCTCATATCTGCCAAAGGGGTGGTCTTCAATACCCCGCAGCCGTGCTCCACCTCGTGCCTACATCGGGTCACCTTGTAGCGATCCACCAAGCCAGGCATGGCAGGCTGAGCCCCTGGAGTCTCCACTGCAGCCAGGTAGGCAGCGTGGGCAGAGCACTCGGTCAGGGACACCACCAGCTCCCCCATCTCCATCAGGCTTTCTCCCACCTCCCCGAAGCGTCCCATGTTGAGCTGGCTCTGGACATCATGGGTCAAGATGGAGAGTCCTTTGGTCCTGGCAATGATCGTGTCCCTGCACTTCTCAAAGGACTCACCGAAGACGGACAGACTCTCGGTGTTCACCGGCCTGGTCTCGCTCGACAGCAAAAGCAGATCGGCCACCAGTTGCATCTTGATCTTGCAGTGGTCGCAGATAGAGATGAGCTTCTTCCTCTGCAGGGAACTGCTGCTGGGGATGCCGCCGCCGGAGACCTCGCTGCTGGACTTGCCGGAGCCACCGCTAGCCATAGCGCCGGGGGGGCACTCGCATGCCGCTCGCTACCCCGCTGCCGCCGCCTCCGCCGCCGCCGCCCGAGCAGTCCCGACTGAGCCCGGCAGGATCGCTCTGCCTTTTCCGCAACATCATTCCATTAATCGCCGGGAGGCAAGAAAAGGCTCTGGGCGCCGGGGCTGCCGCCGCTGCGGGGAGCGAGCTCGGCCGGGGCGCCCGCCCCGCTCCGGCGCCAGCCTCCGCTCCTACGGCGCTCCCGCGGCGGGGAGGCGCTCGCCGGGCACTCCCGGGCCCCCGTCTGGCATCCTTTAGCTAAAAATACGTAATTTCTTTCTCCTTTCCTTTTCGCACGCTGGCTCCCCTTCCTTCCACCGCCTCGTCCGGCTCCCCGGCTGCGGGATCCTGCGCGAAGTTCCCTTTACCAGCCGCAACACCTCAGGGACGCGCCGCCGCCGCGCGGAGTTGGAGCAGGGGCGCAGCCCTTCAAGTTGCTACCGCGCCCCCGGCGCCTCCGCTCGGGGAGCGCCCGCCGGGCGCAGCTCGCAGGGGCCGGAGGGGCGGCGGCTGCGCACCATGTGCCGCCCCCGGCGCCCGCCGCGGCCCCGGCTCGCAGGAAGCGCCGCGGAGGGTGTGGCCCGCCCGCCCCGCACGGCCCCGCCGCGCACCCGCGGGGAGCCGGCCCGGGAGGGGAGAGGGGGCACGGCGGGGAGCCGGGACGCGGGGGACGGCGGGGGAAAGGGGAAGAAAAAAAAAAAAAAAAACAAAAAGAGAAAGAGAGGAGGAGAAAAAAAAAAAAAGCTCCACCGGATCCGGGTGCTGGGGCGGGCGGATCCGTTCCCCTTCCTTTGCCGCTGCCTCACTCCTTCCTGCCGCGATCATTCACGCGGCCGCTGCGCGCTCGCTCCCCGCCGCCGCGGTCCATCCCCTGCGCCCCGGGCCCTCCTCGCCGGCTCCCGCGGTGGCCGCCGCCGCACCAACTTAGGCTCTTCCCGCAAACAAGGGTGGTGGCCGCGGGCTGCAGCCGCGGATGCTGCGACCCGCCCGGCCTTGCGCTCCTCCTGCCATCTTCCCTGGCTGAGTCGCCAACTCCCAGGGAAAAAAAAAAAAAAAAAAAAAAAAAAAAAAAAAAAAAAAAAAAGAAAAAAGAGGGGGAGGAAATCTTCGTTTAAATTCCCTTTCTCAGGCTTTCAGACAAACTACTGGGAAGCAGCGGCTCTGGCGCTGCCAGCCAGACGCTGCACGGCTCTGGGGGAGCTCCCCCGCCCCGCTGCCTTTGCTGTAACCTCACTTGAGCCTATCGAAATCTTTTGTGCGGTGTCACCGCCCTTCGTTTAAATCCTGCCCTCCCCCCCGCCGCCGCTCCGCGCCCGCCGCCGCTCGCTCCTCCCCGGCGGAGGGGGCAGCAGAGCCGGCAGCGCCCGCCGCCCCTGCCCCGTCCGCGCCGCGCGGGGCTCCGGCAGCAAACAAACAGCGGGGCTGCGGCGGCAGCGGCCCCTCCGCTGGGAGGAAGGCGAGAGGCAGCCGGGGAGCGCGGCCCGGGAAGCAGTGGGATAACGGAGAGCGAGGAGCCGGCCCGGCCCCGGCCCCGGCGCGGGCAGCCCGCCAGGTGAGTGCGGCGTTCCGCTGCGAGCTCCCGGCCCGTGTCGGGCTGTCCCGGGGCCGGGGGCAGAAGCCGCTCCTTTGCCAGCCGGCACCGGCCGACAGAGCCCGAGTGAGAGCGGGGCCCGCCGCTCCTCATCCCGCGGGGCTCCGGGACCGGCCCCGGCTGCCCGTCGGGAGCGCTGTCAGCGCGGTATGGGGGATTGCTGCAGCTTTCTTTACACAGAAATTGTGCTCTCAGCACTGGCCTTGACCCGGATTTTAAACCAGTGAAGACCAATTTGGTCTGTTGCTCTCCCGTTTCTGTCGCTGTCTTTGAACGCTGGTTATTGTTTGTTAGAATTTAGCAGGAAAAATGCAAACCCGCTGACGCTGCTGTGTACTGAAAGCTCTGCGAAGACTTGCCTTGATCTGTTTCTATTCTGCAGCACGCCGAGAACTTTTTTCAGGCGATTCTTGTCAAAAGCAAGTAAACCTGAGGCACACATCAGAGTCTGCCCTGTTGTGCGGAATCTGCATCAATACAATTCTGATTAATCAAAGCCCACGTTGAAACCAGATCTTGCATTTGTTATGTGTTTTGCTGTAGCTTAAGCTGCAGGTAAATAATAATATTATTTTGCTCCTTTCAATCAGAATTATTTTTTTAAGTCAGCTGCCTAATTCTAGGCATTTACAATGCGTTTAGCAGGTTACAGAACAGCAGAAGTACATTTGTCCCAATTCACAGCTAACATCCTGCTGCATTCCTACTACTGCAGGGGTATAAGTGACCTTAAAATAAATGGAAATTGGACCAGATTCCTCACTTGCAGTTGAATCCGACGATGTCCTGGCACAAATGGAGCCCACCTAATGGATTCCATACATTTAAAGAGCTTCGAACAAGTTTATTTGCACATTAGCTAGAAGAACCTTTGGCCTTCTACTTGTAGAGTAGGCTGAACAGAGATGTGAAAGTGGGGGGTTAACAGGGTGTATGTATTTTTGGGGCAGGGGAAGCCCTTGCTATAAAGCCAGGCTTGAGGGAAAGGATAGACACTGATCAATGGGTGTGTCAAAAATAGGGCAGTTCTCCACCCATCCCTCCTCTCAAAAACAGTGTGAGGGAAATTCTGTTTACTTGAGTCAGATTATAGCAGTTTCAAGGAAGGTCATGATATGGGCCTAAACAATTTTGGCTTACTACCAGCATCTTATTTTCAAAAGTAAAAATAGGAATGATTTCAGAGTACTCTGAAAAATAAAAATCAATGGGCAGAAGAAGCCAGCTGAACTGTATTTCAAAGTATTTCCAGATATGTCCTTAAATGAGGTGAGGTAGTATGCAGCACAAGGAATGTCTCTCATAAATATTAGCCTAGTTTAATTTTAATGAGGCTTGACTACATTTAATTAGGGTTTGAAAGATTTCATTTTAGAAGACGTAGGTCTCATCCCTAGCTAGAAGAGGTGTTACATGACCTAATAATCTTTTCCATTTTCAGATGCTGCTGCCTGCCATGATGTTCTGTGTGATTTGTGCCATTCCCCAAGGACAAAGCAGAGAGATCCTTGGTTTGGACAGGTCCTGCAATGCCTCCTCCACCAGTCTCCCTCCACAGAAACCCAGCTGGTCCTTAACTGTGGCAGCTCCTATTAGCTGACAGGGCCACCAAAGGTCTTAGTAACTGCTACAATATAAACCAAATACTTTTCTAGTTCATCTAGTTCATCCACAAGACTGATCCAGTCTTTATCTGCCCCGGTATTAGCAAGGGGGAAGTCTGGTAACTTTTGTCCTGTAGTAGGTGTTGCATGCAGACAGTGTCCACGGAAGTCTTGCCAAATGCCATTCTCCTCCTATAGCAGCCCTGGGGGTTTAGCTTTTCTGCATATTAAGTGTTTGGGGAAGTGTGAATTGGCTTTTGCTTTTTGAAAAAAAAATATATAGAAAATACCACCTTCATGAGTAATTTTTACCATGGAAGTGGCATTTCCTGGAGCAGCTCCCCATTAGATCAGTCCAACAGACTGCAGGGCTGCTGCCTAGGTACACCTGGCCTGGCTGGATTCCCTCTTAGTCTGTGTTTCCTATGAACATACAGTCTCACTCTAAAAGGCACCATCTTGGGGGTGGATTCTCTTGGGCTGCTAACCTGAGCAGAGCTGAGACTCAGCAAGGTACGTGCTTTAAAGTGCAGTACATGTTGATTGAAGAGGAAACTTGTACCCAGTGATGTTTGGGGTGGGTATTTGCTTTATAAGTCTTCTGCACATCTATTTCAAAGAGAATGTGCTCATACCCTTTTATTTCATGGCTGCTTAGTCCAAAGGTGATCCACAGGACTTGGGCAGCTCACTGAATTGGTATAAAAACGTGGAAGGTGTGAAAATCAGGTGGCCATGCTTGGCTTTAAAAAGATTTCACTGACAGAGTCTGAATGAATTAACTCTCTGGGGTTCAAACCAGCAGGCATTGTCAGATACAAGGGATTAAAAGGCTTTTTAATGTGGCTTAGTAGTGTACAGAAGATTGGCTTACTTGTATGAGCTCTTCTTTTGTCACATTGATCTTTATTTTGCATTGTGCTTAGTACAACAGAAACCAGAGGCTGAAGTCTTCTTTCCTGAATCATCTGACAGGACTTGGCCCTTTTATTGCTTAGTAAAATATTTTTTTGTGAAGGAGGAATTGATTTTTGCCAGTGTTGCCACTGTTGAGTAATAGCTGAAGAATACCAAATTGTAATAATTTCATGAGCACTGTATGTGGCCAAGTCAGTGAGAGGAAGTTACTAAACAGTGGGTTGTACTTCTTTATATGACTTTCCTGTATAGATGTATTGATCTAACCTAATAGGGAGCTAGCTGATGAAGGAATAAAAGGCTGTTCAGTGGTTCCCCTGTGTCAGCTGTATGTGACTAAACCCATGAGGTGTTAATTATGGGAATGATAGCTCCAGTTCTGAGGGATGCAGCTGATGTGTCAGGAAGGTAAGCTAAATATCATAGGAGGATAAAGTTGGCAGGGACTGATGGAGGAAATGCTTCAACACCAAGGGAGACTTTGCAGAAGATGGTGGATGAAGATGGGCCTCTGCAGCAGTGTAAGTCACACAAAAGGAAAGGCAATTGTGTTGACCAGCTTATTGTTCTTAAGATCTATTTTGTCTTAAGTGTTTTGGTGCTGAGTAAGTATTTTGTGGTCAGTACTTACAACCATTACTTCATGGGAGATTAAAACTGTGAGGTCTGGGTCTGTCTCGGGTCTGCAAAGGTAGCCATGCACTGGGAATGCAACCTGAGAACTGGTCTGCTTGTAGCCAGAAACTCATATCTGGAGAAACAGTTAACCAGGCACTTGAGACAGCAAAGTGCAAATGCAGTCACAAGTTTTGTTTCTTCTTTTGTCTATAAATAAATAGGTCTTAGAATAGTGGGTGGGTTTTCACCACAGGTTTAATTAACCTTGGTGTTCTGATGTGGTGGTTTGTGTTTGTTCTTTTATTAATATGGCTTAGGCAAAAACACAGTATCAAAGGTAAGAACAATTTTGTTGCATAGACGCCATTAATATAAATATCCCGGTAGTGAGATGCTGGTCAGTTCGTGATTCTCAGCTGAAAGGTAATACAGCAAAAGAGGTTTTTCATTTGTTGTCTTTTTATTCACCATTTATTGCACTGTTCTCACCACTTGTTGTATGTAATCGATTGGTTGTCCCCTGCTGTTACCATGGATATTTAGTACATTGACATGGAAAAGAGACATGTTTTTATGAAAAAGGAAATGCAGCTACAAAACTCCTCTTGCACTGAATGGACAGCTGTGCCATATTTTTTGTGAATACAGCCAATAATGGCTTTTTGCTTCTTGCTCTTGCCTGCATCTACACGCAGACATCCCTCGAGCACCTCGTGTGTCATGAGGCTGGTGTCCAGGAGGTGCCATGTAGCTCCCTGTGTCCATTCTCCTTACCTGCAGCAGGTGAGAAGGGCCAGAGGCAGGTTTGTAGCCTTGAAACTCAGGGGCACTTCATGGAAGAAAGGCAAGTGCTGTTGGTTAGAGTGGTCCAGCATAAACAGGAATCCAAGACCCTCCCTTAGACTCTTACATCTGGGTTTTTTTGAGATCAAAGGAGAACATGGTATTTTGAACAAAATGTGCAAGGGCCCGCCCTTCCTGAATTGCACTTTTGGTGGTATGTTCTGTCCTGCAGCTGTAATACTCTACAGAAGGGTTTGGGTTTTTCCCCTCCCTGCCTTCTTTTAATATGTATCATGAGAGAAATTGAATAGATGTTTTCACAAGAGCCTCTGATCCTACACTGCTTCACTGTGCCTCTGTGTTGTGAGCAGGGCTGCTGATTATTAACAATTTAAACCTGGCACCTCTCACGCATCTGAAGTTCGTGTAATGTGTTACTTACATTAGATGTAGGTGCCAAAACTGACCTGTAAACCTAAAATGAAATTGGGACTACAACATTAATTTCATTTAGATGTGAAAATTAGATTATAAATGGAATTCCTGTGGGAACTGTGTAAATCTTCTTTGACATTGATTTAATGTAATTCTTTTCTTAATAGGGTAACTTTGAACTGTGTAACCAGTACACAGTTTAAACCAGCACAGATTTGTAGCAAATTTTGCAGTAAGATGAGTACTCAGAGGAACATTCTGTGGTGTTTCTGAATTTAAGGATCCCACTGTATAGCTTTAATGCAGTTGACTGGACAGTCAGGCATCATACCCCCTCCCGAACCCTGAGCAGATAGGTAATGACACAAAGCTGTGATGTCATTTGTCAAACATCTCCATCCCATCAATAAATTTTAATTTATAAAATGCATGTGCACAGGATAACACAAATTCAGGGTAAAGATTTATTTTATGTTCAAAACTCAAGTCAGAATCAGAATTTCAAGGCTAGTACCTGAATCAGAATTTCATGTCCGAATCACAATAGTTAATCCCTAATCTGGGAACATTTTGAATTAAAAACTTAATTTTTCAAATTGGATCTAGGAATTCAAGATCTGACTAGCTCTGGAACAAAAATTTGTGTTCTCTTAATAGATGGCAAGTAAGTGTGCTTGTCTTAGGAAAGCATGAAATTAAAATGAGAACTGAAATTATTCTGAATCATTCAAACATTCATGCTCTAGATGACAGCATATTCTGCTTGCTGTGCTGCTTTTTTTCTCAGGCGTGTTCTTGTTTTTAAAGATAACATGTTCAGGTCTGATTCTTCAAGTTTAATTCTGCCTGTGAGTAAATTCAGAGGGTTGGATTAACACATGCACTGTCTGTGCATGAGAGCTTGGGCATCAGATTCTCTCTGCAGGAGAGCATTTAAGGTACTTGAGATAATTTGACCTGTGAAAACAATAATTTTGAATGTTTTACTGCAAATAACTCATGATATCCTGATGTTCTGTAAAATGTATGATAGTGCTTTTAAACAGGGAAGACTATGCTGAATGTTGGGACATCTCAAAACTTGCTTGAAGTTTTCTGGGTCGCTTAGTCAGCAAGTCTTCTGTATTGTTTAAAACAATATTGTCCTGGTCCTGCTCTAAGCCAGTAGGTGCAAAAGCCTGTTAGGTTGTATGAGAGTCAGATCTCAATCATTTTTGTTATCCAAAATTACCACTACAAGGCTGACTTGCAGAACACTTAATTCATCTGGGCCTCTATTAAACATCCTTTTGTGTCGGTAGAGTTCTTGAAATGAATTGATTTTTCCAGACACAGCAGGTGCTGATAGCAGGCAGCCCTTGCATGCTCATTTTCCCTTCTGCATGCTGATCTTCTGTCTTAGTTGTCTATATGCCCTCCCAAGAAGGCAGGCACTGCCTTTTCCTTAATGAAGCCAAGTTCTTTGTTCTTTCTAAGGTTTCATTCCAAGGAATGTCAAGGAGCAAGCTTTAAGATTCTACTGTACTGTATTTGCAAAGAAAATGAAAATGTGACAAATAGGAATCTACTTTAAAATAGAGAATTGCATATGAAACTCCACCACCGGCAAAGACTTCAGAGAGCTTTTGGCAGTTAAAAATTCCCATTCTTCTCCCAACTCCTAAGAAAGAATGGTATGGAAAATATATTTTGCGCAAATGTAGTTCCAAAAAATGGGGAAAAAAAGAATCTCAAACTTCATTAACAGAAATTTAGAACATCCTGAAGCCTCTCATATTACAGATTGACCCAGCCCTGCTCAATAATGAAAATAGTTTACAAGGGAAGATAGATTTGCCTTTCTGATAAGGTATATAATTATGTATATAAACACCTTTATAATTAAAGGTACTGCTAATAAAACTTGAGTGTTGCAGAAGCAAAAATGACAGTCACAGCTTGAGACCTTCCCTGGCATGACTAGATGGGACTTTCAGTTACAAGGTAAAGCATTTATCAGCCTACTCTTGCAATCTACAATAAAAGTAGCCATGTACTATCCGATACATTCTGTATTGCAATCCTGATAGTGTTAGCTGCTAGGACTATAAAAACTGTTAAGAAATATGAAAACCTTAAGCTATAAAAAGCATTTTGGCATGATTCAATAGATGCTCTGAATCATAACACAGTGTGCTTCAATAAAAAGAAAATGCAATTCAATTTGCTCCTGTCTGTGGTACGTGCTGCATTGTGTTTGTTTCTTGCATGGGAAAGAGGAAGAGCAGAGAGCATGGGTTGAACAGGTGTTTGTCCTGCAGCTGACCCCACAAGCAGCAGACTTGAACCAGTCTTCCCAGGCACAGAATTTTGCCTGAACAGAGGTAGTTGCAAAGTCAGAGCCAAACTACCTCCTTTTCAAATTAAGGCTTTTATTGGCATGACAAAGAAATGTATAGTGTTGTTTGGGGCAGTCCTGGGTATACTTTGTTCACCTTCCAAAGGGAATTGAGTTACTTTTGAGATCCATATCTGAACGTAGTATCAGATATTAAAGTAAGTTGGTTTGGTTTGTTCTAACAAGAAAAAACAGAATTGAAGAAAAATTTTCCTAGTAGAAATTCAGTGAAAATATTTTATGCTGCAAGTCCAGCATTCCAAGATAGATTTTTTTTTTCCTGTGAATGTGTGCATGATCCAGTAATAACAAAAGTTAGCAGAAACCTATTTTAGTAAAACCTCATTAATCACAGCAATCTGATATAGTATACCTGATGCTCATTATATTTAATGAGAAATCACCCAGCAAATGTGCTCATTAGTGGCTCTGGTATTGGACAGCCCTGTGAGAAGTACTTGTCTAAACCCTGTTTCAGTTACATACATTTAACAAGCTCCACGAATAGCTCTGGGCTGCTTCCTGTTCTTCAGGCACTGGCAGTGTGTCTGAAATGCTATAAAACGCATGGAGGCTGCAGCCCAGGCTGGTTGTTTATGGGGGTGCTGAAATCTTGGATCCCACATCCTCCTCTGCTGTTTCTCGTGGTACGTGTGCTTGGCAAGCTGCTGTGTCTGCCTGGTGCTCACCAGCTACTGCAGTGTCTGGTCACTTCAAGAGTTAGTCCAGGCTTTGGGGAGCCTCCCCAAACCCACGCCTCTCCCTCCTGACTGCTTTTGTTTTGTGTTTGCACGCCTTGCCCATGAAGGCAGTGGGTTCCTGGTTCATTACGTGGCCAGGACTGGATCACCTGGGGTTGAAACCAAATGATCCCTAAAGCCCCTTCCAACCCAAACCATTTCACGATTACAGGATTCTGTGATACAGTAACAGAATGGGGGTTGAAGAGTTCTCTCAACAGAATTAGTTCTCTGCTCTGAACCTGGTCTCTCTCCAGTGCTGGAATAGAAAAGCAGCCTGTTCACTACTCAGCCTGACTGCAGTTAACATCTACCAGTGGCTGTAATGGTGATGCTTCCTTGAATTTCCCAAGTTTTAACTTCCTGGAATCCAAAGTGAAAGGTAGAAGAGAAGATTGTGCTATTTGTAATTAAAAAACACTGTCATGAGGAAAAATTGAAGACTAGAGTGAAAAAAGGCTGTGCAGACATCTATGCATGTAAGTGGGGTTAGATAATGGAAAAACAGCCTGTATAAAAAAAAACCTGTATTTTTTTTTTTTTGGTGGTCAGTTTCTGGAGTTGTATTTTAGTAACAATCAGCATTAATTTTAATACTTTTCTTTTAGAAACCTAATATTGCTGAGAGAGTAGTCAACATCAGAAGACTAATGCAATGGGCCTATTTCCCATCACACAGACCAGCAAATCCGGATACTTTTCATCCTGTTTAAAAAAAAAAAAAAAAGCATCAAGAAGTAACCACATAGTTTAGATCCCAGGCGCTGAGCCCATAATTTATTTACTCGTTTTAACCTCCCAGTGCCCAGCATTCGGTCCCTGCCCGGGCCCTGCAGGGCTGGAGCGCGGCTTCGTGCGGGGACAGAGGCACCGGGGAGGCGGCGGGCGGAACCGGCAGGGCCCGGGACCCGGCCCGATCCATCCCCTGTCCCTCCATCTCCATCCTGCCCGATCCATCCGCTGTCCCTCCATCTCCATCCTGCCCGATCCATCCCCTGTCCCTCCATCTCCATCCTGCCCGATCCATCCCCTGTCCCTCCAGCTCCATCCTGCCCGATCCATCCCCTGTCCCTCCAGCTCCTCCCTGTCCGATCCATCCCCTGTCTCTCCATCTCCTCCTCCCTGTCCGATCCATCCCCTGTCCCTCCATCTCCATCCTGCCCGATCCATCCCCTGTCTCTCCATCTCCTCCTCCCTGTCCGATCCATCCCCTGTCCCTCCAGCTCCTCCCTGTCCGATCCATCCCCTGTCTCTCCATCTCCTCCTCCCTGTCCGATCCATCCCCTGTCTCTCCATCTCCTCCTCCCTGCCCGATCCATCCCCTGTCCCTCCAGCTCCTCCCTGCCCGATCCATCCCCTGTCCCTCCAGCTCCTCCCTGCCCGATCCATCCCCTGTCCCTCCAGCTCCTCCCTGTCCGATCCATCCCCTGTCTCTCCGTCTCCTCCTCCCTGTCCGATCCATCCCCTGTCTCTCCGTCTCCTCCTCCCTGCCCGATCCATCCCCGGTCCCTCCAGCTCCTCCTCCCGGCCCGGCCGCGCTGCCCCCTCCCATGAGGCGGCCGCGCCGCCTTCCCGACAGCGGTAGAAGATGGCGGCGGCCGCGGGCTGGGCGCTGCTGGCCCTGGCGCTGTGTCTGAGCGCGGCGGCCGCGACCGGCGGCTCCGAGGGGAAGCGGCGGGAAGGGCCGCCAAAGAAGAAGGACATTCGGGACTACAACGACGCGGACATGGCCCGGCTGCTGGAGCAGTGGGAGGTGCGGGAGGCGCCGGGGCCGGAGGGGTCCGCCCGCACCACGCGGAGGGAGCGGCGGGGCCGGGCCGGGCCGGGGCAGCTCCGCGGGGCAGCGGCCGCTCTGCCCGGCCCCGGGAAGGCGGGGGATCCCCGAGCCTGGTGGAGGGTGGCCGTGGTCCTTCCTCCGAGGCTCTGGCTCCGTGTGTGGGGGTTTCAAAGCCGGGGCGAGCGGCCCGCAGCCTGCCCTGCCCCGCTGGGCCTGTCCCGCCTTCCGGAGCCCCAGCGCCCAGCCAGGTGCTCGGTGCCTGCCAGCAGCCTCGTCTGCCGGGAAGGTCTGGGGTTCTCAAGTACTGAGCCATACACGTTACGTGGCTGAGGGTTGGATACCAGGAGGAGTATTCATTCCACGTTTATGGGGTAGATTCGTCGTTGTTTTGGTTCGGCGTTCCTTTCCTATCTTTCCTCATAGTAACAACTTCTAATTCCAGCTCTCTCCCGTCACCTTCATCCTTATCAGCCCGCTGCCTTAACTTTCCTTGGCGGTTTCCCATCACTCTCTTCTCCATGTGCTTGTCATGCCACTGTTAGGTTCTTTTCACTGTGTTATGGTCCATCATCTTCTGATAAATGCTAGAGCACTCCTCACTGTCATTTATTATTTCCCGTGACGTTTTTCCCTGGAATATTTTGAAAAAAACTCTGAGGGAAATATCAGAAGACTTCTGTTTTGTGCAACACTAGTTACAGCTGTAAGTTAAGGTGGAGAAGTGTGTTTTATATGTGAATTATAGATGAAGTAACAGGAAGTATGGATGCTTGCCTTGGTCTTGGTTGGCAGGTTGTGGATTTACATATATCTGTATATCCCTTTAGGAAGGGAGATTTTTAGAAAATTTAGTTAAAATCTTAAATAAAATTAGTAGAAGGCTCAAAGTTCACTTTTCTGTTAGTAGTATCAGCTAAGGACCCAGCAGGCCCAGTTGCTCAAAATATCAAGGCTTAATATTGCCCACCTTGAACCAAATTTGGCCTTGTAGGGAAAAAAAAAGTCGTAAAAGGTAAGCACCTCTTCTAAATGAGCTGGCTGAAAGGGAGGCTCAAGTTAATTCTGGTGTAACTTTTGGCTGTATATTCTGCTCCAGCCCTAGTGAGCAGGTCAGGAGGCTGTTGAGGGTTTTTCCTTTTCAGCTAGAGCACGTCCCTGATCCAGGTCACGGTGTGCTGCACAAATGCAGATGTGGCAGAGCAGCTGGGGAGTCACTGCTCAGGCTGGGGGTGTCCCTGAGGAGAGGCACACAGAGCAGAACAGGGACTGAGGCAGGGCTCAACAATTAGGGGTTGTTTGGTCTCCTGGGATGGTCAGCTGCAGGGCATTTTGCCTGGTGGGAGTCAGGACATACAGGGAACATGAAAGGCTTGAGGGGGTGGTGGCTGGAGGAGAGGAAGGGGCATGAGTGCACTTGTTGGAGTGAGATGAGAAACAAAGGGGCCACTGTGAATTCGGAACTACGCTCGGGAATGAGGGGCACAGGGCATAGATCTGTACAGAATCAAATGTCACTACTTTCAGCTGAACTCCACATATTTTTTATTTCCCTGGCAATTAGTCTAAAACCATTGGAGGATGGTGGTTATGACATGCTTAGGTATGGCCACAAGCCTGAGTCTGTGGCTCCAGCAGCTTTCCCAGCAGGAGCAGCCACCTCTCTATGCAGATCTCGTGCTGCCCCTTGCACCATGTGCATGACTGCCTGGTGATCCAGGAGAGTGATCTGGTGGAAAACAAGGATAGGGCAAAGAGGCAGAGATGCTTCAGCAACTCAGTTGCACAAGTAGATCTTGGAGAAAAGCCACTGAGGGATTTTTTTTTTGATGGAAGGGGACTCTCCTGAAGCCTGGAGTCCTGGGGAGCTGGACACAGAACTGAGAGTCTTAGTTACTGAAATGTCAGGTGCTTTAAATAGTTCATTGCTGTTACAAGCTCAGGGTTTCTCAGGCTTGACTCTGGTCATTGAATAGACAAAGCAGTTAAGTGGCACATGTTATGAATGTTTTTAAAGATCAGAATGCAGGGCATTTATGAGAAATTTCTGAGACTGGGAGCTGAGGGGAGGACCAAGTGAAGGAATATGCAGTTTCTCCTGTGTAATGCTTTCCGTCTGGAACCTCATGTTACTGTTTGAGTGAGTCTGCGTCCTGGGGTGACTTTATGATGCTGAATTGTGTCCCCATTCACCTGTTTAGCCCAGAAATAAGCTTTGCACCTTTAAAACTAGATCTGGGAGTGAAAGGGGAGAAGTGGTGGAATGCCTGTTAAATAAACAGTTTTTTTTCCACTTTCCTCCGAGGAAATCTTTTCCCGAACCAGGTGGGGAAAACGTGAATTTGCTTTCTAAAAGGACCCGTTTGGAAGTTTCCTCCTAAATTTGACCTAAACCAGGACAGTCTGCTATACTTCTCCAAACAAAAGCTTACACTTTTCCTTCACTTTTTAACCTTTTAGGTGGCTTTAAGCACAGCCGCATGACATTTTGTACAGAAATTAAGAAAATAAATCCCATCTAGGGGAGCTCTTGGCATCTTCTGATAACACTCCCATATAAACTGTAAGAATTACAATTTCAGGAGCATTTAGTTGAACAGTTGAGGAAAAAGCCAGGTAATACATGTTAGTAACTCATGTTGTCATTAAATCCATAGTCAGTTTCTATATTTCATACAGAATATTTGGAAATGTTTCTTTTTTCTTTCAAAACTGTGAAATAAGCTGGCTTTGCTCTAGTCAAAGCAGATTTAAGCCTCAATTTGTTTTTAATTCTGGAGAATGTTTTTCAGTCAGTCACATGAGATTTTGTTTTTTCACTTTACTTATTTGACCATTCTCTGTCTTCCTATAAGATAAGTGATGTTCCCACTTACTGACAACAGGGCTCTCCTTGCCTCCCAGCTCACTAATTTCAGAAATTTCAAGGTGTGTGAACTACTGGAAAGTGTGTTTCAGACTTGCAAAATTAAAACAAAGACATAATTAGTTGGAAAGAAAGGATAAAATCAAAGGCTCGCACAGCTTCTGTTCTGTGGTCCCTAAACTTTAAACTCTTGTCAGAAAGACAAGAAACTGCAGAAATAAGCTGGGGGAAGAACATGGGTCACTTGTATGAAACCTTAGTCTTTGAGGAGTGTAGGAGGGTGCTGCTGGGTTTGTGTATAAGCATGTGCAGAGATGTGAGGGTGGTGCATTCTGAGATCTGGAAATCAAGCTCAGCTTTGAGGCCTCTGAAGGAGAATGTCTTTAGCTACAGTTCATGTTCCCAATGGAGTGATATGTTTTGAAGTCACGACAGCACCTAAAATACCTGCCTTAATGTCACCTTAATAACACCTTAATATCTGCTCATTTAGTGGTGCTTGGGTGGATGCCAGTATAACACTTCTGGGGGTTTTTGTTGGTTTTTTATTTTTTAATTCTATGATGCAAACACTTACAGAAATCAGGTTCTGGTTTAATGTAAGTTGTCACCATATTCAGCTCACAGGTTTGAGCTGTTTTAAGGGGCAGTAGTTTGATTGTGCCTTTCCAAATATTTAAATGGCTGTCAGCCTCAGTAGAGACATAAAGAGGTTAATTTTTTTCTTTTCTGTGAGAGTGGTTTACTCTGGGTGATTATGTTGTCAGGCTGTGCATCTGTGCATTAGAAAAGTCATGAAACCTTTCATCAAAGTCTTTCTGTGGCATAAGCGCACAGAAAATCTGAATTCTTGTGGGTTTAATTGTTTAAAGGCACAGATTCTTATATTTAATTCTCAAGCAATCATATGATTCCCAGAAGTGAATTTTGACCTCTGAAAGCAATATCAGATGAATGTTTTTTCATATATGTGTGTATGAGGCTTTTTATTGCAACTTTCCCATTTCATCTCGCATGCATAATAAATATTTGTGAAACTGTGACAAAAAAACTGTTTTATGAGTTTCATAGGTGGAATTATATTGAATTAGCTTTGAGGCTGAAGTATTTCTCAGTATGTGATAAAATGACATTCTACCTGTCAGTATGAAAATATGCATCATTTTCAGGGGCAGGTTAGAAACAGGGGCAGGAAAGAGCACTCCTGGTGAAGTATTATCTTGAAACAATAGTCACTATTTCTTTTGGTTTCACAATCTCCATTATTCAGCTAAAAAATATTTTATCAAAGCACAGTTATTCTCTAAACAAACAGAAATTAATAAAAAAAAAGACCCAAAATACATTTATGGAACAGTTGACTTTAAAGCTTCCTTGTTTTAAAAACAGAAAGATGATGACATTGAAGAGGGAGATCTCCCTGAACATAAGAGGCCTCCAGCACCAATAGATTTCTCAAAAATAGATCCAGGCAAGCCTGAAAGCATCCTGAAGCTGACAAAGAAGGGGAAGACTTTGATGATGTTTGTCACGGTGTCAGGAAATCCCACAGAAAAGGAGACAGAAGAAATCACCAGCTTGTGGCAGGGCAGCCTCTTCAATGCAAACTACGACGTGCAGAGGTGAGCTGTTGTGCACAAGGATAAAGTTCTTGTCTTTGCAGAACCCTTTCTTTCTTTCTTCCTGAAAACCTTTTTAACTGTTCATGCTTTGCTGTTCTCCACCTCCATCATCTATTACTATTTCTCTGTTTCTTTGTTCAGTTGTGGTGTGGTGCAGAAACCTCTTCAATGCTTATGCACTATGTGTGTGTGTGTATAGCCCAGATTGTTTTTATCTCACTGGTTCAGCTATTTATCAGTTCTAGCTGCAGTAGTTTGCCTCTATGTGCTTGATGGAAAATACCATACTCTGAAGACTTTTCACCATAAAAGGCTTTTTTGTTCCCCTGCTAAAAAATGTGACTCTTATTCTCTTTGAGAGAGAGCATCATTTTCAAATGGAAAAATGTTGTGCTCTTGTATGGAGGCTGAGAAGGGTTGCACTAAGTGTATAAAGCAAATTTAATGCTCATTAGTGGATCTTACATAGTGCCAAATTAGTTCTAAATTAGTTTCCTTATTCTTACTTCCTTGGTTACTTATTGATACACTTCATACATTTTATTCTGAGGCAACAGCTAGACCAGTTTCTTGCTCTTAAACATGCGCCTCAGTCATGGAGGCTCTCTGAACAAAAGCTGAAGTGTTTGAAAAGCAATCAGTTAACTGAAAAAAATCTGGATTTTTCCTCTAGGTTTATTGTTGGCTCCAATCGGGCCATCTTCATGCTGCGGGATGGTGGCTATGCCTGGGAGATCAAAGACTTCCTGATAAATCAGGAAAGGTGTGCAGATGTTACTCTGGAAGGTCAGGTTTATCCTGGCAAAGGAGCAGACGGAAATGAGAGAGTGAAAAACAAAACAAAACCTGAAAAAGCAAAGAAAAAAGATGCAGAGAAGAAGTCGAACAGCGTCAAAGAGGACAACCGAGCAACCAACAAGAGAGAGGAGCTATGACAGCCACAGTACCCAGACTGAGTCCTGCTCTGCTGCTCCTTGAAGGGAATCTGCTGAGGAGTCCTGGGTTTTGGGGAGGAAGGAAGCAGAGACTACTGAAGCTTAAATTTATGTTGAAATTCACCAGTTTACTCATTGCTGTTGGCCATTTGTTTAGTTACAGGAAAGGTAATGCTTCATGTCAGCAATTGACTGCTTTGGTTTGTAATTTTTTAATGCTTTTGTTGTTTAAAACTAGCATACAAATCTGTGTGTCTAACATCACAAATTTAAGTGGAAAAGAAGAATTACGGTTTCAGAATACACTGATGTTCATCTGTAGTAGCTGTGTCTTGGGTGTGTAAATGATGGATTCACAGCTGCTGTCAGAGAGCCAGGTGCAGTGTGAAAAGATTCTCTTGGGAGATGGTTTGATAGACACAGTTGGCACAAAACTGCCCAAAGTTGCAAAGAATAGTGGCCAAAGATGCCTGAAATTACAGGGTTTAGGACATGTTTGGTTAGACTGCCTGTTTCTTTAAAATAAACTCAACTCGTTGTGTCCCAGGAAATCTGTGGCGGGGCTTAGGAGTGTGATGGATTCAAGGTAGGAACTCTGCTCATGCACTCCTGATCTGTTCAGGAGGGACACTCTGTGCCCTTCAGAAGTGAATGGAATTGCAGCACCTGCAGTTACAGTATCAGGGTGAAAAGTGAAGATGAATCCAGGGCATTCAGGTTGCTCGTGCTGCTAAAGGACTGTGCCTGTGGAAGCATCTGTTCTGTGTGCTCCTTTACTCATGCAGTGAGCTGGAAGAAAAAGCTTTAACTCTGAAGTTACTTTGGTTTACTGATTTAATGGTTTGTTTAAACATTTGAAAAAGTGCTAATTACAGCACAGAGTTAAACCTTGAGTTAGACATATCACTTACTGATGCTGATCTGGTCAGATTTTGGTGGGGTTTTTGTCTTGGTACAGATTCCTGACTGATGTGGTTGATTGTAAATGACCATTTGATTCGAATACTATAAAGCTGGACATATGGGAGCCTATACTTTGTATAATTGGGGAGGTTTTACTGTTACTCAGATTGTTTTCAAATACTTTGCTTAGAATTGTTTCCCTTCTGCCTTACTACCAGTTAGGGACTAAAGGCACCAAGTAGTGTGGTCCACATAATTTTGCAGAGGATGAGCACAGTATCAACTGTCTTCATTCAATCCTGGGATGGTGTTACTTTTTCTTTAAGGTGCTAAAATCCAAGTGTTTTGGATAAAATGTCCTAATTGAACCACAGTGGTTGATCTTGTGGTATACTTCAGTATCAAAAGTATAAAACTGTGACTGAGTCCATGTTCTAAAATAAAGGATATCACTAAACTTACTGTTTTGAAGAGTAGTAAAACCTTTTAAATAGATCTGCATTTGGTTATGTATTCAGGAGGCAGACTAACTCATCTTTGGTTTCTGGATGTAAGGACTAAATGATGTTGATGAAGGTTCCAGTTGATTCATTTCATGTAATTTTAATTATATTTGTATGACTTTAGATTAAAGAAACCTTTGCAGCTACACTTCATTAAACAGGCCTGTACCTGTTTGAGTGGAAAATTAAAATTTTTTCCTTCAGGATTAACTGTTACTTTTTATATTCTACTACTAATGCAGATGTGCAGTGGAGTTGAGAAGAGTCTCAGTAGATATTTGGATAGTTGAGGTGTGCAGTCCAATTCTTGTACATAACTAATTTATCATTTGGTCACATATTCAGGGTTAGCACCACCCTTTGTAAACAATATTGCTTCTCATCTCAAGGGAGGAACAGAGGTCAGATGAAACTATAAAAATGAAATATGAGTTTCTGCTTTTCAAAGTTATGGTATAGAGGTGATAATTCTGATTTTGATCAGAAAGACATGGACGTGCAGTTTTTTATTCCTTGTAGTGTTATTTCCTTTTTGATGAGGTTGGATGTGAGACTTGGAGAAACAATTACTACACTGTAGCTATAGGCCAGCTTTTGAGTACAGGTACTTCAGTCTTTCATAAATCTACATTTACAGTAGATTGGGTCTTTCCCCTTTGCATTTAAAAGGGGCTTTGTTGAAATCGAACCAGCCAATTGACCTTGTTTTTTGGTTGACTGGTTGGTTGTTTCTGAGTCAGTTGCCCATGCCAAATGCAGGTGTGTCTTGTGCCACATAGCTTAATTGAATTTCAAGTGTTTAGGGTTTTTTTTGTTTGGTATTTTTTTTAGGTTTTTAATCTGCGTGATGACTTGGCAGTTACTTTCTGATAAAAACCACAAAATGTGTTTCGTGCTGCCTTCACAAAATAAGTTTTTTTTTTTTTGCTCTTCCATTTTTCTTCTCAGTTTTCCATGCTTTACACTAAAGAAATGCTGAAATATACCAGTAAGTGTAATATGGCAGTCTGGCAGGAGCTGCTTTACCTCAGCCAATCTTTCTCTGCTATCACAGTTCATTAATCTAGAATAACTTGAATTGCCTTTTAAAGCTGGTAAAGTCTTTGAGACAGTTGCAATTGTCCTGGGACAGTGTTACATAACCAAATGTTTGGTGATGATTTAAGAATCCCAAACCCTATCTAACACACATTACTATATATAAATATATATATATATATATCCTCCAAAAGTTACATAAGACCAGGAATGTTCTATGAGTACCTCAGAAGATGGAGTCTTCCTTGGAGGCTTATCAGGCTTTCAGTAACAGATTTTTTTGGTTCCACACACAAGGCATTCAGATACCTCCTTTAAAACTAATTTCAACCAGTAGGATGGTAATTATAGCTCTTACTATTTCCTTTTTTTTTTTTTCCCAGTTTTATACCAAGGTACATGGAAAATCATCTGTTTTCATGACAGTGAAACATCTGCCTTTCTCCTCCCAGCATAGTGCTTTCTCTGTTCTAGTTCTATAACTAACTTTTCTGAGCTACTGGTAAATTTTTAACCCAGCTGTCCTACTCAGAAGAAAGTTTGTCAGTGATGCTACACAGGATGTGGTTGCACTTTGTGAAAAATTTCCAATGGACAATCAACTTTTTATGTAATAAAATACTGGAAAAAATATTCTGGGTTTTGTTGATTGGGGGTTTTTCTTTAATCAAAAACTGACACAAGCTACACCACGATTTCTGCCCTTAGCTTAGAGTGGTCAAAGCATTTCTCTGGACAGTCAGGTCAGCCTTGACTTCCAAGAGAATCTACTTTTCAATTTTGTCCCAAAAAGGAATTCATAAATCAAAATGCCATTTTGTAAAGGTACAGAACAACCTACTTTCACCTGATACTTGGCCACTGTTCTTCATGGGTTTCTGGTAAGGCTTATAAAGTCTTTCCATTCTTTTATCTCATTTCCTTTTTTAATCAGGGAGTAACACTGCCTTTTCCAGGGGTTTTTTAATTGTGTTGGATATTTATAGAAATTCAAAGAACCTGTGCCTAAATAGAGGGGATGCCTCTGTTTTAAAAATACCCAATTCATTGGTACTGTTGTGTTTTTCCTTATTAAGATTGCCATCCTACTTAGGTCCATTGATACCCTGCTATTTGCTAATTTTTACTCTGGGATAAAATGAACTATTTTTGAATATCACTATTTTTTGTCTTTTATACAGTGCCCTTTTAACAGGACAAATCCTGAACTCGGGTAGTACCAAACTGCCAGGAAGGAAATGGAAGAAAATCACTCTACTTGGATTTCTGGATGATGGTATTTTTTTCCTCCTGCAGTAGCCAGGTGGTGGAGGGGGTTGGACACCGTGGCTCCAAAGCAGGAGAGCTCTGTGCAGAGCAGTTTTTGATTAGCATTTAAAAAGCTCTGTACCACACAGTCAGGCACTGCTCAGTGCCAGGCTTTAGCCAGGGACAGATGGGAAATGCTTTGTTCCTTTCCCGTGTGATGCACAACAGACCAGTGTTGATACTGCCTGGGTTATCAGTAGTGCTCTATCAATTGTTGCTGTGACAGGAAAAACAGATAGGTTAACTTAACAGTAATATGGTAATAATTCTTTTTTAATTGGTGTTATATGTGTTTATTACTATTACATAGACATTGGTATTTTGGGAGGGGAAAATGGGGCAGTTAAAGGAGCTTCAGCTTCATCCCCATCTTACGGGCAAAGGCTACAGCTTCTCAGAAGCAAAACCTTTTTTCCTTAGTCCAGAATTGTTGTGTCTCTGTTGCAGTGGGACAGAAGACACCCTTGTTTTTTTACAGAAGAGCATCTGGAATGTTCTAAATCATCGAGTTTATTCCCTTAGATAATTTATTGATACCTCCAAAAACCTGTGGGCCCATCTTTACTGCCTGTAACATCTGCTGCTTTCAAAGGTAATTTTCACTTGTGTCTGGGCAGAGGCTGGGCTTCTGTGTTGGCACCCTGCCCACTAATTCTGTGGGAAGCACTGACCAGAGCATTGAGCACTCATTAAATCATTAATATTTAAATGGGCTCGGCTGCCTTAGTCGATGGCAGCTTACATGTCATCAAGGCTCTGTGTGCATTGGAAAGAGGTGAACAGCAAAGCCCTGGAATTTGCAGGGTGTGAGGATTTAACAGCACCATGAAGTGACCTGCATCTTGCTGTAACTTTATATATAAAGTTTTCTCTGTAGGGAGGAAGGCTGAATTACACAGAAATAATTGTAGTGCAAGGGTGTATTGAAAACAAGATAATGGTTGACCATTTGCTGAGTCAATATAAAAATAAGCAAAAAGGTTTAATAGGTGTATTTATGTGAGCATTGCTATTATTTTGAGATTCATGCCTGCAGGCCATCTTGTATATTTGGGATTTTTCTAACTTGTCCTTCCTGCAACTATTTCATTCAACTTCTTTTTGCAAAAAAAAAAAACAAAAAAAACCCAGAAATTAATCATTTTCATCCCCTAATCTAAAATGATATTTCAGAAGTGTCTGAAATAGTGCATGTTTGAAATAACCTAAGACTTTTATATGAGTATTTTAATATTCATTCTGCCAGTTGTATCCACAGCCATACCCTGTGCCTTGCTAGCCCTTGATAGTCAGCTGCTGTCTTTCAGGTGCTGTACAGCATGTTAATCACTGTGTGGACTTTAGATAATTGCACTTATAATGGGATGGAGTTGCCAGGAGCTTAATGGAAGCACAGACATGCAAATGCTTTGGCATTTCAGACAGCAGTTGAGCACAAGACCTTGAAAAAACAACTGTCTTGCCTTTAATGTGGGTACCAGGTAGTTTGTTGTGAACTAATGAGCTGTGTAACCTAATGAGGGCAAGACCACTTTCCTTTTTATCACCACTCCTCTCAGCCTCTGTTCCCTCTTTAAGCCATACTGCTTAGTTCTCAGATATCCCAACTAAGGCTGTAATCTATTTCAGCCACGTTGCTATTTCTGGCAGTAGTGATAAGACAGGACGGTCTCACTTTCTGGGACGAGAAAATCAAGTTTAGATTTGTAATCAGAGCAGACCGTTTTCAAGAGATGTAGCTGTAGCACTTGAATATTGGTGCTGGTCTACAGGAAAGCGGAAGTAAATGAGCTGCATTCATTGCCTTGGGTGGTGCTGTCAGCTGACAGGCCCTTTGCTTTCAGGTGAGGTATCTGTGCTTTAAGAAACATTATCCTGTACTACTCACCCTACAGTAACATAGTAGGACGGGAGATGGGGTTATGGTGGGGCTGTAATTTCATTGTGATCTCACCTTACACCCTCTGGCAAAGGAAGAGAGAGACTTACTTGTAGGGGGCTTCCTCCTGAGCAATTTCCTGTCGAATCCTGTCACTTCTCACATCCCTTGCCATGTCCTGATAGTGCTGAAGCACTCCAGCTGAGCCTTACACTCCGAAATTGCAACTAGATCCGTCTGCAGATCTCCTGCAGGTGCTTTGTGAAGAAGCCACGTAAGAAGAAGGCAGGGTGGGGCCGCAGCCGTGGTTTGTGCGTGTCCCTCCCCATCCTTTGGTCACGGGGAGGGGCAGAACAGCCCCTGAGACAGCGGCTGGGATCGCCCTTCCAGGCCGGAAAAGCCAAACCACATCAGAGCAGAGGTGATGGAACGGTGCTCTGGAAGTCCGCAAGGGCTGCATAAAAAGCACTTAATTTGGGATCACGGACAAACAGAGTTTCCTCTGCTCCACAGGCTTGGGGAGAATCAAAGCTCTGTGGAGCATCCCTACAGCTCGCAGTGGGAGCAGGAGCTGTGACAGCTCCGCTTGGTGCTCGATGTCCGGGAGAGACTCTCGGGAACATCCCGGAGGGGCCGGGAGCCGATCCCGGGAGCGGCCACGAGAGGGCGCGCGGGGACAGGGAACGGCCTGGGCCGGCTAAAAATCGGTTTATTCTATTTATTCTATTCTATTCTATTCTATTCTATTCTATTCTATTCTATTCTATTCTATTCTATTCATCATATCATTTTCTCGACATGGTTTAGCAGTGGACTTTGGAATGCTTGGCTATGACTGTTGGACTCAATGAGCTTAGATGTCTTTCCCAAGGTAAACAATGCCATTTTCCTTTAGTCCATAATACTGTTTTAATAATTATACTATATATTATATGTTTTACATATATTATATATGATATAATATATTATCATATATTAATATATATAATTATATAATATATAATATAAATTATAAACTATGTATTTTAAAACACATTAAATTATGTTATATTTTTATGCTTTTCAGGTAACAGATCGACGTGGTCATCCCTAATCCCAAATACACAACTACACAGGCACACAGAGCAGCAATGGCTCAGCAGTGATGTCTGCCTGTGTGCTGGCAGGAGTTGAGGTGGGGGGGGACCCTCTTCACATTTCCCTTTGAGCTCCTTGTGTTGGGTGCATTTCCACTTTCCTGGCCTGTCACCCCGCCTGCCCCAAACACAGGCCTTTCCCATGGCTGTATTATCCCACTTCCCATTCCCATCTCCTTCCCTTCCTGTCCCACTCTCTCAGCTCCTGCAGCTGTGACAGGCACTGAAAGGTGCTGTGGTCTGTCTGGACTGGCCAACAAATACAGCCACGAGCTGCTTGGCCCATTTGGGTTTTGTCTTTTGAAATAAGTAGGGAGACAAAAATAAAATAAGAAATTTGCACTGAATATTTATTTTGATAAACATTGTGTACTCAGAACAACTACATGTTATTTCAGTTGTAAGCCACAATCTTTTGGAAACAATGTCCCAAGAGCTCTTGTCATCATAAACCAGACAGTCAATGCACCACCACAGTCTGTGGACATAGAGAGCTTTCAAGTGCAAAGCAGATTATCAGAAAAGACACATTGCCAACCTCCTTAACAAACTGGACAATGCTCAACTGCAGTAGAAATGCTTCATATGTCTGCAATTTAGTTGTCTTAGTGCCATTGTAATAAATTAATAGAAAATATATCTTTTTTTTCCATTGGAAAGTCTATAAGAAAATGTACAAACATCTAACTCCGAAAAAGGACCAGCTGTTTCGGTGACAGGTAAAACAAGCACTTGAACAGAGGCAATTAAACCCAAACATCCGAACAACAAAGAGACAAACAAACAAAATGCAATCAAAAAAAAACCACTCCACCAATGGCAACTGTGTATGCAAACATGGAAACATCTGCAGAAATAAAACCTTACAGAGAGGGTCACTGCAGCTTGTGCAGGGACTGTGTGGGGTGGGCAGAGGATGAGCAGTTGGGGAATTCACTGCTCAGAGTGTGCACGTGCAGTTTCTGGAACAGCCAGAGACTAAACAGGAATCGTTTGACACCAAGCTCTCCCTGACTGGCCACGGCCCCAGGCTCCATTCTGCCTCCAGAGGACACAGGGGTGGCTCCAGGCTGTGCAGGTCAGTGGGAGCCCTGGGCATTTCCCTGGCGTGGCTGTCCCTGCACTCTGCTCTCCCTCGAGCTGGCAGCCTGCAGTGATTCCCTACACAGCACAGACCCTCCCCAGCTCCAAAACAGGCCCCATGTGACAAACCCGGCATCACTGGACAAGCTGATTAAATTTTCTCTCTTAATAAGGTGAGATCTTTTAGGAAAGAAAAAGAAAAAAGTTTTTCCTAGAGCCAAGTCTTGTATTTTCACCCTGAGAATTCCCAAAACAGTAAAATCAGAAGCTACACTTCAGCACAAAGGCAGCATGCTCCTAGAAGCTGAACAAAATAGTCCAGGGGACAGACCCACCTGGTGGGATGCTCCTGGGTGTTTGCACACTTAGAGGGAGCAGGAGAGGGGAAATGGCCATGGCCAGTGGAGCACTGCAGAGGGCAACCCCAGCACTGGGGTTTGCACAAAGCCAGTTCCCACTCCAGGCACATCCCAAGCCTGGCTTTCCTGCCCACCATCTGCTAGGTGCTCATGAAGGAAATGCTCCTGCTTTGGTCCATCTCCTGGGAGCAAACGGGTTCCACCAACACTGCTGCAGTGGCATCAATGGCACTGGCTCAGGGCAGGGAAAAGGTTTAGATGACCCAAACTGCCAGACCCGAGGGAATTCCTGTTAGTCTCTTCCCTTGACTTCATGGATCTGGCACTGTTTTGGCTATCACAGGACATCAGATAAATGTTTTGGATTAGCATAGCTGAAATACCAGTGAGACTGACTCTTTCATGGAATAATTTGTGAAATTCCCAAACTGTCATAATTTTGCAGAACAAACAACCCAACTTACTTCCCTTTTACAAATGTTGCTCATTCACTCTGCAAATGGCACAAATGCCTTAAGGAGCATTAATTACCTGACTCTTATTGGAAAGCTGGGAGGGAACGCTTGGCTCTTCCTTTTTTTTCCTTTTTTTTTTTTTTTAAATATAATATACATGAAATTCAGTGAATTCAAAACAATTTTGTAGTTAAGTCTGAAAAGAACATTTCCAGTTTCAAAACCCAGGAGAGGCCTGAGGGGAATGTAATCTACAGTACTACCTAAATTTTTTCATGCTTGCTTTGACATTCAGAACAACAGATCTAAACCAACATCTGCCCAGCCTTTGGAATGACACACAAAATCCTTGCTTTTTAGTCTAACTTCAAAGTAGCATTTTTGATATTGTGGGGGGAAAACCAACTTAATTACGTAAACAAAGTAGCCATCAGCAGTTGGAATAATTTATGTGTCAGTGGGGACAGGCAGATATAAAGTGGGGAAACAAACCCAAGTCTTACTGGCAAGATTGACATTCTTTGAAAAGCTTGTCATGGTGTCTTTCACACTTCCCCCTTGCCTTCAGATTTCTTAGAACAGCCACAGCCTCCAGAAAGGCCTTTGTGGTATTTCTGGGCAACTGACAGAAATATCACCGAACACTAGAAATGCTTTCAGTGTTTTACAACATGTTTAACTTCCCACCTTCAAGAGATGTCCCTGTAAAGTCCTGATTCACTCTGATCTGCCTTCAGTATCAGGTATTGGTTTGAAGCAGGGGGAGAGGAGGTACAAGACATCCAACGAGTGCATTGGGCTTCCCACTTTAGTTCTTCAGCCACCTGGAAAGACCTCATCCATGTCTCATGTAACTCTTATAGAAAGACCAAGACATAATATCTTAAGCCTGAGGACAGGATCAGAAAGCAACACACAGCAGAGCAGTCTGATCTTGTTCCCTCTGATGTTCTGGGAAAGGTGAGGGCAGCTCACCCTATTTGATGCTGAATAAGGTAAGTCCCAGTATTCCTAGTCAAAAATCAGAAGCCTTGAATTGGGATGGCTTTAGCTGGCAACCATAAACTGATCCTGAATGTTGTTATACAGAGGGAAAGGCTGAATGGGAAAGGCTGAGAAAATACATTGACAGTGCTAATTGACATTGCTCTCCTTCTAGCCTGCAGCTGTTTGTTGATGGAAAACTTCCTATTTGCACAAACTCCTTGATCCATAGGAAAAATGCAGTTTTCTGAGGAAGCTGAAATAGGTGGTTCCATCAGTCTCTGCTGGCATGTTTTGTCCACTCCTTGTGTCATTTCTTCTCCAACTATGTGCCATGGGCTGCGTGTACAACACACACCCCGAAGAGCTTGATCAAACCTCACAGAAGCTTTAGGAGGAATGCTTACAGTCCCAGAATCCATTAAATCACTCAGATCCACCCTTTCGACCCCAGATTGCCAACCAGTCTTTGAACCAGCATCCATGTCAACTAGTTACACTATGGAAAAAAAAAAAAGTCTTCAGACAACTTAGAGGCTGGTAGAAGCAACAATCCATGACGGTCTTCAGACCAAGAACTCCCTTTCAAGAGGCAGCACAAATTTCAGTCTGTCCCAGGAGCAGTGATCAAAGCAGCACCTGGAGGAACAGCTCAGACCTTGCTCAGTCCCACCAGAGCTGGCCGTAGTGCAGGAGCCAGCCTGGGCTGGCCAGCACGGGGCACACGCTGGTCACAGGGAAGAGAGCCTTCCTGGCACGTGTGGCCACTCTAGCTACTTACAGTGAGATTTCTTTTTGAACAGCAACAACAACAACAGCGAAATGCTACACCGGTGGCGCAGGCGGGCGAGGTCTGCTCAGAGCTGTCAGTAGTCCGTCCATCCGTCTGTCCATCCGTCCGTCCCACGGGGCAGTGCTGGCGGCCAGCAGGCACAGCAAGGTGTCCTCACAACTTCATTTTCTTCACCACAGGAATTGGCAGTGCTTGGTAGATTTTAGCTGAGTCCTCGTTTGTGGCCAGCTTTACCCAGACGGGGCGGAAGCTGCCCTTGAAGCCAACAAAAGCCATTTTTTCTGCAAATCAGAGCAAATGTGTTTGGCGTGTGCCAGGACTGCACCAGCAGCCCACCTGTGTGCATGGCTATGCCTCAGGGCTGGAGGGGTGCAGGTGCACAGGAGCCACGTGTAAAACACACACACACAGAGATGGAATCCTGCCAAAAGCTCGTAGGGCTGGTTGCAGCAATGTGCACATGGAGCTGTATTCTAATGAAATATGGGACGCCCTGAAATCAATATGCTTTGTGCTATCAAGTCAGAATGTTTCAAGAGAAAACCAGCTACAAACAAGTTGAGACAAGGAAAAACCCTGGTTTGGGGCATTTAGTGGGTGAAAAGTCTCAATATTTCTATTATTAAAAGGTATTTATATCTAAAATTTATCTGGAAAATCAACCCCTCCCTGAATTATTTACTTCCAAGAGAAACTGCTAGCAGGTTTTTTCTATTTACAGTTTTATACAGAGCACGTTATCCAAAGCTGCAGCGGATACAACCTTTCTGAATAAATAAATTACTGTTTCCAGGATGTTTGAGCACATGCTAATAGAAGCAAGCAAGGCAAAGTTTAGAAGCAGAAAAAAAGTCCCTTTACTGGAATAATGGGAGGTTAGAAAGGATTTTTAAAAAACTGATTACCTTTTAACCTAAAAGCCTCTCCTGCTCCAAGTTTCTCCAGTACTTTAGTCCATGGTCCTCTTGAAATGAATCTTCCTTTAGATGTCACCAGCACTATGGAGCTGAAGGAAACAGGGAGATGTGTAAATGGATGAAGAGTCGGAACACGTTCCTTGCTTGTTTGTCCTGAGCACTGGTAACTCCTGCCTGTGTGTTCACACACCCATGAACTACAGTGGCTTCAGCTTTAATGCTTTTTAATGCTTTCCAACAGTTTGGTCATAGATTTTTTTTCCAGTCATGCAAAATCCATTAGAAAGCAGAGAAATCACTTTTAAAAATTATTGTTACACATGGTTTTCTAGGATGATTTAAATGTTTCCAACCTTCAGCTCCATCCTGCTTTGCTCATAGAGACCCATCTTCTCCCTGGGATGCCCTTAGCAAGTCTCAAGTAATTTCTTGTTCTTTCATTAGCAGATTGAACCTGAAGAAATTCACTTCTCTAAGACTTTTGTTGGCCTGATGTTTTTCCTTTCAGTGTGCTTCTGTTTAAAAAGTGTCTTAATATTATTACTACCATTCCTGATCAGGGACTGGATTTAGCCAGGATTGAGATTTTTGTAAAGCAGGGTGATGACCTCTCTGAAAAGACTTTTTATTTTTTATATGAAAGAAAAGTGAGAAATTACCATGCTTCCTTGAAGTAACTATGTGATGTTATTTTTGAAACCACTAGAATTATTTTAGAAAATAAAAACATGTGGGACTGCACCTGCAAGGCACTCAGCTCAAGCTTCCCCCAAGTCTCTAGAGTGAATGCCAGAACAATATCCTGTCAAACTGCTCACAGCTATTTCAGATGATTTGTCAACAAAGCACTCATATTTGTATTAAATGTTACACATCAGATTTCAAATCCAAACAGATTAAGTAACGATTAAATATATTCACTTCCCATGAGCTTTCCACAAGCTAGTGTGGGAACAACCCCTTTGGTTAATGGGTTTCTGATGTGGTTCCAATTCTCCTCCCAGCAGAACAAGCCATTGTCCTCGAAGATACAGGAACATCTTTTGGCTACTTACCACCTATTTCCAAAACTCTGCACTCCTGGCTGCCCATACTTAAAAGACAGAATAATCCAGCCTTTAGGTCTGGGCAGGGGAATGTGCAAAGGGGAATGTACTTTATTAGTTGCCATTACTTTATTAATTTTCTGCCATTTGAGAAAACATACATGCAGTAAAAAAGTGTGAGCTGTGCACATCTGTATGGATCAGTGCTTTGTGAATTTAAGTCTGCAGTTTGTCTGTAACCCACAACATAAATGTAGCTCTGCAGTTTGTTAATCACATGCAGCCCTGCAAATTATGTGGGGCTTAATCAGTCCCTGAATCAGAGTGCTGCCTGCAGGACATGCACACATTTGGGCTCTTTTGGAGCCGTCAGGCACAAAAATATATTGAGTGTAGTGCTCTGCATGTTGGGTGATAAAATCCAAGGAAAAACATGAGTGTTATGTAGCATTCTTGTACATTGCACCTTAGTGAGAACAGATTATTTACTCACTGATCTTTGATGTTGTTGACATAGTTCTCTATCTGTGCTGGGATTCCTTGTAGAATGGAGTTTTTGAATGTTACTCGATCAACAACTTTTCCATGGTGTCCATCAATCACAACCAGTTGGATACCTTCTTCAGTGAGAAAAAACCTGACACCATCGACCTGGGCAGGGGGCAAAATATTCTTGGTCTCTCACAGTAACACAATTGTAAACAACCACCTGTAAGAAACACTGGTAGTCTTGAGTCACAGGACTGCCGTTCGTTTCAAAGGGCAGAATTCCAGGTCTCTGAGGTCCTGCTATCCTGCCTAGTAGGACAAGATACAGCCTTCTTTTTCCTTTTTCTTTCCAAAATACAAAGCAGAAATTACCGGAATTTAACTAGCCGTGGTAACTTTGTAAGCAAGATTCCCATGAAGATAAAGCAAGTGGTATAGAATTGCACCCCACTGAGTTTGTCGAGAGGATTTGCTCACCTCAGTGTATGCAAAGTCATCCTTCAGGTGGAAGTACTGCTTATTGTAAGTTTCTATTTTCACTTCGATTAAGTGGTCCTTGCTCTTCTGTTTGCAAAATGAAATAAACAGGTTTTCTAGTGAAAATGTCCATTACCCGAATGCTGCATTTTCAATGAAAACATTTCAAACCTTGAAATTCAATCAACAAGGTAGCTACATAATAAGCACTGACTCGCCAAATTAAATTGCTAATGAAACTGGGCAGAATGGTGACCTCTCTGCTCATCCTGTCACCAGGTAAATTATTTCACCGAATGGCAGAGTGATTCTTACTTTGCAGAGCTGACACATAATTCTCCAAGGCTTTGCTGTGTATTCCTGTTTAAAGGATAATGAATGAAAAAGCCCAAAGAACAGATAAATACCCAATTTCCTCCCCCAGAACCCGACTGGGTATGGGAGATTGTGTTATGCATTATATAAATGAGAATAATTCGACTCCACTATTCAGTCCCCTGTCTGTCACTGCTGTTCTTACAGCCTGGAGGAGCTGGAGGCTCTGAAATCACATTCACTGGACCAACCTGTCTTCCAGCTCCCCAGTTTTCACCCTGTGCTCTCAAGAACATCAGAGCTCCAAAAGACCAATTATACAGCTTGCAGTGGCTCTCTGCACATTGCAAGAATCTGTTTAATTTAATTTCACCTGCCTGAACCATCCCAGAAAATTAGGCATCACGTCTTCTGACCCTGGCACAAAGTTTTTCTATGTCTGTGGGCACAATATGTGCCAAATTTACATGAGCAATGATTCTGTGATAAAAAATCAGCTGCTTTACCAGTTGTGCACTAGAGAGCTTCTTTGGCATTGGTACTTCCACTATTGGTGTCTCAATGTACTTGGGGTAAGCTGTGGCTTCACAGTCACTGACACCTGCTGTCTTTGGGATCACAGCTTTGATTCTTATTCGCTCACAGCCCTTTACAGAGCAGAAAGCAAATTTCTCCTTCTCATTTTGAGCTTTGAGTTTCAGGAAAAGCAGCCTGCAGGCAAGAGAAAAAACAAAAACAAACATCATCCTTCAAACTTTTTGTGCAAAAACATACTGAGTTCCTATGCTTTGCAATAATTTTCATTGCAGCCCTTGGTGCCATGTTTTATAGTGCCCAACATCCCACACACAAATAAAAGGGAGCATTCATCTCAGAAATGGTTCAGGGAGCTCATGGAAAGTAAAACAGAGAAATCAGATAGCACCTGAATGACTTCTGAGCTCTATTCTATAGTGATACATATATGTAGAAATACATCTTCTTTTCTTTTCTTTTCTTTTCTTTTCTTTTCTTTTCTTTTCTTTTCTTTTCTTTTCTTTTCTTTTCTTTTCTTTTCTTTTCTTTTCTTTTCTTTTCTTTTCTTTTCATTTTTCTTTTCATTTTTTTCTTTTCTTTTCTTTCCCTTTTTCTTCCTTCCTTCCTTCCTTCCTTCCTTCCTTCCTTCCTTCCTTCCTTCCTTCCTTCCTTCCTTCCTTCATTATTTTAATCCTGCTTCACACTTAGTTCCTGTGCATCCTGTCATGGTGTATATAAATTGTTGCTCAAAACAGTAAGAGCTGTGCATGTCTACAGTTAAGTTTCACAGTCTGCACATTGCTTTTGTCTTTCTTTCTTTTTTATTTGTATTCACTTGGAAAAGTATTTCCCAGAGTAATTGGAAGTGCAAGAGAGGCTGTGAATGACTGGCAGGCCTGGGAGTCCCAGTAAAATTAAACACTGGTCACAGTGCCAGAAAACCTTCCTGGTTTTGTTGCAATCCCTGCTAGTAGCATTAGCCAAACTGCTCACAATTCCAGCAGCATTCCCAAAGCCATGTCCAAACCAGCAAGGCCTGCTGTCTTACCCAGTGTCCTCATCCCAGTAGTAGTACCCTTTGGTAGGATATCTGTGCTCCAGTTTCTCCATCTGAGAGGTTCTGTAGAAGGTTCCAGTTTTGTATGTTTTCTTCAAGAGACGGTTGTGGATGTCTGAGAGAATGGAAAATGTCGTCCCTTTAGGATAGCAAAACCCTACTTGGATCCAGTCATTCCTAAAAATAGAAAAGACCCACATTGTAACAAGTTATAATGTAACTATTATTTTCCTCAGCATGCTAGAAGCCAAACTAAATAATTTACAGTAAGTTTTTTCCTGTCCAGTTAAAATTTTCATGGTTTAGAAGGAATAAATGCAACGTAAATTGGACTTAACAACCATGTGTGAGTTAAGCAATGTAGGGCAGATCTGCTCCTCACTTCTACACCTGTGACTTCCATGCACCAGGAATGAATTAGCTCTGAACTTCCAAAAATGGACTGTGTTATCTTACAGAGCTTCCTGGGGGAGGAAACAGGAACCTGAGATGGCTCATGAAAAGATGGTGAACTCAGTGGACTTCCTGTAGCAGGCATGTTCATTCTGGAAGAGCTCATGAGGTGATGACCTCACCCAGTAAAAATGTTCAGCTACATGACTGTACTGGAATGCTGGGATTCAGTTCACTCACTTGTTGAAGTTGATGAGCCATATGGCCAGCTCTTCAGGGGCTGTCTTGTCCCAATGGATGGTGTAGCCTTTCCTCAGAGTTATAACTGGCTGATACTGCTGGTAATGAGTGCTTTTGCTCAAAGCCCCTTCCAAGTAGAGTGGGTGATTGTGGTAGTCATTTTTTATTATTTTCATTTTCAGGTTGGCTGGCTTGTAGGCTTGGATGTATATCTAGATGGGGAAAAAAAACCAACCACCAAACAAAAAAAATCAGGAAGGGTTTAATAAAGTACAGTGAAAGGTTCAGATACTCAATAGATGTGAGCTAGTGCAAATCCTGTGTGCTGGGCAGGGACTGTGGGCTGTGCACTTATGTTCTGTTCCTTAGGCTTCCATTTCAACAAAACAAACTGCTTCCAGAAAAAAAATAAAATCCTTTCCTCATCCACTGAGTTCTGAGTTCAAGTGCATGTGCCAGAGGCTGCAGCAGGGCTGAGATATTCCACAGCATCCTGCAAACCTCAGCAGCAGGACAATATCTACCTCAGACATCTGACTTGTGCTGAACAAGGATCCTTCTGTCTGGATTTCAGAAGCCTGAAACCCGGCTCAGTGGTTAGAAATTGGCTGTGGTGGCACTACACACAAAAACCCCCAACTGTTGCAACACCCAAGACAAAACCAGGCACTCTCAGCAGAGGAAAGTGAGGACTCTCATGGCAGCAGGACTCAGGGCTCCTGTGGTGGGAAGAGTGGTTTGGTGGCCGCACACAGGAGGAAAGACCATGAAAGCTGAAGTCTAATTTCGACTCATCAGCACATTTCCCATAACACTGTGGGCAACACTTCCCTCCATAAATCAGGGAAAAATAACTAGCTGACAGCCCATGGATTTATGAATATTAATCTCTGAATGCTCATGGAGCTCTCAGGCAGAAGTTGCTGGAGCTGTCAGCAGCCAGGGCCAAGGTTTCAGAAAATGCACCACAGTATTTCTCATGTTCAAAGCCACCCGTACAGACATGCTGATAAGTAAACACTGAGCACTCTGAAGAAAGCCCATTTCTACAGGTCATGCTTTAAAGTGCCAAGAAATTTAAAATAAACCAAAGTGATAATGATACTGCAAGGCAAGCAGCCTTACCTGTGCAAAGTGCCCGCTGCAGATGGAGCCTCTCCAGTCAGGCACATCAATGCAGTCAGGGTGTTTGATTAACCAGTTATCTTCTTTGATCAGATATGAGCCTGGATATTCTGACACAGAACCATCCACATCATGAAAAACTGATGTTTTGTCACCATCCATATCCAGACCATTGAACCACGGACCAGGTTCTCCAAAGAAGACTCTTGAAGTAATCTAAAAATAAAAAACAACAGTGGGACAAATTTACATCTCCAGGAAGGAATTAATCACTTAGAGTGCAAGAAAAGGATGCCCTTGGTCACTACAGTGGCTCAAATTATCTCTTTTCTGACTTAAAACGTGTTTGACTTGTCGGGCAGAGCAGACACACATTTCCCTGCTGACCATGGGGAAAGGCTGAAAAACCACAATTTCAGCTTCACCAGTGGGAAGGTTTGTTATAAAATTCTGGAGGAAGGTTCAGGAGACAATTGCATGAGAGCCACTTTGCTCATTGTTTGCTAATGCAGTGTCAAAGTTCCAAGCCACATGAAGTCATACCCATGCGGGAAATAGTGAGCCCTGGGAAATGGCTGCTCAGGCAACTTCTGACTGGTATTTTTATCCAGAATAAATAAATACCATGTCACCAGCGTGCCTCATGCAATGTAAGAGTGACCAACCACCACTTCTAGGGGAATTTTGCCTTTCTCATCATATTTGGCACTGGTGAGCACTTTTCTGACCTGTGAGCAAGCCTGCTAATTTTTTGAAAATTAGGCAACACAAATCATTTCAGCCCAACCACTTTATTTATTTGTTTGTTTGTAATGTTTGGCAGCTGAATTTAACAGCTGCTAAAGGTGAACCTCAGTGAAACAGCACATATTTGTGCAGGCAAATACAAAAATAATTCAAAAGAACAGGTCCCAGGATGGGTTCAGACCAGCACCCAGAGGTTCACACTCCAATTCAAAATTTGGCAAACGCCTTTTGACTGGACTCTGCTCTCATTTATGTCTGCAGAACTGGAGTCTGGAATTACCCTGGTGTGCAGGGTTGCAGAATTATCCTGCATCAGCTCGGTTTCACTGGCTGTTCCCCAAAATCAGTATTTTCTGCTTCTAGGTCAGTCAGGTCTTTCAGAACAGACTTCCTTCTGTTGATTTAACATTATACCACTGTTGAAAATAAAGGGGGACTGATTCTTCAGTTTCTGAGTTGTACAGAAATAGAAATTATTTTCACTTCAACGTTGCTTTTTGGGTTTTTTTGTTTTTTTTTTTTTTATTTTTAACTGATGCCTTCACCTGTTTTACTGCAAACCCGACAGACAATTTTCCTGTTATTGCACCCATCATATTTCCTCTTTGTTTTCTGTTAGACTTCTGGCAAAGACGATGGGCAAGATCTTACATTTTCTCCTTTTTGCCCACAACCCTATTTCCAAGGCATTCTGGAGGGTTTTCTGGGAAGGGTGACTCACGGGGACATCCTGGAAGCGGATGCCAGTGACGTTGTTGTTGGGGCAGCTCTGCCAGGCGTTGTTGAGGCGGAAGGCGAGTGCGCTCGTGTGCCGCCCGTCCAGCGCCGCGAACTTGCGGAACGTGCAGTTCTGGACATTGATGGGCCCGTCGTAGAACTGAATCCCTCGGATAGGAAAATCCCTAGAATACATCCAGAGGAGACAGAGAGACTTGGTCATGACCCGTTAGCATCGGGAGGAGATGTATTCTAGACACGCACAGCCCCACCGCGCTTGTTTCGTGGCTGCTTTCATTTCTTGCAGCCCGTAGGATGACTCCTAAGTCCCTGCTTTAGAAGAGAAGGGATTTCCCTTCTCTCCAGCTCTGTAAAGTTCTCTTATCCTTGCAAGTTCAGCTCAAGTTCTCTCGTGTTGAACAGATCATCTTTATTTAGTCTGTACTTCTCCAGGGAAGGAAGTAACAGCAATGCCAGAGGATTGACCTAAAGATGAATAAATTCCTGTTTGCCATCAGAAATGAGTTCTGCAGCAGTGAAACATGAAACTCAGCAGAGCTGTGCAGACTTCTTGGGCTGAGTAATGGCAGGGCTAAAAGAAGTCCCACCACATCTTTCAAAAGGATTTGGAGAGAAGCATTGCAAATCAACTGCAATAAAAAAAAATGTTTTTGAAAACAAAGAAAGATCCTACAATGGATAGAGCTACGAAGAGTTGAAGGGGCAGATTAATTAATCTTTATCAGCCTTTTCTGATATCATCTGTAAGGTAAAGAAGACACCATTCTCACAGCAGTTAAATGAACAAGATGCTTAAGTAAGGTCTTTAAAGGGCTAAGATAAGACATTTCAAATTTCACTTATGATAACATAAATTTGATCTCTTCCTCATAATATCCCTTGGAGAATTCCTGCCTGCTGCAGTGTGTTTGTTCTGAGTTTCTGCATACAACATCCAAAATGAGGTATGTCCATATATGTATATGTGTAAAGGATATTAGGAGAGTCTTAGCAGAATGGGTTTTCATTATTGGTATAGTTTATAATAAGCCTCCAGCATCACTGCTGACAGTAAAACTGAGGCTTGCAAAATAGCAGAAAAGCATCAGCTGAGCTGTTTGCTCACTGTGGGGCTAGTGTAGGATAACTGAGTTTTTACAAAGCAAAAGCATTGCACTTGCAAACCAAACTGTAGGACTAAGGTCGAGGAAGAGGCCACACATGAAGTTCACTGGCCATTTCCAAACTGCTTAACAAAGGCATCAAAGTCCTTTGCAGGAGCACCAGTAACATCAGCACTGAGCACACCCATGACCACATGCAAGCCTAGGAAGGGGCTGCCATGAGCCTTCCTGGCAGCTGATGGAGCTCAGCTCATTGCTCAGCACTGCTGATCTCATGTACAGAGGTGCCCTGCTAGCACAGAGTACTCTTGCTGTCCTCTCAAATCCCCCTGCAAAGGGAAGGGAGGAGGAAAGAGGAGCTCGATCTGTCTTGGCAGCCTTCAAGGATGTACCTGCCAGCAGCAGCTGCACACTGAGGACTCTGGGACTGGGAGTCATGAAACAAAATCCTTTCTGTGTAATGGTTATTAAACTGAACAGTGCTGAGGAAACCACACTGGGCTGGAGCTGCTGCTGGGAACAGGAGCTGGGAGAGCTGTGATGTGCTGAGCTCACTTACGGGCCGATGGGCAGGGTCCTTCCCCTGTGATCCAGACCTCCAGGCCCCCAGATCTCATTGTCCATCGTCTCGGTGCCCAGGTTCCCACTCTCACCAACAAACAGGCTGTTCTTGATTTCCTGCTTTGAGCCATCGTCGTGAGGGAAGGTCCCACCACTGGGGAGACAAGGGATGGAGGTGAAAGGGCTGCTCACAGCCAGCCCCAGCACCCTGCCCAGCCTGTCCCACACAGCCTGTGTCACACAGCCTGTGTCACACACCCTGTCCCACACACCCTGTCCCACACAGTCTGTCCCACACAGTCTGTGTCACCCTTACCTCGCCAGGGTCAGCCCAATGCCATTGTCAGCAAACCTGCCAAGAGAAGAGAGATGCTTCAGAAAAATCTGGGATGCTTTGGTTTGTCATGCCAAACTGTAAGAAGCAAGCTAGTGAAGGACAGCAGTGTTTAATTTCATAGAATGCTCAGGGGGAACTCGGGTGTTTCAGACTTGTTCCCTGTCCAGTTTTAGAAGATCTCTTTCGGCACACCTTGCAGAATATGCAGATCACATGAAGCAGCAGACAGACACCTGATTGCTCCAGCTGGGGTTAAGGTGGTGATTACTAGCTATAGTTCACTTGCCTGATAAAGCTTTATCCCTTTGTCTAATGATCACACTTTTCTCTGGTAGATAAAAAAAAACAAACATGCTTATCTCCTACTCCAAGCTGCTTTTATTATTTAATGGTGCTTTGCCTTACACACTGTACTTCCCTGTCTTCATGTTTCACAAACTGCTTCCATAAAAGAGCTTTGCAAGGGGATATGAAAAGAGCAGCTTGGCTTCTCTTTCCTCAACAGAAATACAGAGATCAGAACTTCCTTTCTTCCTTATTAAAAATAAAAAAAATAGAATATATTTCTATTTTGCTGAAATTTCAAGATAACATAAATCACAGATGTTGGTCCTTGACTCCTGGTTAAAGAAATGCTACAGGGAATTGATAGTTTGAGTCAGTCTTGATGGTCTTCACACCAGCATCACTTCCTACATCTGTCACTGGTCCTGGCAGTGGTTTGGGAGCAGATCTCCTCATGTCCTGCTGTCTGTAGGTGGCAGTCCTTCCCACCCTATGGCCTCCTTGCTTCCTTGCAGGCCACATTAACGCTGGCCCTGTTAATGGGATACATAAATCTTTCTGTAGCAATAGAAATGGAAATGGCTCTGGCTATAAAGACAATTACACCTTGATGGCTGCTTCCTCCCATTCACACACACTCAGAGATTCGCTGCTGGAAAATCATGAAGCGCTTGGTGTTTGAGCACCCTCCACACTGCCTTTGCTCCATCAGCAATGAAAGTGTCCTAGTGACCTGAGTGGGATCTGTGAGGACAACGCTTGCTGGCAGTGGAGGGGGTGGATTCTCGTGGGGCATAAGAAACACAAACTGTATTGCTCAATATGACATTTCTGAATGTTCTACAGCCCTATTCTCACCAGGTCACTATTGGCAGCTTATCCACTGGGTGCTTTGAGAGGCTTGGGTCACTCGAAGGTAAGGCAGCTCTGGCTGGGAATTGGACACCAGATATCAGCGTGGCAGTCATTCCCACCGGGGTTATCACAATATGCCTCGGAAAGGGGCTTTTTCCTTTTTCTCCTCTTCGCTAGGATTGATATCAGGAGCCTGGCTCAGAAACAGAAACTGCAGCAGATCATCTGTTTCCAAGTTCAAAACAAATATCTTCTCTGGCCAGCACAGGAAATGGCCTTCAAAGAGCACAACACGCACTTGCCCAGACTCTCTCCCTTGCTGCTGTGATGCATAGTTTTATGTCTGCTTCATCAGTACCTGCTTATTCAGCATTACACTGAACCACATAAAACTGATCTGTGACCAGGCTGAGCCAGGAAAGGTGGTGCATTTCACTGTTTGCTTTTCAAAGCACCTAATATTTCATGTAAAAAAATAAAATTAGGTTTTATTTTTACTTATTTGCATCTGTGTGTGTGTGTGTATTGTGACCATTTATGAATGCTGGTCAGCATCACACAGAAAAACAACCTGAGGGATCCTCAGCTCAGACAAAGCAGGTTTTGTTTGTGTAAAATAATGCCTGTGGTGGCTTAACATTTCATCTTCATTTCCATCTTGGCCATAGGAAAGGTGCAAAGAGATATAAATAGTCTGAACCACAGCTATGCTCGCCATAAACACCAGGCTGAACTCTGAGAGTTGAAATAAGGCAAAACTCACTGGCAGTTGTCCAGCCACACATCTCCACCTCGCAGCCAGGCCCCGTGATCCTGATTCTTGTAGGCAATAAAGCGCTCAATTATTGCAGGTTCCCTGGGCTTCAAAGGATCAGCATCCTTGTGTGGGCTGTACCTGCAATCAGAAGGAGAGAGGAAAGGTTGGCGAGGGAAGGTGGCCTTGCTGCCTGCATGGCCCTGCTAAACATCTGGTTCATGGTAACTGAGGAACAGCTTTGGGACCACAGTCCATCCACGTAGCGTGTCTGCTCGAGCTGTGATGGCCAGACCCAGCTGCCAAAGCAAGGCAGGTCCAGGCACGGCAGTTGTTAAGAGCTGCTCCAAGTTTCCTTTCACCTTTCCGGTATTGTATTGCTGATATATTGCTGGAAGCATGGAAGGTTTATTATTGCTCCCAAAAGTTACAGATATTTTCTTTCTTACTGCTATACTTTAGCATGTTCCTGTTATTTAGATAAATATCCTTTTGTTTTCCCTTTTGAGCATTCTTATCTCCTAACTCTGGCTATACTGTGGCCATGAGTACCACTGCCAAATTTTTCTTGCTGTGGAAAGGAATTAAAAAATCTTGGAGAGGGGCTGCGAGTATGTCCTTCACTACTCCCACTACACAGGACACACGTACAAGATTTATTAACCCTGAAGTTCTCAGAATGATTAAATATTAGCCTGATTTGGTGAGGGAAAAAAAGCAGACAGAAGCAGAAACTGCAGCAATGTGTGCCCTCAGCTGCTCCCTGACAGCCACTGCTTGGGCCACAGGATCTGAGCGAGGTGATGCTGAGCTTGGCTGTCATTTACCCTGTCCTGGGGCACCACACTCCTTTCTGCTGTTGGAGAAACATCCTCCATCACACTGCACAGCTTAGAAAACCTGACAGATAAGTATCCAACTCAGTGCCAGCAATGGATGGTCCAGAGATTAAAATTCATTCTACACCATGGATAGCAAGGCCAAGCTGTCAAATTGCTAACAGATATTCAATAGCACTTTGCTTTGCTTAATAAGCCATCATATCAATCTAAAACTGAGCATCAGGCTGATAGGGTTTCAATAAATGAATATTGCTTTGGCAACTTCATCACTGTGAATTTACTTTCAGAGACAGATTTAGTATCAGCTCTTGTGAATTCCCCAGGCATTATTAAGTGCAGATATTTCAAGAAGGATTCCAATTTCATTCACATCCGTGATAACTGGAGGAACACTACAGGGTTCAGAACTTGACTTGGACATTTAATGCTGTAACAGAATGCAGAATAATCTCTCCAACTCTGTCACTGTCCAGCCTAGCTCACTATTTACTCCAGCCAGCCCAAGTTCAGTCCTTTATTTAACTCAGTCTTGACACATGAAAAGTGGAAAATGGGATAAATAATCTGAGCTGCAGTTTATGCTGGTGGGCAATCCCTGAGCCCATGAATGCATTGTGAATTATTTGGCTTCCAAGGGCCATTCCTGCCCTTGTATGACAAGGGAAAAATTACCTTTTGTAACCACTAACTACACCTGTGGCAGCAGGCAGCTCAGCAAGGCACATGTTCAGCTCCATGGAAAAGCAGCATCAGGTTTCCAAAAGCAGACTGCTCTTGAGTTATTTTTTCAGCAGCTACTTTTAGATTTGAATTAATCTCTTCAATTAACTGAGCATTAAAATAATGTAAATGACATTCACTTTTGAACATCTTTTAGCATCAGCTGCTAGCCAGGGCACCGTGGTGATGTAGACAGCTGATATCTGAGCTCCTGGCTGGGGTCTCCTGGGGAGGAAGATGGATCCCTGTAATGCTTGCCCAATGCATGACTGCAGTAGTCTGGGTAACCCACACCCCCAGAGATGAGAAGGAGATAAAATTGTCATTCTTCCCTGCTGAGCAGAGGCTTTCAGCACGTTTCTCTTCCTTACATAGTTTCTTCTGTCGAGAAATGCAGTTGTGGGGGTAGGTAGGTTAGGGTGCAACTGGAGGCAATTGGTCTGTTAGGAAAGAAACTATGAAATTTGAGAGCACTTTAAGTCCTTTTGCATGTCTGGGGGTTGACAACTAAGAGCCAGACTCCAGGTCTAATGAGATACAAGGGTGCAAGAGCAGCCCTTTCATCAGCCTCCTCTGGGGCCAGCTCTGAGGAAAGAGTGGGTTCTCAGAGGCTACCAGACCACAGTAGGTCTGCTGATATGATACAGTCTATAGAGAGGTTTCCATTATTTCTGAATTACTCCATTACACCACAGAGAGGCTGTGCACAGCAGCAGAAATGAAGGATTGCTCTGCATATTTAATTGTGATTGTAACTGCAGTGTCAGATTTGGAACTAGACTGAAATCTGAAATCAAAGCATGAGCTCCATGACATAAGCACTCTCTGTTCAAGTAGGTTCTAAAAGAATTAATAAAATCCATAGCATTCCCAAGAAATACTTAAGTTTCTTATTCCTAAGAAACTCTTTCAGCAAATTCTGCCCAGAGGGACTCTTGACCAGGCAGTGAATTTTCTTCCTTATCTAAAAAATTCAAAAATAAATGGAACACCCTAGACAGATGTAATATCCATGCCAGCTCAGCTCAGAACTAAAGAATGAGGATGAAACCAGAAGGGTGTGGGTGTTGAGAGTCCCTTATAAAGGAGAATGGGGAGATGAAGTCAGAAATGGCAAGGTGTATCTTGGAAAGGAAGGAAAGTGAAGACCCTTCCTCAAAAAGAGCCACCCCAAAGGCATTGCAATGATTCTTGTGAGCTTCCTTGGGGTGATTTCATCGCTTCCAGTCAGTGTTTTAGAGAAGTCTTTTCCAAATCAAACTACGCAAAACACTTTACCTCCCAGAAATCAATGTCAGGATAGGTCTTTTGTCCTTGGCAGAGGCTGGGGTGGTTTTAACGCCATTATCAATAATCATTCCAGCCTAAAGGAAAACAGAAATGCAGTTATCACAGTATATTTATTTTACAGCTCTTTCCATGTTCAGACTCTACCTCCAGTTGTTCTAAGCCCAAGACACCCACATGATGCTAGGAGCAGCTTCTGTTAACAGCATGTGAAACAGAGGGTGGCCAGGACTATCCAGACTTGCATATACTCCCCCAAATTGCTGCAAATTTCCAAAGCTGCACCTTTCTCATAATTGCATGTATTTCCATATACCTAAACCTTCTGCTTCAGTCTAAAGCCCTCAGTAACACACAGCCCCACAACACAGCACGCTAAGGAGTAAATAAGCAGAGAAGGCGATTAGACACAGCGGCCGTATTTATCCCTCTAGAAGCTGTTCAGTTAATTGCCAGCATTGGCAGTTGAGGTGTATAATTAGACAAGCTGCCAGCAGATGCTCCTGGAGGCAGTATTTTAGGAGCACAGGGGCAGGGAAGCAGCCTGAGCAGAGGGGAGAGCCTCTCTGGATGCCCAAGAGCCAAGCGGAGCAGGTGCTGGCTGGCTCCGAGCGCTCCCGCCTTATCTGCAGACACAAACAAGTGTGCAGGGCTCCCAGTGAAACACAAAGCTCAGGCACTAATAGCTCGCAGGCCCGGGGAGCTGGAGCCAGGGGATGGTGTTTGCTCCAAGGGCAGCGTTCCCGTTGCGTGCAGACTCACCCGGTAGTTGGAATGCGCGCGGTTGTTGGAGAATTTCCCCATGGGCACGTGCTCGGAGTAGCCAGGGGAGTACATGCCTGCCGAGGGGCCTGTTGGCACGTGGTGCAGGACAAACCAAAAACCCGTTTCCTGAGAGAGAGAAGGGACCTCTGAGGCTTTGCTAGCCCCAGGAGAGCTCAGCAAAGCCACAAGACGTATGACAGAAGATTTCAGGACAAATCACAGCCATGAACCCGCGTAACGCTCTGAAGCAGAGTTTAACACACATGAACATTGACATCCACCTTTCTGATTCTCAGCGTGCTTTAGGTTAAGCTTATCATCAATACTGAAGTATAAGTGAGACTTTGCAAAGTTAAAAATCAAATAAAACTTTATTTAGTTGCCTAAAACTTTATCAAGGAGTCCTAATATAGGTACTCAAGATTTGGAAGCTTTGTAAAGACCACATCTCTCTGTTTTAGGCTTGATTTTCTCGTTTTTATGTCTTCTCAGGACAATAAGGGCACCTGATGTGACCAAAAATGCCTGTGGAGTTAGCATTAGGGCTGACTGACATTTCAGAGCACCACGACTGTACTGCAATCAACAATATCATTGCCAAAGGCTTCTCTGTGACTTCACAGTCACATTTATTTAATTTATTCAGGCTGCACACTGTGGAATTTTGTTAAATCCATCTCTAGAAAAAGCAAATGACAAGAACTGTGGAGCAAAAGTAAGACCATTATTTTTATTGGTGGCACCAGCCACATTAATATGTGTCTCAGTCAAGTAGCTTCCAAAATGTCTGTGTCACAAAAACAGGTTTTATTCCAGTGAGAGCCTCCTTCAGCCCTGCAGGGCTGTCACTGGCCTGAGCCGTTACCAAATAAGAAACTTGTGCACTCACTTCAGATCCAGCAGCTGCACAGTTTATAAGGTTGTTGTGTGGGTTGGCTATCCAGAATGTGGATACAGCACTGCGGGTCAGGAAAAGAACAAATAACACAGAAATTACACTTTGAGCACACAAGAGTCTCCCATAAACTCCCCCAGTTCAGGCAGGGCTGATACCTCCCCAGATAAGGGGTCCTGCCCAGGGGCAAGAGGAACGTGTTTTTTCTTTCTCTTCTCATACCTCGTGTCCTCTGTGGTTTGACAGAGAACATGGCCTTATCTTTCAAAACACCATGTATTAAATAAGGAATTTCAACTGCAATTCCAAGCCTGCTATGAAGCTGTCAGATGTCAATCATGTTTTATGATAAGGTAAATATGTTGTTGCACAAGTCACAAAAAAGAACTTTGCCCCCACAAAGCCCTTGGGTTCATTAGAGACTTGTTTAATCAAGGAGCCCAATGAATTGCCTATTAAGGGCTTTCCACGTGTACCCCCGTACCTGCCTTTTCCAAGAGCTGCTGTGATTGATTAACTTTATTTGCTCCCACCCTCTTCCACATTTCTTTTGGGACAAAAGCATTCCATTTGTCTAATGCACATAAAAGACTCTTAATTGAAAGATTCCCAGCAAGGAGGACAGATCAACCCATCCATCACTGTCCATCCTGTGACATACAGAATTCATTAACCAACAGGCACGGGAAACATGCAGCCCTTACAGCCAGCGGGCTGGCCCCTGGATTTGCTGGGTGGGAGTTGTCCTTCTGCAGGATATGAACCTATGGAACCCTTATGTCTATTTTAATCTTGCCATGAGGGACTTCACAGGGGCTTTAGGCCAACTGATTTTGCTGATGCATTTCTGTTTGTCTGGCTTTATCATGAAAACATAGCAAAATTTTTCTATTCTGGGCATGGGACTAGCCTAGAAATAAACAAATTTGGATTATTTATAGACTACCTCCTGCTGCATAGGCAAGGGCAAGGACAGCATATTTCTACAGTGACCTGTCTTTCAGCCTAATCCCATTCTTCAGAGCCACATGGATTGGGCAGGTTATGGTGTCATTTGGCACAATTCCATTGTTTTAATTCCTAGCAGAAGCTCCCTGCCTGCCTCTCCCAAGCTGATGGAGCCACAGCTGGTGCTCATCCCCTGTCCCTGTACTGGGATTAGTGTTGGTGTACTCATTCCAGGCTGGATAAGGCCAGTGCAAAACAAGCTGAGCTGTTTTTTCTGATCAGACCTTGAATTCTTTTATAAAGGAAGACAGGGCAGATCAAAGTACCGTAACACTTTTCCATTAGAAAGCGCTCGTTCATAAAACAGACTTCAAAATGACACACAAAATATGCCCCTATGACTATTAAATGAACTATCAGTGGAAAATGAGCACAATGGCTAACTAACCCTTATTTTAAGAATGGGGACATTAGGTGAATTTTATAAACAAACACAGATGCGAAAAAGAGCATTGCATGAATTCCTCTCTCTCCCTTGCCAAACTAAAAAGTTAAAAATATCTTCATTTGAACAAAACCTCAGTTTGTTCTGACGACAAAATGGATGACACTGAAATCTTTTCAAAATCAGCTGCCATTTGAGATGAGCACACAAATGTCAGAACATGTCGCATTTTGAACTCAGCAACTTTTTGCTGAGTCACTGGGTACAAGACTGCACAAGGCAGGGCTGTGCACTTTGAAAGAAAGATTTACAATGTTTTAGGTGGGCACCATCTCAATGGACTTTATGCAAAAAGTGAAAAGCACACCCTAGATCTCTAGGCATCTGAACAGCACAAGGATAAAGACCCCAGGGAAAACTGCTCTCTCAAATTTGGGGTAAACGGCCCAGACCCCAACAGATGTCTACATAATCACATACACAGGACGCTGTCTGTTATGGCTAAGTCCTGCAAGGAGAAGGAAGAGAAAAGGAAAGCTCCCACTCACCTACAGTCCTGCCTGGGCTTAGGGATGTAGCCTGGGTAAGCTCCCTCTGTGATCAGCTTGCACATCCTGCTGTCCCGGTCGGAGGGGAGCAGGGTGCTGGGTTTAACCAGCAGTCCAAGGCAGTGGTCAAACGTGTTGCGCTCTTCTGGTCCATCCTCCGTAAAAAAACAATGGCCCAGAGCATCATAACCCACCACATCCTTCACCTGCATGTACAAAACAAAGGTCAGTGCCGAGGTTTTATGCCTCAGCCACTGCGCAGTTAGAACAAAGGTTGGTGTGATGGCACATAGGAGCCTCAGTACCTTTTTGAACTCAGGATCTATAACCAAAACCAAAAGCAGGATCCCCCTTTTAAGCCCTTAAGAGCTTATAGTTTAAGCAATAACTCTAACACTTAATTAGAATTTGTCATCACCTAGAAAATGCTCATTCCATTCTTTTCTTTGCCTGTGAAATCAGAGACTGTCTTAGCATGGGGCTGGAAAAAACACAGGGTGGGGGCTGAGGAGAGGAATTAGACAATCAAATCACATCTGGGCTCATTCATCATCATGTGGAGTTACATGAGCAGCTACATAAAACACAACTCAAAAATGCAGCCGAGATGAAAAAATATTTTTCCAGGCTATCAAAGAGGCAGAAAATTGTTTTCTAGACAGGCTGGCTTGTTTTAGGTTTGACCTGATCTTTTTTTTCCAAGTTGTTGACAGAAATTTTGCTTGACCCTGAGACAAATCAGCTGGTGTTAATCAATGCTGTTCTAGTTTTGGTTGGGATGCTGTTAACACTGGGACACCGCTGGCTGGGCAGAACAACACCCCTCACACCACTGCAAGATCTGAGAGCAGGAATGTGAGTTTGGAGCCTAAGGACAGTACAAGATGGGAAGCAACAGCCCTTGGACGTGCAGCAAGTGTGTTGTCAGTAGATATATCTGGGATATAGAAAATTAATTTCAGGTCTTCATTGACCAGGGGAAGGTCTGGATCTCCTGGGCTCTTTCCTTGCTATTCCCATCAGCCACCACCCATCAATCACCTTGTTCTCAGGTGAGAACCTAGAGAAGGTTAACCTGCCACAAACGGGTTCCTCTAAATGCTTCTGATCAAACAGTAACTGTCAGGGGACAAAGGGCAGTATTAACCTGGCTAGAAAACCTGTTCATCATGGTACCATTGAGAGACCAAGTGCTTGGGCATTCAAGTGCTTGAACTGCTTTTGCAAACAGGCTTGAGACTTCTTTGTCACCTTCATGCTTCATTCCTGGGGCAAGGAGCACCAATTTCAAATAAAATCCCAGGATTACTGTTGAAATGATTACAAATATGTTTTCACATGAAAACAAACACTTTGCTTGCCAAATTTATTACTGGCTTACAACCACACAGACTTCTATTATGCAACATCCATGCTTCAGTGTAAATACTCAAATCTCTGAGCACAAGTCATCACAGTAAATTAAACAATGCTGAAATGACCTGCAAAATGGTACATTCCATTAAGCTACCTCACTGAAATTCACTGCTACCTTCTAACTTCTGCTAAGTGTTAACTTCCATGATCTAAGAAAGTGATAGCTTTTGCAAAGTTTAACCTCCTTTAGTCAGGTGTAAAACATATGTACTAAACTGTATCCCCCTTGAAGAATGAACTATCCCAGCCTTGATAAAAGTTTACAGCACAGAACATTTGAGAAGAGTGAGCAGCATTCAGAAGAAGGTTTCCAACATGTAGAGGAAGTCTTGTAACCACAAAGATGTCAGAATTCCACAGAAACTGCCACCAAATCCTATTGGCTTTCCTTCACAGGACAGTAATACCAAAAAGACACATAAGCAATGGTGTTGGGACATATAGATGATGGAAGCAGTTTCCCTAGAGAAATGTTGGTCACTTCAACCATTTATCTTTCCAGCCAGCACAATCCTGCACCAGGACAGGGATGTGAAAACCTCCAGTGACCAGACTCAGCTGGGGCAAAGCAGGGGAGTGCCATCCCAGGGAATCACATCTCCCAGAACAGGGAGAGAGAACAGAAGCAGGGCCAGAGAGGGCTGTGCACTGGCAGAGAGGCTCAGAGCCAGCAAACGCCTGTCGTTCTCCTAACTCATCCCTGAAAGCCCACAGAACAAGAGGGAGGTATCAGCCAGGAGTCTGGTCCCTCAATTTATCACCTTCTCTTTGATTAATTATTTCCCCATAAGCCACCTCTCAGTCACCTCTGACTTGTTTCCTGTGCCTGTTTTCATGCACAAGCCCACTACTGGAACACTTGGATAGCAAACAAGATGCTTGTTCCAAAATCACTCTTCTAATGTATTTCATTTTTTCTTTGATTAAAACCTTGCTAATAGTCCATAATCTTACATTAACCATGAGTAATTTTGAGCCAGATAATTCCCTTCCTGGCAAAACAATTGCTATGAAGTATAGCTGGATTAGTAAAAGCAGATACCACTGAAGCTGTTAGCTAGCACAGCCTCTTATTCCATGAAGTACAGGTCTCCCCTGGATCCTGCCAGACTAATTACTGACCCCCATTTAATTTCCTTCCCCAGTGGCTGCTTCTATTTTAGCTTGCACACTGGGATCCAATGGAGAGAGTGGGAATCAGAGCAAAGTTCCATTCCTGGGTTTGCAGTGGTGTAACAAGGTGGTTTCTTGGTCAATATATTGCAGAAAACATTGGGTAAATATTGCTTTTTAAAACAATAATTATGGTGAGAAACTAATTTCTACAGATTTGTTTCCAGAAGGACCATCTGTACTTCTCAGCTAATATAGATTTACAGACATGTGTGGAATAACCCATCAATGAGGTGAGCTAACCTTGAGACAGCAACTTCTAACAGACTGTGCAAACCCACAGAAAAATACCTGTCACCAGAAGTAACTGGATACATTTTTTCCCCTAGACTTTTCAGTGTCTATGAGTATCTTGGAAGTGACCTGAGAAAAGTGACAGCAAAGCAAACAGGAGAGCCTGTATGTAAATTACCTGCCTTCTTTAATGACAGCAAAAAGCAACTGATGCCCATCTCCCATTTATTAAAACATTTGCATAGGTACTGTACAACACTAGTGCAAGAAGCACCTCTGAAATCAACAGCTTAATGTTAAGGACATCATTAAGTGCTGTGCTATGCTGAGGTTTAATAGTCCAGCTAGAATTTTTATGGCTATTTTCAAAGTGTGGTTTGTGGACATCATTAAGGCAAATTTTCCCTCAGCAAAGTAAACTTTGGATCTACCTGATCTTAGAGGGAATGAATGTTACCTGGGGAAAAACAGAGCTCATCTCTGTTTGCATGAAAGGTATTCTTGCATGTAGAAACAGGTGGTGCTGCCCAGCTGAAAAGATAATAACGGGGAAATGTATACAATAACTACTGCAGTCATCAGAGACCCATGTGGGTGTCTTTGAATATATCTGGGGGAGAAGGAAGAGGAAAGGAAGGAAATTAGAGTCAGAAAGCAGATGAGGAGATTGTGGTGGGATCACCTGATGAATCAAGGCATGGAACTGCTGATTGCAGATGAGTTCAGAGCCATGAAACAACACCTAAGTGATGCAACATTTGGAGCACATTTTCTGTGATGCAACTGAACAAACGTGATCAGACTGCTTTAGTTCACCAGCATTTTCTTTTCAGCCATCAGCAATAATTATGAGTTTTAAAAAAACAAAGCAAAACAAGTCTTGGTAGATCTTCATATTCACACGTTTTGATAAACTGAAATCAAGAGGGATTGTATTGACTAACTAATGTCCTAAATTATAAGGCTTCTCTCGGGTACCTTGTCACAGAGGCAAAATATGATCATTTAGGGAATTGTGGTTGTTCAGTAACAGCAAGAGAATCAAGTTGCTTTCATCAGCTACATCAGCCTGTCTAAATTTCACTCTGCCATCTTGGCTGGAAAAGCTTGAGCACATGGATTCCTACAGCACAGATCCCCCACGGCACAGTTGCTGCTCAGAGAAAGCACAAGAGACAAAACTATTTCCAAATTCTCTCCATGAACCCGTCCATCTGACTGATAAGAAAAATGCCAGGCTCTGGCTATTTGGTTTGGCAACAGGGAATGAAGATCTCACATTAGATCCAGAAGCAGCTGCAGCTCATAAGCAGCTGTGCAGCCTCTGTGCAGCCAGAGGATGTGTTTGTGGTGCCACTGGAGACAGTCCATCACAGCGTGGCAAATTAAACCTGCAATGCTGCCCCTCTGCTCATTAACTGTGTACTAAGCCCCTCTACTGGCAGCTTCAGACTGGGCAAATGCCATATGACCCTGAATGGCTTACATAATTTATACAGTAAAATGTCTCTAGTTCAGAAGCCATGTTCATTTGATAGGTTTTCAAGTTCATGCTATAAACTTAGAAGGACAGAGGTCAAACCCAAAACCTCAGATTCATAAATAGCAGATAAAAGCTGCTCTGCTCCTGGAACTGCAATTTAAGTGCCCTTTGTTCAACTTCTATACATTTTAATTATGCCTGGGACTCTCCCTTCCAATATTGGCACTTCTAGAAGCATGAACTCCTAATGCACAGTGACCAATGTCACTACAGCTGCCAATGATATGTTTCCACTTAAAAATCTGTTATATATAGCAGCAGGTCTCTTGACAGTACAAATTCTCCTCCCCAGGGCTCAGATACACATTTTTATTTTGGAATACACTGCCATGTCACTGAATGGGTGAGAGTCCTTTGTCTAGAGAAGTCCTGCAACTTTAAGATTTTCTTCTTGAAGATAATCCAGGCCCCTTGGACTCTTCTGCCCTTCAGGACCTGCATCTGGAAGGATTCCCTCAACCAGGTTCCCAAACAGGCCAAACTCTGCCCTCTGGAAATCCAGGGCAACTGTTCTGCTGACCCCACTCCTTACTTCTCCAAGAATAGAAAACTGCTATAATTTTGTGATCACTGTGCCCAAGACAGCCTCTAACCATCACATCACCCACAAGTCCTTCTCTGTTCACAAACAACAAGTCCATCATCCTTACCCCAAAAACAAAGGTACCCCTAGATCTGGGGAGAATCTGAACATGTTCTTGACATCTCTGGTGTGCTGTAACTTGTCTGGTAACCATCAGTCATTCTAGAGGTTTATCCTAAAGGATTTCTTGTTATGGAGTGCAGCTCCAGCAAATCACAGCTCTGTGAGTGCCTAATGTTATGGTTGGCATTGCAAATCCAAACCTTTATTACAGGAAAGATGAGGCACATCTTAAAGTTTCTGATTATCCTCTTTAAATAGCAAACTCTGTCTACAGAAAGATCCAACCATTCATTAGAGATGGGCTGGTCTGCAGACACTGCAGTACCCAGACAAATGTTCTGTCCACTCTGAGCCACACACAGCCCCCAGTGCCACACTGGTAGGTCGAGATACTCCTTGTATATTCAGGGTGGGAAGAGTCAGGCATTGGTTTTAACAATAAAACACACAATTCTGCAATAATTAAGTTGTATTCATGCTATGAGGAAGTTTTTTTCTGCTTTTGTCTTTATCTCTAAGGCAGACACTGGAACTTCTTACCAGTAAACCATTGGATCCATGGACTGTGACACAGCGGGAGAAGGTGTTGTGGATGGAGGTTTCCTTCACATACGTTGGAGGGTTGTAGCCTCCTTTCTCATCCACATCTCCAGCCATATGGAAATGAATTGGGTAATGCCCCATTGTCTGCTGGCCCATGTATTTCAGTTCTAGACCTTCAATGTGGGTAGCCTTAAAATCAAGACCAATCTGGAGAACAAGAGAACAGCAGTCAAGAAACACAGAAATCTGTTGAGGGCAAGGACAGAGAGCACAGGCATAAAAAGGGCTGCACTGTATCTGCTGGAAAGATTTACTATGGGGAGAGGAGCGTGTGGCTGCAGGGAGAGGGAGAGAGGGACATGGTGGCTAAGAAGACCAGAGCAGCTCTTTGATTTCCTCACTACTGCCATAGATACATTTAACTTAATTGTAGAAGAAAAGCAATTGATATTTATCATTTCCCATGGGTTTCAGCCAGCTGGGTTCAAATCGAACTTCCTGGGCTAAGCACCACCAAAATCTAGGGAAAAGTGGGATTGGGATGTGGAGAGTTTATCTCAGGTGTGTTGATCACCAGTCTTGCTGGCTGAGCAATGTCTGCAGGAGCAGGACATGCACTTCAAAGCTGAAGGACAGGCAGCAGCCAGAGGGTGAGTCTGCTGTGCTGTGGGGAGAGGTTGTTTGCTCCGTGGCTGGTGAGGAATTTTTCCCTTCCTGCATCTTGCCATCTTTGGTATGTGAAGGTGTGGCTGGAAGGAGGAAAGGACAAGCAAAGGGCTCCAGCCTTACCTTGATGTGTCCCCCAAAGGTGTCAAAATCAAAGAAGGAGCACAGCTTGCTGCTGTACTCGTAGCACTGTGGCTCCATCTCGCCCATCACCACCACGTTGCGGCTCAGCAGCCCCACTTCTGCCCGCATGTCCACGCCGTCCACCACCTCGCCCATGTGCAGGTACATGGCTTTCCCTAAAGGAACCAGATCCAGTTTCAGGATTACTCTGGCAATGCTGCTGGCTTCCTGTGGGCTTCCTGTAGTGGGGTTGGTGTGCTGATGGAAGGAGCAACCGAGTCAGCATGAACTGTTGGCTGAAACCTCAGAGGAGACAAGGCTGGAGCGCAGGTGACACCCAAGGTCTTGGTGAGATATTTGTAATGGAGGAAGTGGGATTTTTTTGTCCTGGGTTGCCTCATTTAACCAGGGAGTTAAACCAACAATCTGGTGACAAAACACATTTCCTACCTTGAAAAGGAACTGTGTACCTTGGATTACAACCGGCTGTGTATGAACATCCAATGCAAAAAACACTGGTGGTGCAGCTACTGAAAAGTCTAAATCACCAAGGTTAGCACGGCATTTCCCATAGTAAGACATGGGGAGCTGCTCAGACCCCACAGCACTACTCTCAAGCAAGCATCAGTCAGATCCTGTTTACACCATGGCTATTGATGCAAACAAGGAGCGGAGTGGGCTGAAGGCCTCATAGGAATTGTGGCTTGGGACAATCACAGCCCCTCACCAAGTTTGTGGGCTGTAAAACCTCTGACTCCCTGTCCTCCCAGACCTCTCCATTTCAGATCTACCCTCACGTCTTCAGCTTGGTCCCAAGGCTTCCTCCCACCCTGGTGTAGTTGGAGTCAATGGGATCTTCCATCTACCCCATGCCACGCTTCCCTTTGCCAAACCAAGTTGCTCATAACATCTTCCACACACACCCTCCTCCATGGAGGGGTTAAAAGCACTGAAAACTTTCCCTGGCCTGACCAGAAAGGGGGGAAGTCCAGGCAGTGGGGATGTCTAGAAAGCAAAACATCTCTGTTGTAATTTCATTCAAACATATTCCTACTACCTCCTTCCTTCCGCAGGTTTTTGCAGAGAAAAGTCAGTCAGGAAAAGGTTCACCTTACTGACTCCATTCTGCATTATTCCAGTAAAAATAAGTAATAAACTCTTTAAGTAAACACTGAACTTTAAGGAATGCTACACTTGCATGTATTTAATTTCCATGGAATCGTTCAAATCCTTAATTAGAAACATATGGCAAGCCTAAAGCCTGGCTATCACTGCAAAGCACTTTATGCTTAAGCAGAAGTGCCAAGTCAAGGGGAGGATTTTGAACACTGAAACAACATTATTTTTAACCAAAACATGATGCTTTCAATGTATAAAAAAAGAGAAACAAACACCATTCACTCCCTGTTGTCCTGAAGCTGGAAGCAGTGTAGTTTGATGGCAACAATGGGATTTGGGAAGGCTGAGTGCTCTGCCCTGCCCTGAGCCTGCTGCGTTGTGGGACACGGGTCACGCCACAACATGTGCCTTCTGCCTTGGCACCTCTGCCTTCAAAATCATCTGATCTTGTGAAAATCACTCTCTGTTAACTTGAGGAGTGGTGATGGCCAAAGAGCTGCATGCTTGTTTCAGAAATGAAAGGCTGCAAGAGACCCTGGATTTGCACCTCACCCACTTTTGCAATTGTCTCCCTAGAAATTCCTGGGCTTATCCATGCCCATGGTGTTGCCCTGCAGCCAGTGAGCCTCATCAGGTGTGTGGCCAAAACCAGACTCAACCCTTCCAAAAAACAGCAGCTTTGCTTCCTTTATTCATATACATGAGGAAAAAAAAATCCACTGCAGTGAGTACCCTCCACATGAGGATCCTCCATGCTGGAGCCTTGAGTCTGTAAAGGATCACAGTTTCACCTTATGGAGAGCATTTTTAAGCTGTTATTTTTCAGTTTTCCCCAGAGCTGACCTCTCCTTGATTTACTGAAATGCAGGAAGAATTTTAGATAATCATAAGAACATACTATTTGAAGCTACATCTCCAGGATTTGTGGCAGTGAAATTAGATAGGCAGTTTTGTTATTCCTGTGCTGAGCTCTAGAATAATAAATGTCATGCTTGCATGTATTTAATTTAATTTAACACCAGTCCAGACATGCAAAACAGGGTAAGCACTGACAGGAATGTTAAATATGGACTAAACAGTTTCTAAATATAACTTCTTGGGTGCATGCTTTTCACTCTATGCTTTTGCTGATTTGACATGTTTGGAGATAAAAGGAGAGACAGAAAGCAATCCCCTTCCAAATTAAAAGCGGATTTTGAATAATAGCTCCTTTAATAGAGTCTTGAAAAACAAACCACTTCTCAAGGCTGACAGAAATTCAAGCTCCTTGCAGCAACGGGGCTGAAAGAAGCTTGTGGGAGACAGCCTGGCATGGGAGTCTTTGTGTGCTGTAAATGACTGCTGGGAACCAGCACTACAACACTGGGCACTTCCCATGGGACAGGAGCACTGTGAGGGGCATATACAGACACGTGGCACTGCCGTGTTTGGTGGTGGGCAGGAAAAAAACCCACAAAAGAGTCTTCTCTGTGCTGAATTCAGTGAGTTCACACGAGGATGGCAGCGTCTCACTCTGCTGAGCTACAAGTTTGAAGTTTGGCCGCTGCTCACAGCTGGCACATGGAGCCTTCCCAGGGACCAGCCAGGATATCTGAGAACCCAGGGCACTGACCATGGGCAAACCCCAGCCAGGGGTTTGCAAATGGGCACTGAAGTGGTTTGATACTTAAAAGGCAGCCCTGTGCTTTGAAAGTGGGAGGAACGTGTTGCAGCCTCAGCATCAAAGCCAGAGCTGTGATTTCCCAACCACTAACAAGCCCTGAGGCCACTGCTTCGCCATCTCCTCCTTTGGGTTGGGGTTTGCTGTATCCCTCATGGACAGACTGCCCTGCCAGGCTTGTGCCATATTGTAATCTACACCAAACACAGCCTTGCAGGTACCCAGATCACATCTCCCCAGAACAGACTCGGGTGATGGACTAGGAAAAACTCCCTGGCTTTGCTGCTGCATGTGTCACAGCAGTGCCTCCAGTCAGCACAATGTAAAGGTAGAGGGAACACTTCCTCAGTATGTGGGCTTGCCTGGTGGAAGTCTTGAATCAGCAAAATATGAACGCATTTCCATTCTTATTACTCAAGACAGTGACTATTGAAGTCAGTTGTTGGTAAGGACAAGGTAATTATTAAAAGGAAATATACATTAAATAAATGTAGATGATCCGCTCATAAAGGGCATGCTTACGTCAACACAGCAATTCAAAGCAGAGTTTCTCCAAATGGTGCAAAGGAAAACCTGCCACATATGAACCCAGCCATAAAACCTGGGCTTTATCAAACCTGGGAAGGGTGGGATTTTTAAACTATTTCAACTGCTCTAAGTGTGGAAGAGAGCTCATATCTGATGAGTTCGATCTCTCAGAAAACCCTCCCAGGTACACTCATGCATTCCTAAATCCCTTGGCTCTAAAAGGCCCAAACTGCTTAATCTCCCTTTGAGAAGTGAAACCAGCACTAGAAGGTCTGGATTTGCTGAAGATAAATAAAGCTGAGATTCTCATAGAGAGTTTTTTTCTCTAAAGGGTCTTCCCCTTTGGGCTCTCTAGGGATTAGAGAAGTGTCTCATGGTCTTTTGATGTTTTCTAATCAAGTTTTTAAGGGAAATGCTAAACACAATTTGTCATGTTGTTCAACCCACATGATCCAGTGACAGTGAATCCTTCATGGCATCTTTAAAGTCAGTTCAAGTAATTTCAGATGCCAGCCCAGATCTGACAGATCTATCATTTTTGCCAAGCACTTGTCATCACTGGTGGTAAAGCTCCTATTGCTTATATTTAATAACAAACAAATGTTCACACTGGCATCTTTCAAATCCTCCTTATTCTGAATTATCTTCATGGGGTTTGCTGCTGCATCCCTAAGGCACAGGCCTGTAGTACAGCATGGTTTGGGTGAGCTGGATGGCTCCTTGAATCCCACAGTACAACCTGATGTCCTAATCAACAAATATTCCTCCAATCCATCACTTTTACATGGAAAATTTTCAGAAAATACACATACAACAATCAGGTACAAAGTCTACCCTTAAGAACTGTGTAAACCTGAATGAGATTCTGTCAGCTCAGCTCCCAGGCAATGCCCAAAGGTAGAAGGAGCTCTGAAAGATTGTTAGAAAGGACCATTTCACAAGATTTCCTGCCCTGCCCTGCCCTCAAGCACCAGGGTTGCCTTTAAAAAAGAGCTTTTGCAAGTTCCAGCCAAAATGATGCCAGCTTCTTAACAGAACACCCTAAATCTCTAAAAATATCTGAATTTTGATAGTGGAGTAAATTCTTCCGTCCTTACAGTACCAGATGTATGCTGACATAGGCTGTGAATTTTTCAGACAACTATGTATTTATACTTTTAATTCAAAGTTCTCTGCATGAACAAGATCACAGTAAACTCCTTATCTCTCTAATATTTGCAACCCAGTAAGCAGGATTTAAGAGATGTGTGCTTGAATTCATAGATCCACCAGTATGTGGGATAATTGGAACAATTATGCCAGGCACGAATAATTTTTTCATCCTTTATCAAGAGCATATAGGAGCACAAAAGAGTATTTCATCATTTCTGTTCCATGGTGAAACTTATCAGCATTAGTCGAAACTTCATACAGAGCAACCAAGATGAAGATAAGACTTGTTTCCCAGGGGAACTAGACAAAATAGTTGATCTTTCCTACTATCCAGTTCTATCATAACAACACAACCCTTCCTTCCTTCCTCCCTCCCTCCCTTTGCCCTGCACTGTCGTCCCTCCCCAAACCTTGTGAAGCTGGAAGATCAAACAGTTTTAATCTGTTCCCACAGTGAAAATAATCTTGGCACAAAAAGGACAAGTAAAAAAAAAAGAAAGAAAAAAGAAAGAAAAAAGAAAAAAAAAGAAAAAGAAGAGTTAAACAAAGAAAGCAAGTGGAGGGGAAAGTTCCATTTAAGTGAGTGACCATTTGACTGGGAGCAGGACCTGCAGATCTGGGTCCTCATGCAAACCACAGTTACCCATGGGAGCCACAGAATTTACACTAGGGCAGTTACTCCAGTAAAAGAGTGCAAAAGATCAGAGCCTGTGTGCCCTCCTTCGCTTTCTACACTGAGATTTGCAGATGTCCATAGCTAAATCTGCTTTCTTTGCATCTTCCTTGCAGATGTCCATACTAAATCCTCCTAGAACCTGATGGCAATTGAGTGTTAAGTCACTTAAGTTCTTTTGAAAAGCTCTAATCAATCCATTTCTAGCCAGTAAAGAAAGTATGAGTTTCAGCAGGAAGTATCAAATATAAATAGGACATGAGCTAACTAATGAGTTTGACTTATTTGGCACAATACACTAAACCATGTCTATTAAAATACTATTAAACTATGAGAGCATAAATTATTTGAAATCTTGGTATGCCAAGTGGCTGCCACGCCAAACTGGCTGTCCACAAAGCAGAGGTTTTCTGCCTTTTTTATAACAAAGAGACTCTTAAGTAGTTCAGATCTGACATTTAGGTTTCATTTCAAAAGTAAATAGAAAGGAAAAAACTAAAGATTAAAAGGGAAATAAATCATCACGGGTAAGAATGGTTTTATCATTTGTCTTTCAAAGAGCAAACTTTTGGAGTTCTCAGTTGCTAGACTAAACCTCTTAGGAAAATTAAGCCTTTTCACTTATTACAAATGACATCCCTCTGAGACCCTGTATATAAATGTATGTGTGGAAGGCTTCTCTCAGAAGGAGCAAAGCAATCTTGCTTACCTCCATACCAAAGGGCAGGCTGACATTTATGATGAATGTTCTTCTACACCCAAATACAAGCCTGGCCCAGGCACACAGGGCCAGGCTGTGTCAGGGCTGCTCACCTGTGCTAAGTCCAGGGGCCATTCATTATCCTGATTCTGGCTAATTACATGTCATGGCACAGGGCAGTGGATGGATTTACACCGTGGCCAGGGACAGGGCAGCTCAGGGACCTCCTGGCTCCTAAAGGCAGGGGACATCTCAGCCTTGCCAGGTTTTATTTCATCTAGACTGAACTTAGGCAGATTATTTTGTTTTCTAGTGTGAATGGGTTTTTGTTACGAGAAAGTTGGAAGTGATTTTTATAACTGGACTAGATTTTGCCTTGATTTATATAATCAGTGAAATCCCATTGACGTCAACAGAGTTGCCTGGATATAAGAAAGGAGAGACTTTGGCCCTGGTGTTCATGCCATTTGTGGTAATAAAAGGAATGTCCTAAATCTCCTAAAGAGCAATTGGAGACCAGGAGCACAATTGCTTTAACAAGTGTTTCCACTGCTTCTTTACTTGAAATTCACATGAAATTTTTTGTTGTTTTTAACCCATTGCTTGTTTCCTTAAACTAACCTGGCTGTCACTGCTGCAGAAGATGAATGTAACTACAGGAATTCCACAGATCCATTAGATTATGGGAAGCCCAAGACTCCTATGCCATCTTTATTTTTACTGGCAATCTTTCAAAACCATCCTCATGATGTGACTTGTATGATACCAGTCTGAGTCCAACAGCTCAAAAGTTGCTCAAGAAAAATATTCAGCTTGGAAATGTGTCTTCTTTGAAAGCACTAGACATTTGAAGTCATAAGACTATGATACATTCAGACTGTGAATAACATTTCTCTTGGCCTAATGCACATCTCCAACAATGAATGGCCAAAGCTCTATGGTGAGGCAGCTGCCAAAGGAAATGTATTGGTGCTTCCAGAAGAAGTTGCATCAGAGATAATGTTGAACTAGTTCATTTCAGAGAACCAAGTGAACTCCCTGGTGCATTGGATGTTCCGAGTGCCCTCATGGTTTCTCAGAAAGGTCTTACTGTAAATGCAGACGACCTCTGCCTACAGCAACAGCCAGTGTGCAAGCAAAGATAAAGTCACATGCATGATTTACCACCAGGTGGATGCTGCCTCTGAAAGACAGCCTCATCTACTACAGACTTTTATACTGTAAAATAAGATTTGCTTTTGTAAATTATAGAAGTAAAAAAATCCTAATCTATTCAGATGAGGAGCTATTCAGGTACTATTTCCATGCTCTGCTTATCAGTATGCCAAAACAAAGTTCTAGAAGGGAAAGACAACTACACAGACTCAAGTGAAGATTAAATCTCCCACTCTGGATTTCAGTTTTATGCTCATGCTGGTAATAGCCTGTGCTTCATCATGGTTATGCTTCTTAACTGGATTTGGTGTCTAGAGGCCATTCTACAATCATTTGACTACAAAATCTATTAATCAAAAGCAATTTGTTTTGCATTTGAGCTGATCCCCTACAAGAGAAAAATGCTGGGTCTCTGCAAAGGTTCCCACTCCTCCTTTTGAGGCTTGCTCTGGCAGCACCCTGCCACTCCATCCCCCAGTGCAGAGGCTCAGGACGACTCACTGGCTGCCAGAAATGTTGGTTAATACATCACCTCTATGAAATACTCTCTGGAGGCACAGTAAATGGGAAACGGTAGCTTCAGTAGTACAAAACAGTATTTCTAAAATGTATGATTACAGTTCTTTTTAAATAAAACTTAGGAAAGCAGCCAGCTGGAAATTACTTCATAGCCTTGCAGTCTCTCACAGTCTGCTCCTGCCCTAGGTCACTCTTCACATCAGCTGTGCTCATCTGCTTTCTAGCAAGTGGTATTTCAAATGCAGGTATTGAAAATAACAAATACATAAACGTATCTGTTTCTCTTATGTAAATTCATCCACTCAATAGTGCGCTTGGGGACAAAAATGGAGTCAGCTGTGAAAAGAGAAGGCAGAAAGCAACTAAAATCAAGTTAGATGGCTTTCAAGAATGAAAGTTAAGTATCCCAAAAGCATCTAACAACCAGCCATCAAGTTCAGTTGTCTTTCAACATTTTCCAATTCTTCTTGGAGTCAGGTCAGTGCAAAGGACAGGATTTGTGAACAGCAACACCAGAGTGATAAGATGAAGCACCTCACCTGCTACCTTGACCTGGGTGGGTCTGCAGGTTCTGCAGGGCAGCACTTGGAACTCCTCTGCCTGGTACATGGAGTAGTCAGTGCTCGCCACCACCAGCCTGTCTCCAGGCTCCCACGAGCTCACATCATCCACCAGATTCAGGATTGTGCTGTTCACGTTGGTGTCAATGGTTACTGTGAGCTTTGGCTTCACTGAAAAAAACAAAATGCAAGGGTGGAGAATAAGACAATTTCACCGGAAAAATCTTGCTCCTTCTTTTTTCTTCCCCCCACCCCTCTCCTTGGAGTGCCACCAAAAATTATGATTTTTCTCATGCTAAAAAGTAAAAAAAAATGTTAGCTCCTCCAAACATGTTTTTTACTGGCTTTGGCTTGGCAAGCAAGAAAACAGGAACATATTTTTCTTTAGTTGCAGGCAGGTGAATTTTCCACTAACCCCAGGTTAAATTTAAATGCAGCTCTTAGTGGCTCATTCTCACCACACCCACTTAGCAGCAGTTCTTGTGGGGCTGGGTGCTGTTGTTTACAACAGCCAAGTGGTCTTTAACCTAATGTCGATTTTTCCAGCAAAACAACAGTCTGACACCTTTCTTTTCCTGCCAGCACCAAAAATCCTAATGACCTGTCTAATGACCAGGTTAAGGACAGCGGTGTTGGAATGTTTAACTATAAAATGAAGTTTACGTTTCAAACCCTGTTGTCTTCACACGTTCTGATTGACTAATCCTACCTCATCCCAAAATGTTTTTGCAAAAGGCAACGAATTTACAGGAAAGAACTTGTCAAATACTTCCCACAGCCTTGCTGGGTATTTGAAAAACCATCCTGCTGCTTCTGTTAGTGCTCAGGAATTTTTCCTGAGCTAAATCTTCTTCCATCTTATCTGAGCTCACGTCCATAGCCCAGCCAAAGCTTTAGCTTGGAAAAATTACAGAACTTCTTCTGACACCAAGAAGGAGCGAGTCATGATAGGACAGGATTTCTGCTGTTCTCCGTTCTGGCTTTCAGCAATGGGACACGTACCAGATTTGCCACACAGGAACCTGACTCTGTAGTTGTGGCAGCCCTCTCCTGTCTGGTCCTTGCCGTGGCACAGAAATTGGTAATCATGGCCGCTCTTGTAGAAAACCTCAGTGGTTAAATCCTCTCCATCAAGCGTCACTGCCTGGAACGAGGATGGAAATACAACTCAGGTGCTGCTGTGAGGTGAAGGGATGTCACCAAAACATCTGAGCCATCAGAAGAGGCCTTTGCTTCGTTTTGGTGATGGCACAAGAACCATTGCGTAACAAACCCCTGTGACTGTGCTCTCCAGCCAGCATTTCCAGCTGCTCTCACACACAGCTGCTGCCTAGGTGCACACCTTTCTGCTTCTGTTCTGAGACCACGGGCTGTTTTGGGAGGAGTTTGGGAGCTTCACAAACAGCTGCCTTGGTGCCCTAGATTTTCTCTTGTCATTGGTTTGAGGGCAGATGGAAATATTGAACACAGATGCTTCCACCCAGATGAACTCATGGTTTCAAGCCTCTGCACTGCACTCATTCCATTGCTTGTGGCCAGGCTCTGTCTGAACCTTGCAGAAGAAAGGGGAAGGGGTTTTATTTCTCCATTGCATGGATCAGCCTCCCAAAAAAAAACACCCAAGGGTACTGCAATACTTCTGCCTGTTTCAAAAGAAACGAGAAGTGGCCTTTTCTCACAGGCAAGTACCAGCCTGTAGAGCTGCCTTGAGAAAAAAGGCTGTATGGTGCCAAGAAGCAGTGAGATATGTAACCTCTCTGGTGTTCCTGCTGGGGCAATGTCTCAGGGTCATGTCAAATTTCACATTCTGTCTCTAGAGCTTGTATTTCCCTTGACCCTTTCACAAAAATGTGGTGCATTGCATCGAGGAATCCAAATACCACCTGCATTTTGGCAAGGCACCACCAGGAGAAAAGGCACCTTTCAATGAAGGGTCTGATCCTGATTCTCTCACTCATGCAGGCTTTCCTTATTAATCCACCCTGCTGCTGTGTGTGGGATTAGCACCGTCAGCTGGAGGAATGTGCCTCTGGCTGTGCTGTGCTTCTGCTATTATCATCATATCTTCAATTTTCTCCCATGTTCCAGAGCTGGGTCAGGCCAGCTGCTATAAATCAGTGTAGCTTTATAAAAGCAATGAGTAGCACCAGATTACACTACCTGAGGATTTGCCCTAAGAAACTGAAAAATTTCTCGCTTTTAATATATATGGGGGGGAAAAAAAGTAACTTATTTCACAGAAGAGGAAAAAAATAAGGTTGTGTCTAGAGCAGAAGAACATATTTTTCTTCTTTTTTTAACACACATTCTAGAAGGGGATGTATCATAAGAAACATCCAACCCCTGTTTTGAACTAAGTTGTCACTTCTAATACACGTATATGGAAGCAGAAATGAATGTGGGTTTGGTAAGACCTGGCAGAAAATTATAGGGCAGTTTTTTCCTTTCTGTTCAAGAGAGATTCTTTATAACATTTAGCCCTGGAAATTTTCACTCATGGAGTCAGCATTCCCGTTTACTTCAATAGCCACATTCTTGTGAATAAGAACAACTCCATTGGCTCATCCTCACACAGATGTGAAGGATTTTACTGTCTTTCACTAGGCAATGCTTCTGCTATAGTATTTTTACCAGGTAGACATAAAAAGTATATGGTGAACATGTTAAAAAAAATACCCTCGTTTCTTGCTGGGGTTTTTTTGTACTTAAAGAGGTTTTTAGCAGTGTCAGAAAAGGCATCTGAGTGCTCCTCAGCATGCTGGCCTGGTGATATTATTATGATGCTTAGCCCCAAACAGAATTCAAATTTCTTTCCACAGAGATAAAACAATTGATTACAAGAAATGGCTGAAAGCTCACCAATATTTTTGACAACCTGCTACAGCTAGTAGTTGCACTACTTTGTTATATTTTGTGGTTAATTTTTTAGGTAGGATCCATTCCAGGACCATTAAAACCTTTGAAATTTTCATGTGCTTGCTCCTTTTAATCTTCCAGCAGGGAACCACATATTTCATGATAGCATCTGTGCAGTCCATGACCCCATCTGTACACCTTTTCATGCCAGGAGCCAGAATTTACTGAAACAATTCTAACAAATTTGTCTCAGAACAATACAAGACTGTACGCAGGATCTTGCTGGTTATGTATTATAATGGTAAAATAATTGGTGTGTTATATTTAGAAGAAAAAATACTGAAAAATCACATTTATTTTGGTGGTTCAGTGTTTGTCCAAAGAAGATTTACCCCCCCCAAAGTGAGTGGTAAGCCTGCCTACCTGGATGTCAATGGGCTGCCTGCAGATTTTGTCAGGATGAGCAGCTTTGAAGTCAGACAGCTTCTCCATGTCCTTAGATCTCGCTTTGTCAGGTTTCTCAAACCACTCTGTCCATTCTACATCTGGAGACAAGTGCAAACAAGTATAGTCATTTGAAAGTCAAGCTTAATGAGTGCAGCAAAAGTGCACGAAGAATTATATGATCTCAGATATCATTCACAAGTTTCTTCACTGATGATCTGATTCATGCCTCTTGCTGCCAGTCTGTCAGCCACTTTTAATGATGCTGTGAAGTGCAACCAGCCGAGGGAGAGCAGAGTTATTAAAAGCTTCGTAACTGGCATGTGCACTGTAAGCACTATTAATAGAGACAGATTTTGGATCTGTGTCTGCCATAGCTGCCTTCTGATCTCCAGATCAAGTTGCACCAGCTACTGTGTGTTGTCTGAAACATGGACATGATGACTGTGCAGTGAGAAGAAGAGGTTGTGTGTGATCTCTGAGACCATAGGAGATGGAATTTCATACCCAGTGCAGAAAAGGAAAAAGGATCCCAGTTATTCAGAGGGTCCTGGAGACAGCTGGGGAAGTAATCTGTGAGTGTTCATTAATTAGGTTAGTGACAACATAAATAGCAGCTAGCAAGTCCACTCTTCCCAAATGGAAAAGGATTGCAGGAAAAAGGATGATTCACCCTGTTTGCCAGCTGTCTACCACCAAGTGAAATAGCTCACAGACCTCTTACCTTGAACCCACTCACTCGTTGAAGAGACGTTAAAATGTTCTCCATTCTCAGCTTTGAATAGTTTGAATACTTTGGCCACAGCTGACCCTTTGTGACCTTTTAAAAAAAAAAACCAAAACATCGGTAAAATCATTGAAATCAATTGGTAAAATCATTGTATGCAACTTATAAGAGTAAGAACTGAAAATATAATTGTGTGTATTTGCATATTTTGACTACATTATTCAAAATTAGCCTTGCACAACTTCTAGAAAAATTTACTAATCTTGCAATGAGGCTTCAGACACTTTTGTAACTGCATGGATAAGGAGGAAGAAAAATCTTCAAAAGTCAAGAGAGGATAAAGCCCACAATTATTGTCATATATTGCTATTTTTATTTAATATTGTAGCAAGCTGTGTTATTCATGTCATGAGAAGACAGACTCTACAGTGTTCAGCTTGCAAGAAAATGGTTTCACAGGAGGATTTGAGGATCCTAATTCAGGAGACACTGATTAAATTTTCAGCTGGTGTGAACTGGGTCTGTTCCACAGATTTGTGTCTTAAGAGAGGCAATGTCTGAGCTCAGTGAAGTTACACAGATTTACCGTGGTGCAGGATCTCACTTTTTATCTAAAAGTTTGGATAACCTAAGCTATCCCTCACTCAGCTGCTTCAGATGCATTAGTGGGAAGAAGCAATACATAAAGAGAGCATTCAATTAAATATGTCAAACCATCAATTGCTCATAGTTTCAATGTAATGCAGTGGGAAGTAAAAATGCAATTGACCAAATTAATCTCAACTATAACTCCAGTAACTTCCAGAGAACACATCAAGACAGCATTTGTGCATTAAATACCTTGATATTCAATGTGGTCTTCAACAGAAGAGGAGGGATTTCCTTTAATGGTAATAAAACTCCATGGGTGCCTGTAAAATGAAAATGAGAAATGATAAAGTTATGTCAAGTATGAGATGTGTATTTCTTATAGCCCAATGTTGCTAAATTTCTGAGGCACCACATTCAAAGCAGTCTGATTAGTGCCACAAGCAGCATAATTAAAATTATCTTAACAGTCTATATTTCTTCAGTAAATACATCAGAAGAGAAGCAAATTTGAAGACAAATGCCCACTTAAAACATGCCTGTAACAAGTGTGTTTGTTTTTTAAATGTATATTTAAGGAAACTTGTGTATGACAGACCCAAAAGACACTGGCAAGTCCTTGGGGAGCCTGCAAATAAATCTTGTGTGTGTGTGTGTACATGTGTATACACTAAAGAATATGCAAAGAAACCACTTGTGTTTAAATAAATTTAGCTCATGCTGAAACCTTGTGTATGACAATTGTCTTTGGAATGACCCATGAGAATTTCTAATAGACAGACTGGCTGGCAAAGGACAATAAAAAATGCTTAGATAGTCTCTTCATATCTAGTTTCCTTCCTTGAACACTGAACAAGGATAAAGGTTTCTGGCTCTGAATTGTCTATTCAAATCTGGTCCCATGTCAGAACTCAGTTCATTACCACCTGATGGTCATTGATCAAGCAGGTTCAATAGCTATCAGCCACCCTGGAGAGTGACCACATGGTTGAGAAAGCAATGGAGATAGGGACTGAAGTGCCTCCCAGTCTTGAGGGTGAACCCAGTTAGCAGGGGTCAGGGGGGATTTTCATCTTCAAAGTAGAAGTAGTTCAGGCATATCTGCTCTTAATGACTAAGAGAATAAAAAAAATATGAGTTTAGGATGGTAGGGAGACTGTCCTGATTTTAGCAAAAACTCCCATGGATTAGGTCATGTCTCTATAGTTATAAATATCTGGTCACTTCAGTTGCATCAAGAGTCTTGCAGGTCATCTTACATCGGTTCAAGTGAAGTTCCAAACCACTCTGGTTTGGAACTCCCAAATAAAACACGTACAGACATTGGCAGAGAGCCCCTAAAGCACACCCAAAACACCAGCTGGGGTTTACTGGGGTTTGCTGCTCTGGGGGCAGCAGGGCAGGCTCGGGGTGAGCACTGGTGCAGCCCTTGCTGTGCCATGGCCCCAGTGGATGTGGCTGCTCGAGGGGACACTGTCCCAGCAGTGTGTCCTCAGCCCCAGAACTGGCCAGGCTCAGTGGAAGCTGCCAACACCACTGCCTCGGGAGCCTGCCAGCCAGCAGATGCTCCTGCTGGAAAATTTGCCTGTGTGCCAATTGCCAGAGGCACTGACGGGCTGTGATCTCCATCCAGGGAGAGAAGGGGGATGGGAGCAGGAAGGACACTTTATCACTCAGCAGTCAAGGTTTTTTTGGTTTAGTTGTTAGTATTATTTTGGTAAACCAAATTTGAAACAAATGACAAAAGTTATGATGCCTCAAAAATAATCTCAGAAATAATTTTAAAAAATAAGGATTTATTCACTTCTGCAACTCAAGGTTTGGCCACATTTCATGTGTTAAATATACTTGTTTCTCCCAGTTATTTTACCATTACAAATAGTTTTAAAGTTGTTCAACCCTGACACATAAGGACAATATGCAATCTGTTTGGGCTATATAAAATGAAGTGACCAGGAAGTCCAGAGCCATACAGGAAGTATTTGTGTGGAATTCCAAAGAGAACAACTATGTCATCAAGTGCAAAAAGGCTTTCTCTTCATTTATTAGTCAATGGGAAAAAATGGTTCACACTGAAAGAGTAAACCCAGTTTTCAGAAGGAAAACAATAGGAGAGGAATGCAAGATTTTCCTTTCATTCCTGATGTTCCGGACTCAGCAAATAGACAATTAAAAGAGATGCCAGAAGCACAGAAACATTTTTGAATAAATCAGCATTGTGCATCGGCTCTGCTACAGCAAGGGGGAGCAGCAAAACTTTACAATCTGGTTGAATATGGAGCAGCTGGAGATGGACAGGAATTTGCCCATTAACCCCAGCCAGAAACCAACACAATCTATGACTGCATAGCCTGACTCAGGTGGCACTTCACAAAATTTGAAGAAGAAATTTCCTAAGCCTGGGGTTTACACTCTTATTCTCTCAGGGATGCCCATGGCCAGCCCCAGCCTTCATCAGCTGAGAAGGTTTGACAGCCAGGACTCATCAGGACCAGCCAGCAAACCCCAGTGCTGGGCAGCGAGTGGTGACAGAAGTGTTAGAAAGAAAAACCCATCTGCTCTCCTCAGCCAGAGCCTGCCTTGGCCACGGAGGGTAATTTGTGTACATGTGTGTGTAATTTTCTCATTCCAAGCAATTTTTTCTAAGACACTAAAAAAAAATTTTGCAAAGCACTTGTGAAGTGCATACGTCCTTATTCATAGTTATAGATGTGTCTGAAACGTAAACCCCGATGTCTAAATCTTGTTACACTGAAGTGGAAGTTCAATTTGCTTTAGAGGAAAAGCTTGGATACATGTAAAGCTGCCTGTGTTCCACTGTGCCATCGAATTGCCTTTCTAAGTCTGGCCCCAGCTACCATCCAGACACTGTGGCTTTTGAGAATTGATGAACTAAAACTCTGAGAACACTCCTAAAAATATGTTATATTAAATAATGCACCAGATACTTTTCCACACACCAATATGCTGGTGGAAGACAGTGTTGACCAATTACTACCTCATTACTTATCCACATGTCTCTATAATTCATGGAATGCAATTTTGTGGTATTTCAGATAACAGCATGGCAAGGATTAGCCTCTTGACTGGAAACCATAGCAATGCTGAAAGTCACACTTCCATGGATGAATTTCTGCAGTGTTTCCATTATAAACAGTGATGGAAAAATTATGAGAAGGTTGCATTAAAACATCACAGCAGCCTAAAAAAAATCAAGTGCAATTTACTTTTATAAATATATGCAAAAAAATCCTTACTGTAGCACAACTGGGGAAAAAAAAGTATAATGTTCAAAAATCATGTTGTGTTTCCCTAATTCCAGAAGCATTTGTAAAACAAAACAAAAACAAAAACAAAACGAAAAAAAAAACCCAGCTGGCTACTGGGCTCTAATATGGGGTCTAGATTTGAGAGGTAGAATTGCACTGCTGGAGATAGCCTGGTTTTGGAGACCATTTCTGCCCTCCTTGTTGATTCTTTGAAATGTGTTGTCTGGTGCCTAGGAGCCCCTGTAACATCAACCTCTTCATCAACCACCACAGATCTTGCTCCATCTGTGTGTGCCCAGCTGACAGATGTCTCTTTCCACAAACTGCTGTACTGTAGCACTTCTCCCTACAAGCCAGATTCTCTGTGTGTGTCTGTGTGTGTTTTCTGCAGACACCCTCTTAGTGCCTCATAAAAAAAAAGCCTACATAAATTCAGATAAACACCAAAAATATAATGGCTACAGTTGGGTAAATAGCAAGTATTCTCAACAGTGTGTGTGCCAACACAGACCCTGTTTTGGCCACAGAAGTATTTACAGTCCACACCATAAATCCATGTTTGCTAAATTTCTGTGCTGCACAAGTCCCCAGACCTGTACTGGACAAGTTGAGGAATGTGCTGTATGTATGTCTGTATGTATGTAGCCAGGGCTACAGAGCAATTATTGTACTCTCCTTACTTCTCAGCCCATCTAATTCTCTGTGTGTATATAAATACGCTTCTTCAATCTTTAGAGGATGGCTTGAAAATAAATTGGAATAAGCAACCTGTGGGAACAGTATCTTGGAAAAACATCCTTTTTAATGTGAATCATATGCTATTCCTCAATCTGCTAATAAAAATACTTAATATAGACTCTGAGTGCATCTGAAACTATCTAATTAACTGCTAAAACTCCACATTGAGAAGTTTCTCTCTCTTTTTAATTTTTTTTTCCCATGTGAAAGAACTTTGTGACTTTGAAAGAGTGGAACTATTTGGACATCTCAGGAACATAATAACGCCTCTGTGCTGGGAGAACTGGCAGGACTGGCACATACCTAAACCCAAGGTGGAGGAAATGCTTGCTGCCCAGTTTGGTCATTGCTTTCCTGGCCAAGTCATCCAAGTTTCTGGATCCTTCATCATTCACTGCTACTGACAGGATCATGCCATTTGCAACTCTCCCCAGATACTGAGCCAGGCGGATACTTTCCTCTTTTGTTCTGTAAGTATCAAACCTGAAATGATAAAAAGTACCCAGAAACGTTTACTGCAGTGGTCACCACACCCTTATGTACTGACAAGCAAGTACTATAAAGAAAGTACTCTTTTGTATTACTCACTGTAATATTACCCTGTTGCAAAAGCACTTGTCTAGCAGGGTGTGTTAGGGGCTTCTGTCAAGCTAAATTGATTAAACTCTGTTTAACAAACTGCAAGGTGTAGCAGTGCTCGCTCTGTGGTTTTGGAGATTGCTGGTCTAAGAGAAATGGTACAGATATGCAATAACCCCCATTTGAAGAAGATGCTAAAATGTGTGTGTTTGAGCTTGCTGAGATGCTGTCCCCAGCCTGTTCCCAAAGACCCTCACATCTAGGCAGCCAGGAGGTCACTCACCGATCTGAGTGGACAACAGCCCCTGTCTTTGGGTCAATGACATGGACAATGACACCTCGGTGGCCCCAGCTCCTTTCGAAGTAATATCCACCTTCTTCCATGCCACCAGGATGAAGAGTCTTGTTTAGGAAAGTCCAGGACAGCTTTTTCTTTCCATGGATCTCAAGAGTGCCACCTTTGCTGACTCCAAGGTACTTCTGTCCAAAGTAAGGATTTGGCTGGCTGCTGTCATCCGCTCTAAAGCAGGAAGGGAGGAAAGGGACCAGGTTTGGGTTTGTGTCTGAGCCAAGGAACCTCTCTCCTTGTGCTGCTGTGACCCGAGGAGAAAACTCTCATGATTTACAGTGCAGTTCTTTCAGGTACTCCAAGAATCAGGAGCTGCCCAAGTCATACAGAAAATAAATTATTTTAAAAAATAGTAGCAGCTACCAAAGACCAAAAGTAATCTGGAACACAGCTTATACATGCTATATTCATTATATCCAGGCCAGAGGAGGCCTGGAGCCCAGACTGAATGCCACATCTGTGTTTCTGGGTTCTGGAGGCAGGCAAGACCCTAATCAGAAGCTAAGAAGTCCAGTGGTTGTTAAATATGAATTCAGCATCCTTGAAATTTTTAGAGATCCTGTACCAATCTGCAAGACATAAATGTATTATCCTTCAGCTCACAACTCCCATACAGAAAGAAAGGCTGTTTAGAGAGGAGAACTTTCAGACAAAAATAACTCCTTAGGTTTTAAGCCTATTCTAGAAAATCAGTTTGAGTTTTGGGAAGATGCTTGCTGATTTTCTGGCATACCTGAACACCCCAGTGTTCATATCTCAGTAGAAGAGGAAAAAAAAAAAACAAACCTGCACCAAATTTTGTGGGCCATTTAAATTATTTAAAAAGTTACTGAACTTTCCACAGAGCACTGATGATAAGTGGACCTGAGAACATATAATTTTAAGGAACATTTTCATTCCCTGATGTGGAAGAGAGATGCCAGAAGGTTCTAAGTTAGTATTTTATCATGCATACCTACCGCCCATATAAGATGATCACCACATTGCCTTGGTAAGGGCACAGCTCACTGCCAATGTGTAACTCTCCATCATTTTCAATGAGTATATGTCTTGTACGCAGAATGATGGGCTGCACATCATCTTTGATGACCAGTTTCCCTAAGGGGACAAAGTTATGACATCTGCTTTATCACACAGCAGCTCATGTGAGGTTGTGGTGTCATTGTGCTAAACCCAGTGCTGAGCTGTCATCTCAGTTTTTGAAAAATTCTGTTCATACACCCCAAAAGAGCACACATTATAAATCCTGAAAACATTGTTTTTTATTCAGTCCCGTTCTTGAAGAGTGCAATTAGGATTTGCAAGGAAGAGGATCCATTCAAAACTGAGACAGAAATTTAGAGTTAAGATGAATAAAAGCTATTCATGCCAGCAACACTCTGGCTCTGTCCTTTCAGACAAAGAGGGACATAAGCATTGCCCTGTCCTGAGGCCCTGATAACTCTGCAGTATGATGCTATTGGGCCAGTGGATGGTAAAAAATATGTTTTTGAAGCAACTTACAGAAGTAGAACTGATCATTACTCTGAGCTACTTGTGTAAACTCTCCAGACAGGACAGAAAATAGGCTGGTTACAACGGCTAAAGAATCTCAGCACCTCAGCTGCTTCCCAGCCTTGTACTGAGGTAAAGCTGTATTTGCCCAGTACCCACCCACTTCTCAGCAAGAAGCTCTCCCAGTATGATCCAGAATGATTTAAACAGTCCCAGGGGAGAGCAGACTGCACCCAGCCTTGCCAGCAGCACGTTTTACCTCCATCAGTGATGTGGATAGAGTGCACAGTCGCAGAAGAAGAGAGAAGCAGCTTCCTGCCATTGTGGATCTCAACGTGGTTTTCTTCGTTGTGACCTGGGTTCCAGAGTTCTAATTCAGGATCTCTGTCAGGACATGTGACAGCTGCTTCTGCTGGGTAAAGATGGAGAGGGAGGACAATCAGTGTTTGCTGGTGTGAGACAGAAAGCTCTGCACCTGGGCATCTTCACAGTATCATTCAGCATCTCACTCTTGGCTGACTCCCTGGGACACAGCAATACCTCAGTGCAGCAGGGTACATGTGGGTCACCACCGAAAGAAAACAAACAACAGCTTAAGCTGTATGGTTTTCTGTTTCCTGGAAGAATGGAAAAACCCAATGCAAAGGAGCCTTGCAAGGAATGCAGTTGCTAGAAAACTACTGAAAAGGGACTTTAACTGAGCCCTGCAGTGACATTTAGCTCTGTTCATACCACCTAGACACAAAGCCCAGGGAAGGTATTGATAAAAGGATTACACAACTACTCCCTTTTAAAATGCCCCCAAATCACCTACTTTGTTTAATATTTGTTAAAAAAATGTTTTCATTATATATTTTCACTGGAGATAGAAAGAAAAAGAGATCAAACTAACATGGAAACACCAAGCACCAAGAGATTGCCAATACATCCAGTAACAGAGAGCAACAGGATCCTCACAAGTCTGTCTGGGTTTGTGAGCTTTTCCAGGCAGAAGCAATAAAGATTCATTCACTTTGGGATCACACATCTCCAGTGTCCACAGACAAATTTGATGATGGGCTGCCATGACGTGTTAGTCTGAACTGCTTTCATACCACATCCAAGACTCTCATGTTGCAGCTATCCATTTAAGATAAAGTATTTCCCTGATACAACCTTGGCTGATATGCAAGCCTCATGTCTTACACTAATCAACAAAACTGTGAGTGAGAGTCTCACGTGTGATGCATATTCTCTGAGGGTAGAACCCTTTCTAATCCTAGGAAGCTGAGGTCAGGGGAAGTTTGAACAATGAGTCCTTTGCCTTCAGAAAGGGCTGGGAATTCTCACCAGCTTTCCAATTTTTACCCCTTAAAACAAAAACACCACGGAGAAAATTACAGGACCAACAAATCAGTGATGATGGGCATGGGATAAACACCTTGACCTCAGCAGGGTTATGTCTCTGGAACTTGGTACAGAAAAGTTGGGTGAGTTTTGCCCCACAAATACTAATGCCTCCAGGTAATGGAAAGGACAACGATGTGAACCCAAGCAATAAATGGGCAGTTGTTTTGTGATGCCACTCTGGAACTTGAAGGACATCTGTAATTCCACTGCAACAGAAACAAAATCTGTCCATCTGCATTCTGTTTCTCCTCACATTCCTCCACCAGCTTCATATCTTAAGAGAACAATAGAATTGGACGAGGCATGACCTTAAAGTCTCCAGAGCCCAAATAAAGATAAATTTTCAAGGTGAGAAAGGGATGTTTCATGTGAGCTGCATAGACCTTGTCCCTCTGCAAACTTTTCTCATATACATGAACTAAATCAGAGAGGACCAATAATCTACCAGGCAGCAAGTCAGATACAGATAAACATCCAGGACCTGATTTTGGTACCACTGTGCCAGCTGGAAGCTGGAATTGTATTAGTAATGTCAGAGGTACTCTCTCTGATTTATAGTAATTGAGAAAAATAAAGAGGTGTTTCTGGGTTCCTACCAGAAGCCACACAGAATTAATAAAAGAAAAATTAAATAGAAAATATAAATATTTCAGACAGGGAATGCGGCTTGCATTGCAAATAGATATTCCAATATAACTGCAATACACACTGACAACAATTTTTTTTAAAGAGATGTTATTTCCCTGAGAATAAGGGTAATAGAAAAATTTGCTCATGATGAGAAGTGAAATAAAACTAAAAAAATCAATTCAAATGTAAAGGTATAATTTATCAATTAAATTATACCTTAATTAATCAATTTAAATGTAAAGGATAAAAATCTTGTTCATTTTTCCATTTACTTGAATATGCTACACAAGAAGCTTCCTGCAGTCTCGAAAGATGACTTGTGCCCCCAAATTCAATATTTTGAAACAGAGAGACACACAGGAAAGCCTAAGATGAAACCAAGAGGAATTTAGGCCAGTGTTTGGAATGAAAAACAGCAAAAGCCAACAAACCAGAAGCAGAGGACCCAAATTCCCATTTTCATTAACCAATCTGTACCAAGAACTTTGCACATCACCATCTTCTGTGCCAATGACACCATCAGGCTGAGCATCTTCTGCTAGCTGGTCCAGCTGCTTGATTATTACTTTCACTGTCATTTTTTTTTTTAAATAAAAGTGCAAATTCTACCCAGCATAAGGAAGTAACTGAATGTTTGCTCCTTGACCGAAAGGGCCTGAGCATGACAATGAGAGGTTCCTTCATGCAGCTGTAATGTTTGGGGCAAGACATATGGTCTCTCTGTTTCAAACAAATACAAACCTCCAAATCAGCTGTATAAAGAATATGTAAATCAAACTCCCCTTTCCCCCTTCCCTAAACTGCTTAGTAATAGAACTGCTTGGAAGAGACAAACCCAAGGGACAGGGATGTCCCAGGCCAGAGCTCTTTGCTCTCCACATCTGGGCTTGAGGAATGCAGGAAAATGCTCGCCTTCACCTCCCTCAGCCACAGCTATTAGGACCTGAGGTTTCTTTTGCTATTTCTTTGTGGCAGTTTGTTTGGTTTGTGTTTGGTTTAATAATGTGTGGCAGAGTCTGAGGGATTGCTGAGGGTACTTTCACCTGCTCAGAAATTTCAGTCTTTGCCACTCCAGCTGCCTTTGACTGGGAATATTGGCACACCCGAAAACAGCTTTTCTCCTGAGTTTTTAGCTCTGTCCTTGACTCTTTTTATACAAAGAGTGAAAACTGGTCATATTAAAAATAGCACTACACACCATACCTTTTTTCGCCATGGCAAGGAAACTTACCTGTGCTTACTGAAGAGACTACAAACAGAAAAAACCCCAAACTTCCAGCCAGATACTTGGAGGTAGGTAGAGCCATTCTTCACAATTTTTAATTGTCTGTGTGGATAGCTGTGAAAAAAGAAAATCGAGAAAATGTCACTAAAAAACCCACACACACACACAAAAAAGTGAAATCCAGCTTTATGCCAGACCACATCCACTGCCGTTCAGCTCAAGGGCTGAAAACACCTTTGCATTGATTCAGGACCAGGCTGAACAGAACAAGGAGCCATGGGCAGCTCCTCACCCTTTGTTTGGCTTGGGATAAACCCACTTGGGAATCCAAATAGACACTCAGAAAGCAGCCACCAGCTGTAACCAAAAACGCCTTAGGAATGTGGCATAAACACATCCAGTGTCAGGACTCTCTAGGGCTGCATATTCACATGTGCTAAAAAGTAATGAAACACAACAGAGAAGGCGTTTGAGGAGTGACAGATTTTCACAGAGTAACCTTTCGGTGGCACCTCTCCCCCCCCGAAATGCCCACACATTTTTAGCAATGGTGTTTTGTGTAACCCCCAGATAAACTGTACTCACACTTCCAACCTGAAGCATGCCGTTTCTTAGATTTCAGATCTAAGAAAATATTGTCTATTTAATGTGCCAGCTCAGAATTTTCTTGCAAAACCAAAAGCTGCTTTTGAAACCAGTCTACCTAATGTTGTTTTGGTTTCTTCCGTGGCCAACCCCCAGCAAAAACAAACAAGCACTGTCATGAAAGTCAAAGTTAGAATTAATGTGATTCTCTCTGGTCTCCAGTGATTGATTCTGCAGCTCTGCCCCGGGCTCATGACAATTTATTGACATGTGTATTCACAGGAAGGCAAGGACACCCACTTCAGTATTCATAAGGCACCGTTTAAAATTCATATGTAGTCCTTGGAGTCTTTAGGTTTTATCATATAAGCCAGTGTCTGGGGAATATCAAAGACATTTATTTGTAGATGTCATGTCACATCCCACTGATGAAACAAGATAAATGTATGCATCACACAGTTTAGTTTGCCACAAAAATAAAATAAAGAAAGCATTAAAAAACAATTCCAGGGTGCCCCATTTTTTTAGGGCAAAAGCATGTTATTTTTCATGGCATTTGTTAATATAAGCTAAACAACAACAACAAAAACATAAGAAAAAGAATGGAAAAGCCAGGATTTATTCTGGAGCAAATTTTGTAGTGTGTATGTGAAACACATCTGTACTGCTTGTAAAGGTGACACAGCTCAAAGTAAAATGACAGGTTCAAAACACATGTAATCTAGTGATTACATTAAAAATAGCATTAGGCCCAGATTTTGCAGGTAATATTTTGCCAGGGAAATGTTTGTTTGCTTTGGTATAGTGTATTTGACAGCCCTGAGCTCTGGAAACAGCATAGACTCAGGGCTTGGTAGAGTCTATCAGGTGCTGAAATGCTGTTAGAGAGCAGTGGAGGAGAGGAATGCACTTAGCAATGCTATAACTTTGAATGATATACATTATCAGAGAGCAGGGCTGTCGCCATGGAATTTGTGCCAGAGCCAGGCTGCACGTCTGACATTTTAACAGCATTAACCATCAACATTGGATAAGCTGGAGCTTTTTCAAAGAAACATTATGAGAGGTATGCTCCAAGTACAGCAGTCACCATTAAAATGCCAAGATTTATTAGTGATTATTACACAGCCTGATCTGCAGACCCAAGCATTAGGCTCTGCTGTAACGATCAAGGAAGAACTAAACAAGAGGTAATACCACAGGATGGTCATTGCAGATAAACAGCATTTCTCAGAGTCTGGACACAACTCTGTGTTAGTGCTCCATAAAGCCAGATTCCAACCGGTGAGGCTTTGGTCATTAAATACATTCAGATGACATAGGAGTTCACAGCAATAAAAAGAAGGGACTGGTTTTTAGACAGTGGCGTGTATTTGCTCTGCTATTGCTGTGTGGGTAGCAAAGAAATGTCTTTGTTCTGGCCCATTAAAAGCTCAGAGGAGCATCTCTGTTCTGTCTAGCTCATGACCTTACCTCTGACACAAACCTGTAGCAAACTGGTAGGAAACTGCATCAAGAAATTTCTCAGCCTTTGCTTTCTTTAGAGCCAAGAGCTGCACAGTACTTACCATCACTTTGTGCAAAATGGCTTCTGGTTTCGTATCCCCTGCTGCTCACCAGGGAGTGCTTCCCTGATTGCATCCATCTTCATCAGCAGAGATCAAAACAGGTAATCAGACACTGGGAAGACATGTCATTTTCAGAGGCATCAGCTGTGTGCCAGGGCTTGGATGTTTTCGCAGTGTCTGATCTGCCACAGTCCAAAGAATATCCTGCTTATTTTGTGACTGAGGTAGGTTGTTTGATTCAGCTCGCACCGAGCCTGAGTTCATTGCAGTGTTGGTATTAACTGGCACTTGGGTTGGAAAGGCTGGGAGCCAAGAGAGCCAAGAGAGCCAAGAGGATCCGACTCCTCTGATTCAGCTCTGACTAACACCGGGCTGGAAAAACGCTACTCGGAGGATAATCTCAGGAATTTTCCTTCAAAACCTCTCAATTAAGCATCTTTCCCAAATACCGGGCGCAAGCAGCGGCACGTCTGGTGTGATTGTTCAGTATAAGAGGAAGAGATAGTGAGTCTCCTGATGGCTGTGTGGTGCTGGAGCAGGCTCAGGAGCAGTTCTCTCCTGCCAGGCAGTGCTTCCTCGGCTCAGTGCTGGGAGCCACGTGGGGATACAGCACACACTGCATCCTTGAACGGGCTCCACGTGGCTGACTCCAGCTCTGATGTAACCACCACTGTCAACAAATCTCCCTGAAGATATGAGCACAAGGGCCATGCAAGTGCCTGCCTAAGCCTATCATCTCCAGCCTTTCTCAAATACCATCTGGGACTTCTCTCTTGGGTGAGAAAACTTTTATATCTAGCCATTAAAAGCTGCCTGGCAATGGCAAGTGGGACTCATATCCTTGGATCTGGCAAGGCAGGCTCTCTGAAATGATTCCCAGCTGCTGAACCTTTCCAAAAAGTGAACAATAGCACCAGACAATGCTAAAAGTAGATGCAGGAAACCATTAGTCCTCAGCTGGCTGCTACCACAGGTGTCAGCAGTGATGCTGTATTAGAAAGCATGCTGCAGAGACGAACCCCTATCCACTGCCCTTCCCACACCTTTAATGCTGGAGACAGCACACTGTGGACAATTCTGAGAACAAAATGGTGAAAAAATGCTCTGAGGAAGCTGGATTGTCACAAGGTTCATGGTGGGTTCACACAGATACCCTGAATCTGAAGGGTCAGGGAGGAGGCACCACCTGAACCTGAATGTTTCAGTCATTCAGAAACACATGGCGTGACTTGCCCCCTTGCACAACTCTGGACCAGCCACCCAAACCTGGCAACAATATTTTTAAAAGTTACTCCAAATACTGGGTGTTTAGAAGTGCTTTTTAAGGCTGGCTTGACACCCTTTGGAGGATGTACCTTCAGCATCTGCTGAAGACAGCTCCTTTCGGTATGTCAAGCATGGTGTAATGGGATCATTCACAACCCATTAAAAATTACAACAAGGACTGGAAAAAAGCAGCAGTTACCTGATCTCTCCTGAAAAGGATGTCCAACAAGGGCAGCAAACCATGTGGCTTCTGCTGCTGCTACTGCCCAGTGAAAGAAACCACTAACCTGCATGGGGCCAAAGCGGGGATCTGGCAGCATCCCCAGAGAACAGGGAAAGCTGACAGGGAACAGGCACCTTTCAGCCTGATGGGGAATGAATTCTCAGCAGATGCTAAGTTGCCCAGTTGCTTGGGATGACCTGTGAGTAAAACACCTGTTCCCCAGGGGACCCTCTGCAAGGGAGATGCTCTCAGACCCTGATGGGTCAGTGGGGCACCCACCAAGCCCAGCCTCTCCTACAGCCCCCGCTGATGCTGAGGCTGCAGCAGCTTGGAGCCTTGCTGCATCTTTCATCATGCATATGCAGGGAGGCCAACATCGATTTGGAAGCTGATCCTGGGAGAGGGAGGAGCTGTTTAATTAACGCCTCTGCTCCTTTCCTGCTGACACTGCATGGCAGCAGGTCCCCTCGCCCTCCTCATGGAATTTTGCATTTTAGCTCCGGCTGGGAAGATGGATTTGAGGTGCACGTTTGCTTTTCTGGCCTGAGAACTTGCCAGCCCTTGCTACAGTGACATACAGTGGGGATTTTCACACACCCAGCCACAGGCACAGCTAAAGCCTTCAGAAAATAAACACACGAATTTCTGGGGATTGCTAATGGAAATGCTGTTCAGTCCCAGCGCATGGCAGCAGTATAGCTGCCTCTGCTCCACATCTTTTTCTTGTGCTTGCCACCCACACATCAGCTGCTCGTTTTTACTAGCAAGAGGAGGAGGATTAAACTCAGGAACAGACTTCAATTCTCAATGAATCAATACTGGAGTCAAAAGCAACATTCTGACTGTTTTCCCAGTGAACCTTGGTTTCTTATAAATTTATCTAATAACTTTCCCAGCAAGAAGGTTCTGCTCACATATTCTGTATAAACATCACTGCAAATTCCTTGGTTCCTGATGTCCACAAAAATAGATTCTCAATGAGGAGTAGGATTTAGAGGAAATTTTTGCCATGAATAAATTAAACTAAGGTGATTGCTTATTTGTTGTAATATTGGCAAACTATTTTGAGACAGAAATAAAAGGGGAAAAGTTGGAGGTTTAAAGTTATGCTTTTTTGAATTTTTTTTTTTGAGAGGCTTACAGACTTTGAAGACGAAAGGAAGCAATTTTTGGCTCTCTTTAAGCAAAATCATATGCAATTGCCATCTCTCCACCCATCCGAGGCTGACTCTCAATCTCACATGCTTTTGAAGTGCTCAGCATTTAACTGAATTAAACCCTCCTCCACCAAATGAAGTTTTCCAAGCACCAGAGTAGTGGGAAGCTGAGCCCCATTTGCTGAAGCTCAGGGTGCACTGACTCTGCTGTGCCTGCTGCCAGCCAAGCTTGTTCTTCCAGGGAATGCCAGAGCCACTGCAGAGATGCTCTGGGGATGGCCAGAATGGCCACACACCCTGAACTGAACGCATGGGATGTGCTGGACATACCTGGATTAGCTGCAAGTCCATGAGGACACGTGCAGTCCCCGTGAACTCCAGCATGTGGGTGGATATCCTCAGGAAATGCCCAGGAGGAACAGGGCAGCTTCTTTCAAACACAATGCCCACGCAGCACTTACCCCACAGCTTCATGCACACAGGCTCCTGGTGCATGCCAAGTTAGCAGCAGCCTTTGAAATCATGCCCTTGAATGTCCCAGCAGTCCCTGGAGGAACTGTTCCCTCTGCAGACCGTCCCTGGTTTGAGGGCTCTTTTCCCTCCCAAGGTAAGGAGAGTGAGTGCTGGGGCTGGAGAGGATCACAGCATCCTGAATCCTCTTCAAACTGCTGCTTTTAACTGCCCAAGTAACTGCATCAGGATGTAAATATTTTGCTTTTTGCTTTTGTGGTACTTCACTGTTTGCATCTGGCTCGCCACGGCTCCACGCCTTCCTCTCCAGGACATTTGCCATTTGCTCTCCTTCTGGGGCGGGAGGAGGAATAGAGATTTTTTCAGAGGTTTAGGCACATTCCTGTCCTTCCTTCACCGGGCTCTTCCTTTGCCAATTGTTTAGTCTCAGCCTGGGGTTAGAGCTTTGCAGTTTTATTAGGACCCAGGGTCTGGACATGTCACAGATTATCAAATAAATCTCCAAGAAGCTAAAAGCTTGCTCTGTAAGTATTTGTTCCAGTGCTGGGCTTATGCTTATGAGCCAAAAACATCTTGCTTTTTTCCCCCTGTGCAGCATCAGAAATCATAACAATTAGGTATTAATAGGAGTTTGAAAGGACTTCAGGGATCTCCCTAGAGGGTCAGTTCCAGCTGCTCAGACTATTGTACCAATTCTCATCCCCATGACGTCCCGTGCATCACGATTTATCTTACCTTTACTGAGCAGCATCACCGATTTCTTCACACTTTCTGTCAAGCCAGGACCTCTTCCCTGGCCAAACCCATGTCTCACCTCTCCTACCTGGTGTGGGGATGGAGCCACAGCCTCCTTTTCTGCCTGTAAACCTTCTGGGTGTCCTCTCACACCACATCCAAGGACCAGGGGCAGAAAGGATCTGATGGAGGCAAGTGTCCCATCCAAAGCATTCAGTCCCCATGCAGAGGCAATGTCAGCTGGCCAGCTTGTGGATGCCAGAGCAACTCACTCACCGGGGAGCAAAAGTCTGGCCAACAAAACACTAATCTTTCCCTGGAGCAACTTGTTTGGCCATTTCTGAGAATTCCAAAGAAACGATAGGACATCAGTTGCAAAACCTTCACCTACCTGTTTGAACAGCCCACGTTATACAATGACAGGAATGATCTGATATCATCTGTCCCTTCAGTGCTGTCATCAAGCAGCATGATGTTCAAACCCAAGTGACTCTTTCATCATTTCAGGGTCACTTTGTGCTTAACTGCAGTCAGTAAGGTCATCAGTTTTTTTCACTTTGCATATAAATCTCTATTTTTGTCTGTACTTCAAACAGCTGCAGCATAAACATAACGACAATTAGCCACCAATACTGACAATATTTCAGTCCTCAATGGGAGCTGAATGTTGATACAAGCATTGCCTGAAAGGAACACAAGACTTTACCCTAAGCAGCACATACTTTATCGTGGGTTTTATTCCTGTAGGTCTTTAATTAAATGTTCACGTCAGTTAGACAAACATCATTTGACTAGTCATTAGCTTCAGACAGAAACATATTTATATTTCCCTGTTGTGCTCAGTGTTCAGCTCCATTAGAAGACACTGTCACAAGATCACCACACACTGACCAAGCAGATATTGCCGAGTTCACCTAAGATGCCACAGCAGATGGACACTTTAAAAAAAAAAAAAATAGACATTAATGGATAAAAGCAGGAATGAAGGGAGAATTGCTGAAGTTTATGTTTCCCTGGAACTGCTAAATTCCCACACCAAATTTCATTTATAGTCCCATGGTTACCACAAAGCAGCTCTTGCCTTTAAATCTTACCTTTTGCTACCAAATCACAGACATGCTGAAACACTTCCCCTGGGGAAGGGCAGCCCACACACTGCTCCTGTCCTGCTCTGTAAGGCGCTGGTTGAAAAATAAAGCTCTACCGAGAGGGAAAGGTGAGAATATATTTATTGTTTATAAAATGTACAAGTGAACACCATGAGTTTGGTACAATCCTGTGAGAACAGCAGGTTTTGGTGGTGCTGCTGCTGCTGGGCTCTGCCTGCCTGGCTGGTGCTCCCCAGCAGTGCTAACCCCGGGGCACCCCAGCCTTTACAGGCATGTGCTCCAAGCAGCCCTGAGAAAAAGCAAATTTAAGCAGCTCAACGGTATTATCAGGACACTGATATTTTTTCAGCTTCAAGGAAACATAATGCTGTAGAGAAGCAGCTTTCTGATAACTAGCATGATTAAAGACTTTAATCCAGGATGGTTTGGCTTCTCCTTTATAGTCAAGCATGGCAGAACTCCCTGCAAAACAGACACAAGGAGAGAAGTGACCCTCTGGGTGTGGCAGTTCACTTAGCAGCAACACGGCTTGGGATCCCTCCACACAGCAGGGAAATTTCTTAGCCCTTCTTTTATTTCTTGATGTAAAGTAACAGAACATCCAGGAGAGAGAAAGGGGGGTGGAAGTGGGAATGAGCCTCACTGAAATTGTAAACTTGCTGCATCATGGCTCTGCTGGCATTTCAACAAGCTAAGCCAGGTACCCAGATGTCAGTTAGCAGGAATATTGTTTTACTCTTTATTTTTAAATAATATTGGTACTTTTTCTTATTTGGCTACCTGAAAATGATTAGACACTTTGAATCCTTCTTTTATTAGTTTACATCTGTTTCATCCTGTTATGCCTTAACTATCCCTCATGGGTCCTCTGCTGTCCCAAAGTAAAAAGGCATTATGTATCCTTCCATTTTAATAATAATGTCTTGTGTTTATATTATGCTTTTCATTGCAAAGACTCCCAAGGCTATTTGCAGCTGGCTGGATCCAGACTATTCCTGTAAACACTTTTAATTTAAATAAGGTTTTGCAAAACCAGGAAACAAGACCCTAAATCCTGATCCCACTGGGGTCAAGAGGATTGGGGCTTTTTTGGCATTATCCCTGGAAGAAGAAATGTGTGCTTGGGAGAAATGCTTCAGCCTGCCCTGAAACACAGCCCCCCCAGCAAGGAGCAGTCCTGGAGCTGTGAAGTCAAATAGTCCAAATACCTGAACCAGCAGGAGGAAGCTCATGGAGCAAACATAATTCCCCAGACTGGAAATTAGGGCAGGCACACGGGTGAGCACCCTTGCCCTTAGGAAAGGGAAAACAGGGGCAGCTTGTGATCAGCCAGCAGCAGCTCAGTCCCACTGATCAGCCAGGCACCAGCATCCCACCAACGTGGCAGGGCAAGGACAAGACCCCCAGCCAGAGTGTCCCTAGGATGGTGCTGGCACTGCTTGATGCTTTTTGTGTCCCTGGAGCAGTCGGGGAAGGAGGCTGAACTGAGCTCCCAAAACAGCCAAGAGGATGGCACAGGTGGTTCAGGGAACAAAGTTTGGCAAAACAAACAAACAAAAAATATTCCTTTTTACTCAAAAAATTCCTTTCAAAAGTATTCAGGGCTTTGATGAAAGACTAAAGTTTCAGGACAAAAACAGAAAAGAAAACCTCAAACTTCTGCTTTTCAAAGGATGAAAGAAGAAGCAGCTTCTCAGGAATAAAAATGCACCAAAATTAAATTGCTGCCTCTGCTGTAAAGACTGTATTGTCCTCCCCTGAAATGGTCATGGCAATGAGCTTTGAAATTTCAACCAGAAATTGATATGAATTTCAGTAAAGCAGTGGGGGAAAAGTCCCAAACCCCCTGTAACTCGCTCCCTCTCCTCCATCCCCAAAAATAAGAAGCTGGAAATACAGTCAATTTTCCATCCGATCTCTGCAGGAGGGCCTGAAATCTGCATCAAGTTAGGTAACTGTTTTCTTGATTTCCTTATCACTCACATTATTCATCCAAACCTGGACTCAATAGCCTCTAGTTTTCCAGTAGGAAATCCAGCATGGATTTTCTGGACCAATTATACCAATTGATTTCTTGCAGCAGTGCAAGGTAAAATTCTAATAAGGACTCTGCCAAACTTTCACTGCCCTTCTATCCAAAATAATAAATAGTTCTTATTTCACTACAGGCTGTTTTCTTTTTCATCAGCTTTTTAGGTTATGGTTGTTTTTCCTCACAAAGCAGTGGAATTTTGGAAAGGGAACCCTTATCAAATGATTCTCCTTTTTTTTCCTTTTTCCCCCCCCTTTTTCTTGTTAGAAAAGCAAGCTCCCTTTGGGATGAAAAATTTGCCACATGCAACTTCTCACTGGCAAAGTGGAGTCAAAATCCTGAAATAACTCTCCTATTTCTCACCATCCCTGAGTCAAGAGGTTTCCACTGGCTTGCACTGGCATACTGTGGTGGGAAATGTATTGATAAGCACTGTATAACTGCTTTGGGTTTGGATGGGACACACACCAGTAATTCTGCTGTGTTTTCCAACCAAATTAAAAGCCAAAGAAACATTAAAAGCAATAAAAAGCCAAAGAAACATGATAGAATAAATATATTTCCTTCCCCTGTGGAAGATAACAGGCTTTGCTGAACCTAACCTGACAAAAACAGACATTTCAGAGCATCCCATCATGTCTGTGATGTTTCTAGAGCACACAAGGACAAGTGATCTGAAAAGAAGAACAGTAATTATTGCATGTCTGCAAAATATTGCTTCATTAAGGATCCTCAAGACCTTTAAGCTCCAATTCAGAAAAGCATGTAGAAGCGTGCTTAACTTTAAGAAGGTCTAAATCCCCTTAATTTCAATCCCATGTAAGCTTTCCTAAGTTTAAACCTCCATTTAAATGGTCCTAGATTAAACCTGTGCTTCACATGGAATCAAAAGAAGCCCAGATGACTGTGAGTGCATCCCTCCCTAATGGGAGAGGGACACTCAGTTGCTGTGCAGTGCTGAGACTCTGAAACCACCAACATCCTGGCTCTGATTTTCAGTCAATCTTCAATCTGCCTTTGGTCCTCACAGATGTCCTTTCAGCCCCCAGTGAGTTGTACCTGCAGTGAATTGCAGGCACAAGTGGTCACATTCAGTCACATTGCAAAATCTTACCAGGAACACAAACTGAATGTACAGACATTGCACAGATATGTGTCACTTCATGCACCCTGATACATGTACACACTCATGTGCAGAAATGCAGATGTAATAACTCAGGAGCATTCAGCTGGTCATGAACTGCTCAGAAATGCCTTGGACTGAAAGTCTGTTTTCTGGTTACTTGACCTGCTTCTACCAGCAGTCAAGGATATATCTATCCATATCTTTTGTTCCATGTTTATGTGGCAACACATAAAACCACAAGGAATGTGGGACAGACACAAACAGAAATGGTCCAGACCACTGCCAGGACCCACACAGGGCAGGAAAGCCAGCATGCAGGGCAGGACTAGTCATTGAAAACTCACACTGGAAAATCTGGCACACCTGTGATTTTCATCTGTCACAAGAGGCAAAAACAATCAGTAAGAATAAACAGAAATGGTCTTGTTTCCAAAATGGAACACTGAATCACTGGCTGCCAGGAAGTGTCTGGACATGGGGATGGGTGCGTAGGATTGCAAGTGTCATTGCAAGGACCTTATCTACTCCCTGCTGGAAAATGACTGGCTTATTTAGAAGAAATTGCCAGTTTTCTAGAAAACCTGTTTCTGTCTGCTCTGATCTGTACAACCCTGGCAGAGAAATGCTGCTCCTCTTATCTGGCTGATGCTTGGGATTTGTACATGTTTAATTTGTGTCAGATTTCTTCAGAGCATAGGTTTGGTTATGAAATTACATAATTTTCCTTTCTTTGTCTATCAGTCACAGGTTGCTACAGGAAGCGGAGTCTTAGCAGTTTTCTTACCTCTCTTTTATGGATGTTTGAACATATTCAGTTATTGCACAGGCAGCATTTCCACTGGTCACTGTGTCAGAGTGCTGCCTACCCACGACTGCTGCTGAACATGCACCCAGCACCACGTGGAATATCCCAGTGCTGGTGAACAGGAACACTGTGCCGTTTATCTGGAACCAAAAAAGCAGAGGTAGGTTATGTGGAGGCAGGCTGAGGAGCCTTAGACTATGATCCTGTTCCTCCATAAGGGAGTTACAAACAAGGAAAATATCTACATTTTAAAAATACCTATATTTTTAAATGTATCATTAGTACAGATGAAGTGACATCATTGATTGTTGGTCAGTGGAAGGAAAGCAAAATTCCTTCTCAAAGGGGTACGAAACCAAGAGCAATGAGGTCATCAGCATCTTTTGTGGATTAGGTAGACACATATGGGAAGCCAACAATCCTGAGAGTAAAATGCTTAGCTCAGCCTTAATAGAGTTTCCTTTCATGTGGGGGAAATTACTGTCACTGGGCAAAGCAGATTTGCCCACGGAGCAAGGGAGAGGTGCTGAGACAGCAGACAGGAGAAGAGAAATGAAACATGATTTTTTGGTTGTTGTTTTCCCTGAAAATGTAAATATCCAAACCAAGGCAGGTCCCAGTGCCTCAAAGAAGTTGTAGCAGAAGTAGCTCTTGCTCTTCTCCTTTCCTACAGCAAGAACTCCTTCCCCAGGTTACACATCTCAAGATGTGCCATGGTATTTACTTGTTGAAAGCCAAAAGCTCTCTGCGAAGCCTGGCACTGGTGTCTCCTCCCAACACCTTGGGACAGCCCATCCTGAGAGAACACAACCTCCACCAAGGACAGCAACAGCACAGCAAGGTCAGCCTGTCAGAACACTGAGCCCAGGATACACAGGACTGCAATGTACACAGTCTTCCAAAGCCTGCAGGCACCAGGAATTTCACATCCCATCAAACTGAAACACGTATGTCTCCAGGGAATGTAAGGCCAGATTAATGTGGGAGACAAGTGTTAATAAGTGACTTTTACAAGATGTCAGAGGATTCAGAATGCAATATCGGGTCAAGGGTAAGGGAAACATGAATGTCCAGGGCATGGGTGGGCAAAGGGGAGTGAGAAGGAGCAAACACAGACAAAATCTTTTGCCTGTCCTGGCTGTCTTACCATCCTAAGTATGGGAAGTGTGTGAAAGTCTGGATGCAAGCACAGCAGAGAGCAACCACCCCAGCTAACAGACCTACATGTGAGCCACTGCCCAAGAGGCAGCTGTGATGTGTGTCCTGTCCTGTCCCATCTGCATGCTGCAGACCCCTCGAGGAGCCAGCACACAGCCCTGTGGGACCTGGGGCAGGGCACACCACAGCCAGCTCACTCAGCCTTTGGGGAAGATTGGATCAGAAATTTAAAACATCTCTGACTTTCTCATTTCATTCAGCAAAACAAGAACAAAACACATTCTCCTTCATTTTCCAAATTTTCTGTGCCTTTCAAGATTTAGGGCAAGAATCCCTCTTTAGGCATTAGCCTTTACCATTTGCCTATAGCAGCTTTTATTGCAGCCTTTACTGAAGCTAGGACTACATATGTTGAAATTTAAACCTCCTTAGAAAAACAACGCTTTGCATTAAAGCCTTAGAAAAGACAAAGAAGCTTTGAGGATGCCCCACCTGTCCCACGAGTGCTGCACACACAGGTGTCTGTGCTACACCACGGGGAGGATGCTGCCTCCACTAACACCTGCTTGCTAATGGCTTTGGATGAATTTTTCACCATGCAGCCAGTGCACTAGCAAGAAATCTTGGCTGCTCATATTCCTTAAGGATGCTGTACTAGCTTCGCTTGGCATTTTTTAGCATTAATTATAATTCAGTAGCACACAGGCATGTAAGCCTGGGCAGTGTCCTTGCAAGAATTATTACAGTATAAGGCATGTGCAGGGACAATATGACAGTTCCAAACCTCTTTAGTAGTGAAACACAGTTATTTTTATCTTTTAGTGCAATGCCAGCAGAGAAAAATTAGGAAAACCAACTTGTTCTTTTCCCCACATCCTTTGTAAACAATGGCTTCTAGCTTGCTTTTTCCTCCCCTTCCTCTACATTATGGCAGTGGTGTTAATTCTTCTGCTGAGGTGATAAAATACCATTTTTTCCCCCCTAAGAACTCAAATCCTCATCAGAATAGAATACGAACTCCCAGTGACTTTAATTGAGTTGACTTTAATTGTAAAGGAGAACAATGTACTTGCCTCTTCCAAGGGAACTTCCCATTTCCTTCTGCCAAGGCTCAGCAAGATTCTGCAGTAACTTTCCTTGGAGATAAAGTTTCCCCTATTTAACCACTACTCAAATGCAGTAAAACACAAAATATCTTAATGAATGCAGATGTAAAGTGGTTTTGTATGTCTGCCCTGCCAAGAGACTGGATCCAGATCCTTACATGCTCGACTGAAGGTGTGCTGATGACAGCAACCTGCCATTACACCAGAGACAACCTGAAAAATTGGTTTGCTAACTGGTTGTCATCAGCAAAATGACACTGGGTATCAATGCCCAGGTGTACATGGTCCCAAAAGTAAGAAACCTTTACTCAAACTGTGATCCTGATTCACATTTTAGTGTTCCTTATTTATAAAAGGGTTGTTGCAATGCAGTTTGAAGAATCCTCTGATAAACACTCTGGCTTGAAGTAAGTTGAGTATGGATTTCATATATTTTGCCTGGCTATAAAATCAAGTGCAGATCTGTGCTAGCCTGAAACAATTCTGCAGGATTTAGAGTGGGGTGAATTTACAGTAAACAAGTGGAAAAGCTGGCTCTAGATTTTCACTTATTCCTGTTAACCAGAATTACTTCCTGGTTTGAAACACAGCAGCAATGTTGTCCTTTGGAATTTAAAGCTAATCCAAAATAAGCCCTCACAAGAGCCCTTTTGTTCTGGTTTAAAAGAAAGAAATGGGGGGGGAGGGGATGAGAGGTACCATGTATGTGTACTCACATGCTTCTAGCTGAGCATTATCTTTGAGGCAATATTTGAAGCACAGCACAAAAGGCTGCAGAAAATCAGAGCAAAACCCCTTCTCTCTACTCTGGTTACGTGATGCTGGGCAGATTCACACGTGGGAATTCCCTGCATTTCATGGCTGCATGGACATTGTGTAACACAAGAGGCTGTTTCACCCATCAGATGGTACCTGCAGAGCCCCACATGCCTGGCAGTGAGACATGGGGTGCTGGGACATGGACACAGGGTGCTGGGACATGGAAACTGAGTGCTGGGACATGGACACAGGGTGCTGGGACATGGACACAGGGTGCTGGGACATGGAAACTGAGTGCTGGGACATGGACACAGGGTGCTGGGACATGGACACAGGGTGCTGGGACATGGACACAGGGTGCTAGGCAGCCACTGGCCTCTCTGGGAAAGGGTTGGGGCCACAGCTCTAGGAGTGCCCTGATTAAAATCGTGTGTGCCATGATTTTAATCCTTTCACAGCCTTGCTGGGAGCAGTAACTGCATTCTCTCCAAGCTCCAGAGGCTCACAGGTGAACAAACAGGTACCTACAAATGGCAGCAAACAGTGGGATCAGGGCCCCCTGTGCTTAGAGGATAAACTGGATACGGGCTGGAGCTGCACTTGCTAAATTACACTACCCCTCACATTTCCCAGCGTCAAAAACCAGCTCCAACAGTTAAACATGGCACATCCATTGCCAAATCCTGCAAGATTACACGTTGAGCTCCCCTCTCCTCCTGGAGTGATGAGACCTGCAGCACCTGCAGCCCACACCCCGAAGCAAGCAGTGTGTGGGGCACACCCCACTGCACACCCCAAGCAGCCCTGCTGTCCCCAGGCATGCTGACATCCCACCAGAGAGGGAGCAGCAGCTGGGCTTAGGCTGCTGTGCAGAGGGACACAGGTTTGCTTGGAGTTACCAGCATCAGTTCTTTCCAGAGCTCAGCCCAAAGCCATGAATGACAGAAGCTCCAAGGCAGCCAGGTCTTCTGGCCTTTGGAGTTATTTTTTATTTCTTTCTGTTCCAAGCATGTTTTCAATCCTGTCCATTCTGCAATTCAGGCTGAGGATATAATAAAAACAGCTCAGTTCAGCTCTGGGATCAAAAAGATACATGAGCTTTACAGGGATTCTTCATTCTATTTCTTTTAAAACTAAATATTTTTTCTATTTATCTGAAAGAAAGAATGAGTAAGCTTGGTTCTTTTCCAAGGATCCAGCATGTGGGGTTAAAAAAAGAAGGGGAAACATCCCACTCATTATGAAACAGTCTAAAAAACAACAACAGGAAAAGAAAAAAGCCAATCCCGTAGCTTCTGGACTCTGAAAGGCTACAAAAATAACTGCTGAACTAAACAGAGAACCAAAATGCTGATACTGCCAGAACTGAGTCAGGTTAGACCCATCAGTCTGCATGTGCCAGGTCCAGCTGGCTGCTGGCAGCTAATGGCTCTTCCCCCACAGACCCACATGTGCAACCATTTCTCCCGCTATTTAATAGTAAACAACCTGTTTACAGAATTTGGGAATACTTTTTTTTAATTTTTTTTTTTAAAGGAGGATTAATTCCCAAATTGGTGTTTCACAATTCCTGGGATGAGAGAGACCTGGCCATCATCAAGGAGCATGGTTAGCAGGGAAGGCATTCCGGGATTTGATTGCTCATGTGTTATGGTTGAATGAATAAATATATCCCATATTATTTTCAAATCTGGCATTTGTGGATTGATTCCTGAAGTAGCTGCTTAGTCAGGTGAAGCATCATGGGACTCATGGCTAAACCACAAAACACTTTTTTCCTGTCTATTTTAGCTGACTGAGAAACACAGTTTTGTAATATGTTTTTTTAACCAAAGGTGTCCTCGAGTCTCATAAAGACAGTGCAAGGGTTTCAAGTGTCTTCAAGCCTCTGAAATAAGAGATGTGCTTTGGTGCTCACCTTTTTTCACAAAATCTGATTTTTAGAATGGGATTATTTTAGAAATCTCTTTTTGTGGGCATATGAAGAAGTTGAAGAGTCACAAATTGTCTCAGTGTTGGTCACAAGAGGAGTCTCTCTCATGGCCCTTTAGGGTACAATGGGTTTAAACTAATATTTACACCATGCCCACACCTGCAGCAATCTAAGCAGCAGGGATACACAAGGAGCCCAGTCCAGCCCCAAAACCAGCCCTTTTTTCTGAGCAGCACTGCAAATCTCTGCTCAGGTACAGATGCAGATCTACCCCAGGTCCTCCAGCCTGGAAACCCATTTTGGCCTGAAATCAGTGAAGAGAGTGTGCAAGGTAGACAAACCTGGATTTTGACTACGAGAAAAAGGAAAGAGTTGCTGGGGTAACAAAAAGACCCCGAGGGCTTGCTGCCCACCCAGGGCAGAGCAGGGCTCAGCCCGGAGATCTGTTGGAGTGGAAGCGCTGCTCACCCCGGAGGGAACATGTGCTGGACACTGTGCACTGTCCCTGTATCTGCCACCACCTGGAAAACAGCTTCCCTGGGATTGCAGAGGGCAACACACAGCCAGTCTCTGTCAGCAAAAAGGGCAGGCAGGGGCACAGGGAAAAAATGCACTTAAGGGCTTGAGCACAAGAGAGATGGTCTGCAGCCAAGAGTAGTCTTCAGGGGAAAACAAAGAAATGTCCTTTGAGATTCTCTTTCTGCTCTAAAAAAACACAACAAATCCTCAAAGCCAAAGAAAACCAGATTTTTTTACTTTGTCTGGAAACAACGACTGCTTATTACGAAGGTCTGATCCAGGGACCCCGGCTGACCTCCGAGGACTTTGAGTCAGGTGCCAGGATGGCTTAAAACCAGGGATTTTCTCTTCCTTGCCCCATAAGGCTGAGGTACAGCCAGTCACATACCCACTGGTGTCTCCTGAGGCAGCCAGCTCATCCGGAGCTGCAGGACAGGGAACCAGCATCCAGCAGACATTTCACCAGGGGCACAGATTCAGGAATCAGAAAGTAATCTCTGACTTGAACCAGAACCACAGTCTAGAGAGACCTGCTTCCTCCACTTTACAGAGAAGTTTATTATTATGGTTTCCACTAAAATCTCCCTCTCCCTGGCTGTTTCTTCAATGTCAGTTTAGAATAACTAAGGATAAAGTTAAATCATCTTTTAACTCCTGTTTCTCCAAATTTGAGCATACACATTTACAAAAGAGTTGCCCCTATGTCTTTCCTTCATCCTGTGATTCCCATTGCCACCCTCTTTCAGAGAAAAATGGCTCAGAAGTAGAAACTTTTGGTAGAGCCTTAGAGCCAAAGCTGCAGATATAGTGCAATTACTGGTAGAAAGGATTTTCCACAAAAGATCCCAGCACCTATTCCTGCCTGTGAGCAGCACTTGTGCTGTGCAAAGCAGAAAGCCACATGAAGTTTGCACTTAAAAAGAAAAACCAAACACCAAGATAATTAGCTATTGAGGTTTTTTCTCCTCCCTCTCCTCTTAAGTGGCTCAGCATGTAACATCAAGATGCCTGAACCATGTTCTGCTTTCCTTGTGTCACCAAAACCTTCCAGGATTTAAATATATTCTTTGAACTACCTCTATTCCTTGTAAAAATGGAAAATATAAATTTGGCTTATAGAAAGAAAGCACCACCTTCATCGTCTGCCTATCTGCATTCTATAAATATCAAGAAGTCAACATTTTTCCAAAGGATTCTCTGAGGTGACCCACCACTCATCCTTGCCTGCAGAGGGATAAATGAGGGGAAACAACTTCATTTTGGTGAAATCAGGGGGTCTGCATGCCTGGACCTTTACCCGGCTTTACACATCGACAGCAATAAAGGAAAGCTACTTCCGATTTGTTCTGGTTTTTTCATTAAAACAAAACAAAGCTATCTACAGGATGGAAGAGGGGACAGATTGTTCTAAAATAATAAGTCAAAGTCACACAAAGACCTATCAGCTTAAGCCAGATACTGCCCTCTAGATTTTAACCAACTCCAGCTGTGTCATAACGCAGGACAGCTCAAATATGGATATATTTTCAGATGATCTGGCCTCTGACTAGAGGAAATTAAAGAAATGCACCAGAGCCATATTCGTGGAATATTTTTAGGATGGAGTCCCAAGACATTTGGCTGCTTCATGATGGTGATTTGCATTGCGTTAGCACATTTCATCCCCTGAAGTCACCATCACAAAAAGATGTCAATCCCCCAGATGCTGGGAAACAGCTTTGGTGCTGTACTGCACTGACTGCCAGCTCCCTGGGGAATGACAGGCATCAGAAGACAAAACTAGAGGGTGAAAGAATTAAAAAAAAAAAACAACAAACCAAAACCACAGCTGTGACCTGTGACCATTGACCATCTTGAGTTGCCAGGACCTTTGGGATTAGGAGTGCTACAGTCTAGGGTACATGTGAGCAGGCTGAATGAAGCAATGAAATAAATTACACCAGGATTGAAAAGATCAAATGAAAAGCACCTACTTTGGAGTTTGTGGTGGAAGAGATGGAAATAAGGACTTTCCCGCAACAAAGGACTTGGGAAGAGTTGAGAGAAGCAAAGGTATTAAAACTTATCCTCTGTGTAAATATTGGAAAGATTAAGGGGGTTATTTTCTCTTTAATTTAGTGGTATTTAACAGTTTCCTATTTAGTTCTGCACTTCTCAGCTTGTACAAAACCCACTGTAAAGCCTCCAACATACCTGTCTGTGTGGTTGAGCTGGGCTTCAACACCTGCAGCAAAGGAAGAGATGTCAGCACGGCTGCAGGATGGTTCCAGTGACTGCAGGATGGTTCCAGTGGCTGCTGGATGGTTCCAGTGACTGCTGGATGGTCCCTGTGGCTGCTGGATGGTTCCAGTGGCTGCAGGATGGTTCCAGTGGCTGCTGGATGGTTCCAGTGACTGCTGGATGGTCCCTGTGGCTGCTGGATTGTTCCAGTGACTGCAGGATGGTTCCAGTGACTGCAGGATGGTTCCTGTGACTGCTGGGTGGTTCCTGTGACTGCAGGATGGTTCCAGTGGCTGCTGGATGGTTCCAGTGACTGCTGGATGGTCCCTGTGGCTGCTGGATGGTTCCAATGGCTGCTGGATGGTTCCAATGGCTGCAGGATGGTTCCAGTGGCTGCTGGATGGTTCCAGTGACTGCTGGATGGTCCCTGTGGCTGCTGGATTGTTCCAGTGACTGCAGGATGGTTCCAGTGACTGCAGGATGGTTCCAGTGACTGCAGGATGGTTCCTGTGACTGCTGGATGGTTCCTGTGACTGCAGGATGGTTCCTGTGGCTGCTGGATGGTTCCAGTGACTGCAGGATGGTTCCTGTGACTGCTGGGTGGTTCCTGTGACTGCAGGATGGTTCCTGTGGCTGCTGGATGGTTCCAGTGGCTGCTGGATGGTTCCAGTGACTGCTGGATGGTCCCTGTGGCTGCTGGATTGTTCCAGTGACTGCAGGATGGTTCCTGTGACTGCAGGATGGTTCCAGTGGCTGCTGGATGGTTCCAGTGACTGCTGGATGGTCCCTGTGGCTGCTGGATTGTTCCAGTGACTGCAGGATGGTTCCTGTGACTGCTGGGTGGTTCCTGTGACTGCAGGATGGTTCCTGTGACTGCAGGGTGGTTCCTGTGGCTGCTGGATGGTTCCTGTGACTGCTGGATTGTTCCAGTGACTGCTGGATGGTTCCAGTGACTGCTGGATGGTTCCTGTGGCTGCTGGATGGTTCCAATGACTGCTGGATGGTTCCTGTGACTCTGCCTTGAAGCTGGGCAGAGAATGTGGGTGAGATTCCTGTGCCCAAGCCATTGCCAAAACTGGGGGCGAGATGCAGCCTCAGGAAAGAAGCAGTAATCAGGCATGGGGTGCCTGGGGCTTGGAGTTCAAAGTAAAGCAGATGTGTGTGTGTCTTCCTCAGCCACTGCACCAGCTACCAAGGACCTCCTGGCTGGTCCCGAGTGCAGGAAGCCTTCTTCTCTTTCAGGGTGCTCAATGAACACTGGTCCTGCTTAATTTCTCAGCTCAAGCCTCTCAATTCTGTGTTATTTAGCAGCTGCTACTCTGAGGTGAATATCTGCAGGCAGAATAAGAAAAATTTGAGCCAGCCTAAGCATCTTGTAGATGAGCCCTAGTTTTGGCACTCAGTACTGGCCCATCAGGAATATCACAGGTGCCGGAGGGCTTGTGGACAAACAGCACTGGCAAGAAATGAAAGCACTGAATTCGTGGTAGATCCTAAACTACAAATTCAAAGTAATTTTAGAGCCCTACTTGAAGGCTGGAGGAACATAGGTAGCTTTAGATGCTTTTGTGCTTACAAACCAGCACAAAGGAAACACACTGAAAACACAAGGGATAGAAGTCAGTCTTGATAAATAAAATACCAGTGGAGCAATACACAGGACTACTCTTTTATCTTCTACTTTCATTCTTAGGAGTTTCTTGCAAGAGAAACAAATGAAAATATTTTTAAGTAGAAAGTCTTACTTTCCAGTTTAAAAAAGTCATACTAATACATGTAGAAAACTACCTTGAGCTATTTAAGATATCTGCACCCCAAAACTAAGTAATTGTGTTCACAACTTTTTCTAGTGAAAAAGTTCATTTCATTTTATAAATAAGGAACTTTCTTCTTTCTTTTCTTTTTTCATTCATGTTCCTAATCAGGCCAACACTTTTTTATGCTTTTACAAAATAATGTGGTCTTTTATGGAGGCAAGCTTAATATACACAAGCAAAATGTCAGTTTTTAGTGTGTCCCAACTCTTTGAAATATTCCTTTGAAATTTTTGAGGATCTGCTGACACCAGCCTGTATAAACCCTGACATTTCTGCCCCTCTGCTACTGTCATTCAACAATCCCCACAGTGCACTTCATGCATTTTTACCACTGTGTTTATCCAGCTTGTTTTCTTTTGGAAATGGCTGGATGAAACAAACCCATGAAGTCTTTGGATTATTTTCACCAAGATATTGTCATTTGCAGTTCTGGTTCTTTCAGGTAAAGCAAAAACATCAGACAAAGTGTTTAAAAAGTGTTCTGTTTTGGCAATGAGCAGGTTTCCTGGGATAAGCAAAAGCATTAAAAGGACAAGGGAAAGGCAAAAAAGCAGGCAAGAGGTTTCCTGTTCTTGAACATGTGGCAGATAGGGATCTGCACGTACACACATCCATACCTCATTTACAACCCGCAGAACACTCCTCCAGTTCAACCCTGAACTCTCAGAAGCAAAGACACTCAGAGAAATGTGATCAAGCAGGCAAAGGAGGGGAGACTTCTGTGAGTGGTGGGATGTAAAGTGAGTCACGTAACTTGGAGATGAGATTTGGCTGGAATAAACATACAAAAAGTGCATGTCTGGGGCTCTGACTGCCTGGGAGAGGATGAATAACACTTGTTCAACATTGTGAGTGGCATTGTGAAAGGTATTGACTACATCACGTGGAGTATGAGTCCTGGGCAAATGGGTACCATCTAGTGCTGGTTTTTCTGGTGATCCTGGATGCCAATCCTGGCTGTATTTTAATAAAGGGAACCTCTTAGCTGATGAATGTTTTTCTAGCAAACAGACCTACCATGTTTATTGACATGGTGTGTCACATAGGTGGTGAACATGGAAGGGCACAGTCCAAATCCTGACCTCACTGATGAAAATCTGGGGTAAACTAACGAGGGAATGCCATAGAGTACAACTGAAAATTACATATTTTGTTCCTTGGGATTGAAAAAACAGGAGAGGTCCATCCAGTGAGTCAGTCTCCCCCAACTGTTATTGCTCCTATTTCAAGACAACCCCTCGGACATTTCGGTCAACATCTACATGAGCTGAACTATCAAAGGGAATGAGAGAACTGGGAATTTAAAACTTTCCTGTTCATAATATGGGAATGAAGCTGAAGTCCCCCACATACTGCTTTGGAAAATTTGTCTCTTATAGACTGAAATTTCAACTTCAAAGGACCATAAAAAAAATGCATAGCCCCTATTTAGCCTCCAACCCACCCCAAGAATAAATCACGGGAGGTCAGTGCTTCTTGCTCTCAGTCAGGATACAGCTGGTTTTTCTCTCAAAACATTTCTCCCAGCCTCCCAAAAAGTTGCCCAGCACTTGGATGAATCTCCTCTGCCACAAAACCTGCTTTCAGGACAGGTCACCTCATCTTCAGTCAGCAACACTGCTGAGGAAAGAGGAATGAGAAACACCCACCCATCTTCCTGGTGCTGAGAAGAGCAGGGAAAGGGCTGCAAAGGATCTGGCCCTGCCACTTTCTCCCAGTTCAAGCTGTTTTCCTTGAACTTCTATTCCCACCAGCTCTCTGCAGCTATTGCTCACTCCTTTTTTCTTAGATTTTGGCTTTTTTTAAAGTTTTCTGCCTTCAGGTCAAGTCCAGTAAACACACCCAACCCCTCACAATGACAAACATGGTTACTGGGTGAACATCCAGCCAATTTTCTCAAGGCCTTGTTGCTGATGATAGACTCTTCTGGAGGACTGCTTTTTGCAGGGACTGTAACTAGTCAGGTGTGTGTTTAGCTAACTACAGTCAGGTGCATTGGGATTTAAACATTTTTCCTAAATACTGCTGTTTAGGAAATTCCATTAAAAATTCAAAAGCATAAGCCATATCTTAATATAAATTAAAATCTTTTATCTATATCTCCTTAGGTAAAAAAGAGTTATTTTTTTGTTTTGTGAAGCTCAACAAATTACAGGAGGGATCCTGCCCTGAGGTACAGATCTGCTAATCCTCTTGAAACCAAGGTCTGACTCATTTGGCTTGCAGACAAATGTGTTCAAGCAAAAATAAGAACTTCCTGCATTTAAACACAGTACATCATTTTATCATCTTTTTTCCCACCCTATGTTTCATGGAGGAATCACATGCCAGTTCAGTTCCTATCTTTTTAATGTCTTCCCAAGTTCCCTATCACAGACTATTGTGTATTTTGCATTTTCCTGCTGCTGTGCCTTGGATGCACATCAGGTCAGGAGATGCTCCCTCAAGACCAGGAGAAGGATAAAAGCAGGGAAAACCCCTCAGGTTTCATGTGTCAGGCTGCAAAGTGACAAGCAGCCACAGCCATCTGGGACTGCCTGATGCTCAGATTTCTCTAATTCCTGCTGTAACGTGATCATCTCAGGAAGGATGTGTCTCCTCAGAGTCACCTTGCTAATCCCAGCTGCAGAGGACAGAGACCAGCAAGGGAATGGGAGAGGAAAAACTTCAGGGCTTTAGGACGGCTCAGATAATGCCAGCACTGGCTTCACTGAACTGTACTAAGTGGTGCAATCTGCAGCCTGGTGTTCTGGCAAGTGTTTTAGCTTCTTTCCAATTATAAAAAGCTATGTATATAAATCTTGTGGCTTTCATCCATGGGTTGATCTGTGGGTAGTTTAAGGGATTTTAATAGACAGAAGGGGATTCAGATACATCTGCTGACTTGTGTGGTGTGGATGATTACCTCTGAATCACAGATGCTATCAGGAGGGGCAGGCTATGAAATCCAAGTAGCACTTTGTTATTATTGGAAGTAGTGGTGGTGTTCCTTGTATTGCACCCAGATCAAGGGCATGAAGGTGTCAGAACTCATTCATTTACAAGAGCAAGAAAGCATTCACTACCTTAAACTGTGAGCTCCACTTTGAAATACTAATTATGCCTTCCTGAGCATTTCTTAATCTGGGGAGCAAGAGGAAAAGCTAATTTGGAACTAATCTGAAAAAGAAACAATTTAGGAAATATCTCTAAACTGGGCAAGACTGCAACAAGCACATTCTAGCCTTGTCTTGTTATCTTTGTTTTTCTCCAGACCTTATCACCACTAAGGAATTTAATCATAAAAATGACAAGTAGCTGAAAGTATGAATCAGACTGTCATTGAATAATAAGCCACAGGAAAAAAAATCTACCTACACAACCTTGGCAAATACAAATATAATGAGCCCCCCAGAGTCTGAGTGTAGACTTGGGCTGTGTAAGTTTCCCTGCACTGAAATCTCCACATTTGGATGGGTTGCAGCCTCCCAGAGGCTTTGTGTCAAAAGAGTCAAGATTTTTAAAAAAAGTTTAGACACACGCTCATTTTGGGCTCTTGAATTTTCAGAAAAATCAACGTTCTTCACTGATGAACATGATAACAAGCTCCTGCACAGTCTTCAGCCCATGAAATACAGGAGTTGAGCAGTGAACTTGTGCAAATCCCCGAACAAACAGCACAGCAGAAGAAAGGTTGAACACATGCCTGAGCACTCACATGGGCATCTACAGTTTGTTTGCTGTTGACAAGAAATTTGGCCCTCCCTTCCCTAACTTTCTTTACAAGACTCGTAAGTATGTGACTCCTTCATCAGGGCACCAAAGAATACCAATATGATGAGCCTCACTGTACACCACCAGGCCCATTTCCCTGAATTCTCCCTGTCAAAGCACAGCAGAGAGCCCCAGCAAGGGAAAGTCCTTCTCTCTGAGCCATAGCAGACCACTTATAAAGGTATTTCCCTGTTCTCATTAAAAGCAAGGAATGCTTAATCTAACTGCCACTGCTTTCATGCTGCCTCAACAACGTGACTTATTACACTATAGCTCAGATATGTGATTTGAGGAGATATAATTCTTATCTTTAGATGTGCTGATAGCACAAAGAAGCCTGGCTGACTTACTGAACAGCCCTGTGCCTTTGATAATAGTATTTGCCTTTTCTGCTTCTGTGATTAGAAAATTTGCACAGGCACAAAGCCTGGGTCATTAAATTGAAGGATTAAATTTCTGACTTTGATTACTGTATGAAGTGCCAATCTTTGTACTGTTCTCCAGCAGCCAAAAGAAGGCACTTACTCACAACCAAATAATGTTTTCCATCCTCTTGTCCTGGATTACCAGCCTCTCCATCTTGTAACAAGCCTGATGTTCTCTACAGACCTTTGTGCTTCAGGACAATAATTTTGAGGAAAGCCCTTAACTAAGTCTTACAGAAAATTCTCAAACTTCTATGAAGCAGAAAAAAACACCAACACTGCCCCCCCCCCCCAAAAAAAAACAAAAACCAAAACAAACCAAACAAACAAACAAACAGGGGGAAAAAAAAGCCAAAAAAACCCAAACAAACAAAAGGAAAGGAAAATAAAAATGAAAAACAGCTTGGAGAGAATGAAGGACATGGAAACCCTCCAACAAAGAGACAAAACCCATGGGGAAGGGATCTGAGGGTACATAAAGGGTTTGCACACAATTTTTCTGCCCTGAAAGAAATCCTCAGCAGACCTGGACTGATTCTAGAGCACACTTCATTACTAGGCATTAAAATTCCAGCCTGTGCTCTCCTGTTCACTTGCCAGAACATTCAGAGCTACTTGCCCTGCGCTATCCCTTTCCAGGAGCATCAATACCCATCCTCCTGCTCATCCTGGAAGGGAACCCCCAGGCATGAGACAGACAGCTCTTATCTACAGCTTAATCAGGCATTTCTGCTGAGCCTGCAGTGTTTCCCAGCAGCCTGAAAACACAACCTGCGGGTCTCCACCACGGCTTTATGTTTGCCCATCAGTCAGTGAGAGACACAGACCCCATGAGAGATGCAACCCAGTCCATCTCTCCCTGGGAACCACGTTGGCAAGAATGGAGCAGCCTCTTTGCAGCACATGGCAGCAAGTGGAGACACAGGAATTCTGCTTGGTTCGGCCACCTAGCCTGATAGAAGCAAAGAAACTGAAGGATTACTCTGAGCTTGGTTTGAAAAAGTGGGAGGAAGGCACAAGTGCTGCAGCAAGTCAGAAAGAAAAAGCACAACAGAAAGATAAAGATGTGCTGGGTGGCTGTGCTGTAACTGTGTCCTCCTCCACTGAGCAAATCCACCCAAGCGGTGCCTCTGAGCTCACTGGACAAGATTCTCAGCTCACAGCGCTGCCAGTTTCAGCTGAGTCGTGTGGATTCATCCCAAGCAGCTCCTGCCTACCCCAGGAATCTGGGCGTTCCAGCCTTCGAACAGATGTCTGGACTGGCATGAGATCTACTGCGTCTTTCTACAGCACCTCTGAGGCAGGGAAAGTGTTAATCATGCAGGTATTCAACATTAATCTGCCCAAATCCTGGTATACATCTCCCTGTCAAATTCTTTATTTCCCCTCTGACCTTCCTTTAGCCAGCCCAGTGCAGATCACTCTGGGAGTGTGAGGGCAGCCTGCAAAGGCAGCATCCTGGGTACAGCCATCCATCAGCTTACAATGACAGGACTGAAAACACTTCACCTGCTCACTCAGGCTATTTCTGAAATTATTAACCCCAGATGATTGCTATTAAAGTTCATCCAAATGTGATTTGGTTTGCATCTTATAATTGGCACAGATATTACTACACCAAGAGAATGTTTTGGAGGTTATGCAGCATTTTGAATTTTAAAAGAACAGATAAAACATAAAGCCACTTGAGTCAGGCAAAAGTCTGTTTTTCTATCTACGATTACTCTGGGCTCCACAATCTGAGATTTCTTTCATTCCAGAAATCATTGGAATACAATGCCTAGTAGAGGCCATACATGAAATTGTTTAGGCGGTCACTTATTCTCCTTCAAACTCCTAAAATCTCTTTTTCTCCTCAATTCCTTCAACCTTCCATGGGAATCTCATTCCTCCACATTTCTCCATGCAGTCTGGAGACTTCACTATTGCATCAGCCTTAAGTCTCACACTTAACATCCAGCATACTTGAGGTGTAGACAAAGCAGCCACACAATTCATTCCCAGTTATTTCTTAGCAAGATGCTCTAAATGAAATGAAGTAAAATTGTGGTTTTCCTTTGTTACAGTATATTTCTTGCTTATGATTCTTCAAAACAGATACACTGCCAGCTGTTTCTGGATCAAGAAACTCTACAAACCTTTGCTCAGTTCAAATAACTGGTTTCGTACAAGACAAAAGAAACCACAACCGCATTGTGGTTTTCAAGAGAAAAATGTAGTTAAATTGATGCTTGAACAAGAGCTAAAGTTAAAGCTGAACTTTACCAAAGCCCTGGTGCTGCCTTCAAATTTAAATTAATGCTTGAAGACTGTGGGCCAATGCTTTGGCAAGTGTGATGGCCAACAGTGACTTGGCAGAAGATTCAGCTCTGCAATTGCTGGGAGAGAGCTCACCATTTCAGACAGATAAGAACTACAAAACTCAGGCTGTCCATGAGCTGCTAGTAGGTCTTCCTCTTCCTTAAAGTGTACAAAGATGGATTAATACAGATATATAAAACAGTGATGTAATTTTGGTAATTCCCCCATTACAGGAGTGTCCAAACACATCATGCAGCAATTCAGTCATGGCCCTACAGCTACTGCATCTTTAAATCAAGAAGCCCAGGTGTGTGTCACCCCCTGGAATGTGCAGTATAAAGAGGAAACACTGCCCTTCTCAGGTGCATTCCCATGGAGCTTCATAATGGGATCAAAGAATAAGATCTCTAGGGTTTTTTTCAGCTCCAAAGTTCAGGGGAACTAAATAGAGCTCAAGCTTTGGCCAAAACAATCCTACCCAAACCCACAACAGGCACACTGCCAGAGGAGCAGTGCATGGGTGTGGGGTTTGGTGGATAATACTGGAGGGACTTGGGAGCCCTCCAGGTTTACCAGCAGAACGTGCTGCTTCATGTCCCCAGTGCCTTTGCCTTCTTTCATGCCAACTATCTCCAACCTGCTTTGGAAAGCTGTGTCTCTGTTGTGTGTAATCAGCTCAGGTTTTGCTTGCAAACCTCTGGCTTTTTACCACAGTGTGTTTTTAACATTAACTGAGGACTCAGACAAACTGCAGAAGCCAAGGTGATGGCCAGGCTTTCTTGTGGTGCTCATCCCTTGCAGCATCTCCTCTGTGCAAGCCATGGCAATGCCCACCTCTGCTGAGCTGGCTGGGATGCAGGACTCCATCCTAACAGTGAACCAGTGCTAAGATCAAGTAATTTCACTAAAGTAAGAACAGCACTAAAAGCCATAAATGAAATCAAGCAAAATGAAGAAGATTGCAAGGGGGAAAGCAGCATCTAAAATGGATATACCCTGTCTTTATACAATGCTAAGAAAGCATGAGAAATAAAGAGCACAGCCTGCAATCTTGCTGTGCTGTGCTGAGACCTAACATTTTAAAGCTTTAGTTGGAAAGATGCAATGATTCCAGATTTGGATTAGAGCAGATGCAAAGTTTTGTGCACATTCTGATGTATTTCTGCACTTTATATATATGAGAGATAAATTATGTGTGCAGTGACAAGTACAAATAAATGAACCAGAGCCAGAGCTCTTCTGGAGGGATTTCAGGAATAGCAGGCCAGGACTTACTTGGATTCTATTTCAAAACTTTCTGGAAAGAGAAACCTCTCTGCACATCAAAAAGCTGGAATAGAGTGAAAGCAGAAGCATCTCTGCATCAGTTAGTGTCAACCTTTAAAACCTTGCTTCCACACTCTTAGATACTGCTGAGACCTTCAAAAGGTCACTCATGAATATTTTGGGAGAATCATAAAGATCCAGACCTTTGGAAAACAGAACATTTTCTACCAACATAGGGCAGTACCTGTTGAAGTTCCTGGGGTCCAGGATGACATTTTCAGGTGCTCTGCCATTCCACTGGGGGATGCAATCCTGCTCAGTCATGACGACACTGGAACACGGCTCCCCCGTTCACACCTCGCAGCCACACGGGATGGGAAGGGAATGCTGCTCTGGCAATGGACAAGGTCAGGCTCTTGGGGCACCTGGCCTGGATATAAAGCTGAGGGTGAAAGGAAAATGACAAACATATCCATTAAACCAGCCAGGCACAGCTGTAACATGTGCATTTGATCATCGTTGCCTGTAAATGGTTTTTTTGCCAATGAAGTATTCAGAACATTTGGAAAGTCACTGAAACGTTTCCAGTTCAAATAAAAAGGTAAACCAGAAATAGCATCTGCAGCCATCCATGGGGACACCATGAAGTGAGATATGAGATGTACAGTGCCATAAAAATGATCACTAATCAAAATCTTTAGGGAAACGGGTAATCAAGGAAGCATCACAAAGTAACTCTTTTTTTATAAATTCAAATAACTGCACTTTCAAAACAGGTTTATTCCATTGAAAATACAGAAAACTGAAGTTATTTCAATGGGCTTTGGACTAGGTCCAGTTATCTAATAGAATCCACATCTTTGCTCTCAAGTAGCAGACTAGGCTGAAATTCTGGGGGCTAAAATTTGGTGTCCTGACTATATGACCTTATGGACTAAATACCAAAGTCCAAGGCTTCAGCAAAGCTCTTCTTGCAGGGACCAAGATATGCCTCTGACCTGTAGCTCAACTCTACAGACCAATTACAAAACCACACTCCAGTTTTGTGCTTTTTTTGCCCTGCCATCACCCAAACTAAGGCAAATCCGTGTGGCAAACATTAGTTTTAAGGCTGAATGTATGATGCGTCCCTGCCTTCCACCATGTGGAATTCCAGTGCAAAAGGAGGATGCACAGCTAGTCATAGAAATCTGTCTCTGCATGCAGGGCTGTTTCAGGCAGCTTGTCATGTTCCCTGAAGGGTTTCAGATGCACAAAGGACAGAAGAGGACATCTATAATCCTGCTGCCTTCATTCTCCTACAGTGTAGAATAACACTCTTTGCATCAAGGACTTAAAACATCCGACATAAAAATCTGTGGCAGCTCAGAAGTGTCTAAGCTTCTACATGAGCATCCATCCATCAAAATTATTTTTAAACTCAATTTGTGTCTTTGAGGTAGATCTAAATGGAAGCAGTAGTTTCTTATCAGATTTTGATTTCACAAGGATACAAATGCGGCCAGGACCAGCAGAGAGGTTGAGACTCCATCTGTCAGGATATCTGCCTGCTAATGCAGTGCACTCACAGATCCAGATCTGCTTATCCTCCTCTTGTCTATACAAACTGAAAGATCTGCAAAACCAGACTATCTCTCATTGGTTTGTATGTGGGCTTATTTTAGTTAAGGATTCTAGTGAGTTCAGCCCCTAGTTCCAGTTTCATGCTCAGAAGGATCTCACAGTTGTGCCTGCTCCAGGTGTTGATTTTGAGCTCCTAAGGATGTCCAATAGATGGCCCACATTTGCCTACCCCTCCTCTCATCCCTGGATCCAGCAGTCTCATGCTGAAGGTTTAAATTAAATATTTGGGTCTCATGCCAAAGGAACACTCCGAAATTGGTTGTGAAAGTTTCTCAGATATTCAGTCCACTCTTCCTTTCACACCATTACACTTCAATGATGAGAAGCTTTTGCGAGTGGTATCTGCTGGTACTGGAAGATTTAAGTGGATCCCAGAATGACATTAACATACATTTTTCCTGATGGCTGAAACTATTGGTCAATTAATTCACTCCAAACTATCTCTGGGCTCATTTGCTCATTCTTGATGGATCAAGAAAGACTAATTTATTTATACAGTCTGACAAAAAAAGCCTTTTTATCTATGAAAGCAAGAAGAAAACTTATTTTGCATTCACATTAAACCATGATTGGAAAGCCAATAACACACAACACAATAACCCTCATTTCAACCTCACTTGGTCCCATCAGGATGGGGTAGTGCTGAGGTCAGAGCAGAGGATCCATCAGGTCCATTCAGACCTGAAATCCCATCAGTACATTGATTGTTCACAATCCAAAGAGCAATTTCTAATAAAAAAACAGGTGGGAATAAACACTTATATTGTACTTACTACAAAATGAAATGCCAAGAAAGGCAAAAGATGCATTCACTGAGTCTCAAAGATTCCTAGATTACAGGTTACCAAGAACAAAAGATTCCTATGTGCTTTAAGCTATTTGTGTAAAGACTTAAATTTAAAATAATAAAAATAAAAATAAAAATAAAAATAAAAATAAAAATAAAAATAAAAATAAAAATAAAAATAAAAATAAAAATAAAAATAAAAATAGTTATGCATGGCTTAAGCTGCTTGCTATTATTAGTGAGCCCAAAGAAGTGCTGGAATAGTTTACAGAATGCTTCAACAAGATGCTGAAGGAAGGAGGTCAGAGATTTGTTGGCAGGATTTTCCTCTAGGTGTGTAGGGACCAAGTCACTGGTCTGACATTAAGGATAAAGATCACAGCTGTTTGGAGAATGAAATGGTGATAGCTAGAATAAGGGAAAATACCACATATGATTTATAAAAAACGTTTGTAAAATTACTTGTAAATGACTTGCAGAGTGTCATTTGGTCTCCTGCAATGTCAAACAGTGGCTACTGAGTGAAAGCTCTCCAGAACTGCAAGACAACAAGAGGGTGATTTTCAGTCCCAAACAAATAGAATAGTATATCTGACAGACCTTTAAACATGTTTCTTATGAAAGGAAGTTACAGCCCTGATCAATAAATCCAGACCCTATGTGAAGAGGCTGTTTTGCCCATGTGGAGCACCACTAAGTCAACAGGAATGAAAAATTCATCCACTTTCTAGAAAGAAAAACCCATCTTCCTTAGAACCTCCATAATTTTTGGTTACTTCTATCAAAATCTTTAAAAGAAAATGCTCACAGAGAGACTTTAAGAGAAGAGAAGTGGTGGCAGATTGATGTGTTAGGAGAGGAAGAGGTGGTTAAAACATTATAAATTGTGACCCTTCTAATTGCTTGGGTGGTTTAATGGGCATAGTTGTCATTTTAGCTGCTTGACAGGTCATGCTGAGGAGATGTGTCAGACTCCCCCATGCTTACCAGGCAATTTTCCCAAGTAGATTGTGAAACTGAGAAGATAAGTTCTTTACAATTCAGGGGGATCTGCTATTCAACTGAAGAGTGAGTATGAAGATAAGCAACATGCCAAATATTGGAAATAACAATCCAATCTTGATTTCTGAGAAAAGGTTTTCTTGCTTTCTTGTTTCATTACTCTTGTTTTTGTCCTGTCATCCTGTCAGCTGTCATGTTGGTGCAAAAAAACCATTAAAAATGAAAAGATCAAAACATACCTTCTCCCTTTCTGGTTGACTGACCTGTTCAAAAAATGTTAATATCTTAAGGAAAACTATTTTCTTGATGAAATTTCCAAGCGAAGGCTTCAAAATTCTCGCAGAAAGAAAAAAATGCAGCTTTCCTTCTCTAAGACATGCCTAGGATGTCACTGGCATCAGGAAAACTTTGAATTTCAACTGGTTTACATCAGAGATCCAAACTGAATCTCTTTATCCAAATACAGACACCATGAACTGAAAACCATCTTGCAGGCTCTTCCTTCTTCCCAGTCTGTGAGGTACTGATAATCCTCAAGCACCACAGAAATCCTGGGACTGTACAGTTTTCCTGTGGCTAGAAAAGCACTGCTCACTTCCTCCTGCATCTCTTGCTTGCATTGCACCTAAGAGCATCAGTACCAAAGCCAGCCCCAGGGACACCAAACCCACAGAACCAGCAGAAGGTGTGAAACCCAGAGATGAAGGATCAGCACAATTGCAAACATTCACTGCAAGAACAGAGTTGACAAAAATGGAATCATTTCTATTTCAGCCAATGGTGATGAAGGAGTGACTAAGTGAACTGGTATAAAATCAACAGCATTTCCTAGAGTATTTTAGAATTGCAAGGCATCAATTTTTTAAAATTTAAGACTGACACTAATTTGGCTGTGTGGCAGTCTGTTATGACTGTCTAACACTTTTTAAGCTTATTAAAGAAAACAGCACATACTGCCAAAAAGCCTGCTTACTTTAATAAAGACTAATACCAAAAAAGAGAAGTTTCACAGCCTCCCCTGATGAGCTGCTCTGAAGTCTGCAGGCAAACAGTAAATGCACAGCTTCAACTGCCCAGTGGGAACCAAAGCACTTGTCTTAGAACTTATATAAAAATCAGAAAAGGTTTAGGAATCTCATTTACATTGCAACAAGTACTGCAGGTGTCAAGGAGCCTCCAGTTCTGTGCCACTGGAAATCTCACACACCTACATGGAGAGGACTATGAAGCCTCTCCTTACATTTTTCTTTATTTATTGGCCTTTGCAACAGCTGAAAGTCAGGTTGATGTGACACCAAGGACCGTGGTGCCCCGATGATGAAGTTTGAGGGACGCAGAGACTGCCAGAAGTGATGCTGACAGCTTTCATGATTTCCCTGTGAGTTTCCCTCTGTTTAGTGTTCCTCCTCGAAGCCTTGCTTTATTTACATTACAACGTGAGAGTTTCAGCTGTCATTAAAGAACAAAGGGCTTGGTCCTGTTTGGACAACAACCCTGCAGACTCCAGAATCAAAAAGGGAGGACTAAAAGACCTGATAGCTCTTCCTTAGTCAGAATTTCATAATTTTAAGGCGGTCCCAGGACCATGAGGCTTTACTTAGTGCTCCCTGCTGTAGGAAGCCCTTGGACACCACAGGGGGAATGAGATTTGATGCTCCTTGGAGGCACAGAGGAGGAAGGACCACGAACCAGCCACAGAGGATGGGAACATCAGCCTGAGCTGCCAGATTAAAACACCCCCAGGAAAGCCCATCCCCAGGATTTTTGGATCTAGAAACACTGCCAGAGGAATTGCTTTTCCCCAGGTGTTTCTTTTCTTGGGCAAATTACATCCAGGAGAAGAGGAGCATGAAATAGGAATAAAAGAAACAAAGCAGAAAGGAATTAACTGTGCTCTAGGCACTTAGCTCAGAAAGGATTTGCCTGCAATGTTAGCTGAAGGACTTGGATCTCAGTTTTCCATGCCAAGTAGCCCATCCCTAGACTATCTTGGGCTCCATTCAGCAGTAACACAAGAGTCACTATTTCCTTCAGCTGAAAGCTCATTTTCACCTGCTTCCACTAGGGGAGAATACAAGTTCTTTTCTACCAGAGCCACATGAAAAGAAGCAGAAAAACAGATTTTGTAATTAAGTTGTTAAGATCAAAGCAAACCATCTTTCTCCATAATTGGATTCACTCTTTTGGGCTTTTGATCTGAAGTATGACACTCAGAATTTAGCAGACAAACAAGTCATCAGCTAGTCAGGGTGCTGAGAATCAGAGTGAGGCTGAAATATTCTAAAAGTTATCCTCTTCAAATTAATCAAACCCTGCAGCACAAGATCGATTTCTTCTATCCTGCTCACACATATATTTCCCTCCCTGAAAAACATAAAGTGAAGCATTTAACATGACCTTTACTCATCCTGCTGGATGCTTGTTAGTTGAAAATGTTGGTAAGTAATGGATCCCAGAGAAGTAAATGTTTATGCTTGCCTAAACCTAGCCAAGGAAATTTTCTATGGTGGAAAAACTGTCTCACCATGTAGAGTGCCATAACCAGGAGGATATTAATAGAAATAAAAATATAAATGCCTACTTGTTTGCAACTCTGAATTTAACTGTTACGTTGCCAGAGCGGGGACAATTACTTCTCCAGAGACACAGAGCCAAACTAAGTGCCAAGGACAAAACCCTATTTCAAAGGGACTGTTTCATAGGAGCCCAATCCTGTTTCTGCCCAGCCAAAACACACCAGGGTTTTAAATTCCAGTGTTTAGATACTTAAACAGCAACTTCTGCTCTCTGCTGTGCAACTAAAGCAAATGCATCCAATTTTTTTAGCTTAAGGAGACATGCATACTCTGACTGTGACATCCACTGCTGGTGAAGTCACTGGCAAGGTTTAAGGCGACTTCTCAGCCTGTGATTTCTTCATAGGAAATAAGAAATAGGTGTAAGTTTGTATCTCAACCACCCATTTCACCATCCTGAGCACAAGTAGGATGTACCAGAGAAGTAACATCTTCCATTAATAAAACTTGATTCACCAGAACAATCCACTAGAACCTCATGACAGAAAAGACAAACGCCTGGAACAAGAAAACACCAAACTTTCCCTCAACTGGATGTCAGCTTGTGGCAAAATTATACCAAATTCACTGTTCACCCTTTGTGTGAGAAGTGCTGAGCAGCTTCACTGCTCCCCGCTCAGCAGAATATCTGGTGCTGGCTGGGCTGGGCATTACCTGTGTGAGTTTCCCAGGACACATCACCCCATTCCAGCAGGGCACAAGGAGGGATGAGGCAGCAGGACTTGTCTGCTCTGCCTCTGAAGGTGTCTGGATACCCTGTCACCCAGCCATCCACATCATGGAAGAGGGACATTTTCCTTGTCACTGTTTCCAAACCACTGGCCTGTGCTGCCAAAAAACGCTCTCAGTCCAACCTAGAGGAGAAAATAAAGTGAAAAATCACTGCTTAGCTCAAAGTAAGGACTCAGCTCTGCAGTATTTTGACAGTGATAGAGTTGGAACTGGAAAGCTCTATTGTCTGAACAGAGTTTTGTTTTGCCTCTTCTATTTAGAACAGAAATGCTAGTCGTGATGGTTCTCCCTCTCATTTCTTAATCTCAGGAGATATTTCTACAAAAATCAGACTTTTGGTTCTTTGAAGTGCATCCACATCACCATGTGTTGCTTGAAGTCACACAGCAATAAACTGAATGGTGGCAAAAGAAGAGGATGACTGAAAGTGTAGGAAAATACTGATGATTATGAAATTTATTGAGGAATATAACAGCTGTTAAAAAAAAAAAGAAAAAAACCCTGGCTATTTGGGGAATTTTCTCATATTTTTTCAATGTCCATTTTAAGTGGTTCTTAGTGTCATTTTTTCCTAATTGTTCCTCCTAAACCCCCATAACACTTATAAAATTTTAAATTCTCAGAATTGGCTCTCATGCACATTCTAATTCATCCCATGATTTTTTATTTTTTTTTTAGGAAAGAGAAATAACAGGAAGAAGCATTATCCTCATTGTGCATAGCTCTGCTCTCAAGATTATTCAGCAGCTAAGTAAAAATATCTGTCCTGATATGAAAACCCAGCAAAACAAGGAAGCTGCAGATGTTCAGCAAAAAAAAAAAAAAAAAAAAAAAAAAAAGCATGGAATATTTTAATGTCTGCAGATGAAATTATTACAGGGTGTGAAGATTAAGTTCTGAAGTAATCAAGAAAACAATTACTCCAGGTCAAGCACTCTGAATGAATCCGGCAGCAACTCTTATAAAAGCAGACAGCATAAATAACAACGGGATCATGCTGACCCAAAGAACTGCCCTTTGTTCCACTTAGCCCAACTAATTTTAATTGGACTGTGCACATGAGTAAGAATTAGGGTCAGCAGGATTAGGCTGAAAGTTTATTAAGGGCTTTAAAGGCTTTATTTTAACAATAATAAACAGAACAGCTTAGGAGAATAGGAGGGTTATTGTGACTCTGAGCTGGATGGGAAGTCCATCATGTTAAAAAAAACCCCAAACTCTGCAGCAACAACTATTTGCAGAATAAAAGTCTTTAAAGCCTAGAACCCTTTTCTGCCACCTTCTTGTCTAAGTATGAATCTTATAAACAAATACTTAAAGCAGTCTCCTTTAAAGGAGGCTCAAGCACTTGGAAATTTAAGGTACATTTCTGAGGTTTTTGAAATATTTTCTTGCTGTACCACAGAAAGTTTTTCCCCAAAAGGCTACTTGGCCTTGCCCTAGGAGGATCCCAAAAGTTGGGTTTTTTTCCTTGAGTTTCAGTTTATAAAAGATGAGATAATAAAAAATGTAAACCCTGTGCAGCAGCTCAAAACTCCATTACAAATACTTTGTGATGGCACCTCTGGAGTTGCATATGAAAACAGGAACTTCACTGGGGAGAAGAACAAAGTCAGCTGCACTTCAAACCAAAGGAAGGCACAGCCAGTACATCTTACATTTGATCACACTCTCAGTGTTTCCATCCAGCAGCAGTCAGTTTTGGTGCTAATTTTATCTTTATCTCTAACATTCTCCTCTAAAAAATCTGAAAGTCAGAATTAAAGTGGAAATGTTAATGAGCAGCGTCACTTCTTGTATAAGCCTCAAGGTTACCTTACTTTGGTACACTGTGGGATAGGAGTGCAACTGAGATTTCAATTACAACTATGGCAGTGTATATTTTCTTTTCCTAAGTGAGCACAAAGACTCTGCTCCTCAGATCTGTTCACATGGAGCTAGGAATGAGCTAGAAGAAGGTGCAGAGACAGGCCGTGCCTGGATACCACACTACTATTCAGCCACCTAATTTTCACTAGGTGTGGACTACCTCCGAGTGAGATGGTATAAATGTTACTTGAGTAACCTGCCTGAAGCCTGACAGCGTTCTCTTTGTAATCCCTTAAGAATGTGCTAACTCAACCTGTCCAAAGGCAGCACACCTCACACACCTGCAAGGAACCCTGATGACTGCACTTTCTATATTAAAAAATAATAATGTGCTGGAAAGCGTTGTAATAATTAGTAACTTCTTGTAACATTCAAGTGTTGGCACAAGCTGCCAACAAAAGACATCTCACTGTATCACTGTTATCATTTTAATAAAACCATTTTCATCCACCTTCTTCTCTTTTACCACCCAAGGTCTCTGTCCCCATGGCTTTTGCTCTGCTGCAGTGATGCAAACCCTCACCCTGCCAAGTTCCCTTTGGTCAGGAGTCTCTTTAGGGTCGGGACTGGTTTTTTTCTGCTCTGTTTCAGGAAATAACAGCCTTCAACTCACTGTCTGCTTTTCTTTTTCCCATCATGAGCTGTTTTCAAATGTGTGCTTTGACGCAGAAACCCAGCACTAAAACAACACAGGCCAAACATAGCAAAGTCAACATTAGGAAGCTCCCATCTCCTAGCTAGGCTGGACTGCAAACCCATGGGAGTTGCTAGTCCATAGCCAGGGGTCAGTACTGGCCTGTGTGAGCCTTTCTAGGGACCACAAACCCACTCAACACAGACAACTGGGATTTCTTTGGCAGAAGAAATTCCTGAGATGCAGTAGAGTTGGCACAGGTAGGACTGGAACAGGATGGAATCCGCCCTAAACTCCTGGCTGCAGGGACAAAATGACCAGAGGGACTTTTAGCAGTGAATGTGAGCTGGGAAAGTTTGGGAGTCTTCTGCATCTGTTGCAGGTGACCTGGATCCTTCTCCTCACCTCACTCTGTGCCTCAGAGACGTGAGTGGGTGGCAGTTTTATGACTAAAAAGATATGTCTGGTCTTCTTAGGAGGCGGTGCACCAGTGTGTGGACATGGCTTGGTTTTGGGCTGGGGCATCTTCCTCGGGCTCTCCAGGTCCTCCTGACTGACAGAGATCCAGGAGAGCACAGCCATCAGTCATCCCTCAGCTGGGCTACAGCCACCTGCTGCTTCCACTGCTTTGAAATAACTTTTTAAAAGCACTCTTCTCAAAACAAACAAACAAGCCCAGCAATAATATTGCCATGGATAAATGCGTAGATAATATGTGAGATTCAGTTTTGTCAATGGATAGACAACTAGAATCCTTTGTGTGGAGTGCAATGTTTAGGTCTTCTGCTCTGCTTCACTGTTATTTTTACGCTGGAATTAAACAAGACCTGACTAGCTTTATTATTTTGTTGTCTAACCAATCTGCTGATTAGTCTGATTAATTATACAATTATCCTTCAGCATGACTAATAGTTTTGTCATCACTGTACAACTTGCAGTAATGTTTAATTTCTTCTTAAAGAACAACAGCGAAATGATTGTACTTTAGGGAATTAGTACTTAGCCATCCTTTAAAAACTAATAAAATGAAGCCTGGAGATGGAAAATTAATTAAAATTGTTGACAGGCTCTATCTTAACTAGGCAAAGATATATTATCCCATCTAGCAATGAGAACAACAACAAAAAATAAACTGTGGTCCTACAAGCACAAAATCAGATGTAGCACATCTGGGTTCAATCCAGATAAGAATCAAAGTGAAAGTTTCTGGGATGCAGGTGGTTACAAACATACATGTTTTTAAAGCTGGCAAAGTACCAGCTTCAGAAGTTGATATTTTCTTGGAAATATACAAATAATAAATAATTATTGAGATCATGTCATTAGGGTTTGGTTAGTTTTGGGTTTTGTTTTTTTTTTTTTTTTTTTTAAATAGGCTTACACTGCGCTGGTTTAATTTGTTTTGAAGAAACTTAGGAAACTTTCTGACCATTTTTCCTGTGAAGACCTTAACTCCTAAAGATGTTGCAGCACTGAACTGCCTCTCAAGCAGAAAATGCTGCATATTTAGCAGGCTCATTGGCCTCAAATGTTGTGATTGTCTTAAAGAGTTGCATTTTCAGCCATTCAAGGTGTGATCAACCCTTTGCCAATGTGCACAGATATCACTTGTCTGAAGCCATTCTGGTGGACAGTCCTACAGCCATTACTGGAGGAAGTTTTCCACTCTTCCACTCCACTGATCAAACATTTTTTTCTCTAAGCTCTCCTCCCCAGTTCCATGTTGATCTTCTTGTTAATGTTCCCCAAGACCATCTCATATCCATTTCCCCAAGAGAACACATGAAGAAGGAACAGCAAATTAACACTTATTCTTGTTCCAAAGGTCCATAAAGCATCTGAGTTAACCAAGATCTCCTCACCAAAATGCACAGAGCTCGTGCGTCCCTTAGAGGAGCAGTCAAGTGACTGCAATCAACATCATCCTTTCATGAAATATCCCCTGGCTGCTGGTCCAAAGTGTGCCAGAAAGGGGCCAGATAAATGATCTGCTTGCCAGAGGGAGTGATATTGGTCAGTCTCAGAGCAATGGAAATTTTCCTCAAGATAAAGCCAAACCTCAAGCCAAAGTTACTGTAGTTCATGGACATCCTAACAACTACAGACCTTGTTTGAAAAAAGCTGAGGAGAGGTCATGATTCCTGGGAGAGAGCCAGGTGGAATCCATCATTTCCCAAGCCAAGTGTCCAGGGTCATGATTCCTGCAGGAATCCAGGACAAGGACTGGAATTGCTCAGCATTCTACAGCTTCTGCCAAGGCAGAGATACAGAGCCCCATTCTGTTGTCACAGCTCAAGACCCTGTTGTGCTCAACATGAATTTCACAGCTGATCTCAGAAACTGGGTCATGGCTTTGCTTCTCAGTGCATTTGCTATTTCTGTGGAATTGTTTTGCAGCTTATCGGCTCCTGATATCTCCTGTGTGACCCTCTCAACCTCTGAGGCCAGATCCTCACCAGGTCCTCAGCAGCTGGCAATGCTGCACCACCTAAGAGTTGTGTTCTGGTTACCAGGTGAAACCTTTCTCCAATGCAGATTTCTTTGTGTGTGTCTGCCCAGGTATAATATAATCACATTTTACTTGCTTATAAATAACCTTCATTATTAAGAAGAAAAGAGTTTCAAAAGTAGTTACTGGTATGCACCAGTGTAATATTTTCTCTACTTGGAGATCCTGCTCTAGGATAGATCTCTCAGCACTGCTAAAAACTTCAAAACCTTTCACATCTAACAGCAAACATTTCTGCATCTCTCACTTACAATTTCTTCATCAGGATCACTGACACATTGTTCTGGGGGCTGATCTGCCAGGGGCTTTTCATTAAGAACCCAATGGCACTTGAATATCTGTCAGCACTTGGGTGAACTTCCTGAAAGTGCATCTTGCCATCCTGACACCCATCATAAATCTGGAATCCATGGATAGGGAATGTCCTAGAAGATTTAAATACAAACACAGTCCTGTGTAAAAAGCTTGGGCAAACTCCATGTCTTCTGACAACATAGAAAAATATTAACAAGTAGCTAATCCACCTTTTCTTTCCAAAACTGGGATCTGAAAACTTATCATATGTGAATGTTGAAATTCTGCTGAACGTCCTCTTCAGGATGAGGCTCAAAAGCCAAAAAATTTCTCATAACCTTGACTAAAACTTGGGTAAGCTGGGGTAAAGCAGTTCAAAGCCCCTGTCTTCAGCCACCCTGGAAATCATCACCACAAGAAGGACTCAAAGGGTTGTGTAGGGCAGCATTGCCATCAGGCCCCTTGTTCAGGGCAGATGGGCTTCTCAGGAAAACATCAGCATGACTGAAAAAATGGTAGCAGTCAGACTTCCTGGAGACAAGTGTCTCCACCAAAAGGACAGACACTCCTCCCCAAGAGTACATTGCTTAACACAATTAGAGCTTATCTGAACTGCAAAGGAGGTTTTGTTCAGTTTCAATTTAAATCACAACACCAATAATAATTGAGGATAACTCTGATTTTTCTTGCTGTCCTGCAGAAATCCCTTTCCTGTTGTCACTGATGGTTGAGTCATGTATAGCCAGAGCTGTGTTCATGAGATGTCTAATTACTACTGCTTATTACTCAATTTTTTTTATACCTCATACAAGGTTGAATAACTGTTTAGCCTCACCAAAAACATATATTAAACTAGAATTTAGGCTTAGGGCAGCACAATTTACTGTGAGGATGTGGGTAGGCACTGTGGTTGCTAGAGAGGAGACTGTGCTGCTGAAAACAGAAAATAACACATAGTTATAAAAAAAAAAAGAAAAAGAAAAAAGATGTTATAATGAAAAATAGTTTCTTCTTTTCCAAACTGGCTGTGTTTGCCCAGCTATGCCCTCAGGAGGGAGGGTGCCATGGTGTGTGGGAGCTGCACCCTCACCTTGATGCTGCACCCCTGAAGCACCACACAAGAGCCATTTGGCATAAGTCAGATTCTCTAATCCATTCTCCACTGACTAATAAACTAAGGAGAAAACTAAATCAAACACATTCAGTCAAGAATGCTCTCAAGCTGTTGGCCTGAAGAGTAAGTTTATTTGGATGCTTATTATTTCTGGCCTGAACAATAATTTAAGCACCTGGTATAAATTACTCATTGGTAGCCGCATTAATTCCTGGGGCTTTTCTTCTACCTTAAGCTAACACCAAGAAGAAATGGCAGAAGAATGACTCACTTGTTTCTGGGCAGTGGTCTGTGTTCTCCATTTGCCCCTTTTCCCCAGTAGCTGTTTTGGCCTCCCTGGGAGCCAAAGTTGCTGCTTTCTCCAGCTAAAATGGAGTGTGTAACCTCCAGGCTGGAGCCCTCATCTGTTGGGAAAGTCCCATCACTGCAAGCAAAGAAACATCACGTAAATATGCAGCACAGGACACCAGTTAATTAACACTTTTAATTACACCACAGACACAGCAAAATTCACATCCCTAATTTGGAAAAAGGCTATAATAGCCTGCTCTAAAGTATGTTCAGAAACCGGCAAGTTAGTGACAAGGTAGCTTTGTGCTTGAGCATCAGGACCTCCTGTCCAGCAGGAAATATGTATTCCCCAGGTGTGCTCAGGCAAAGAGAATGAAAGGCTAAATTGCCCCTTGCATTTATGGCTGCCCAGGAAAGACTTGATGTGGTCCAGAAGGGAAATGTGAGCTTTTCTCCTGTCTTACACTAATTAGCAGGGGAGTGTCTCAGTTTCCATTCTTAAGCATGTTACACTGGGGCAAAAATAGGAAGAAGATCCATTTTAAGAAATTACCTTGCCAGAGTGAGTCCAATTCTATTGTCTGAAAACCTGGGACAGAGGAAACACAATGATGTAAATGAACAATATCTGCAGTGAGTTTGGCCTACAGACCTATTTATGCTTGTTGGGGGTGCAATGATATAACAGTAACCTACCCTGAGTTGTGGAGAATTTTGTCACCACCCCTGCCCCAGGCCCCATGGTCATTATTTTTAAGAGCAATAAGACCATCAATCATGGCAGGAACTCGTGGCTTTTCAGGATCAGCATCTTGATGTGGGTGAAACCTGAAGAAAGAAACTTAGTCAATATGGCACAAGAGACACAGGAATCCACTTCAGACAGAGGCAGCAATGCCCAGCAGATCTTTTTTTGGCTTCCAGCTATTGGCATGGTGGGTCTAAAGAGGTGACATGGCCTGAATCAGAGTCAGGCTATTAGGCTGATTTCACTTTTGAGCTTTGGTGTAAAGCAGAAAACATGAAACATTCATAAGGACAAAATTCTGGCCCAGGTGAAGTGAGCAGATGATTTCTCACAAGACACAAATGGGCCCACAGCTACTCCTTAGTTTGATTCAGTGCGATTTAGAGGCATAGAAAACATTTTTCCCAAGTCACTCAGATCCTTTTGTAGATGTCCTTACAGGGCCCATTGAGAATCCCTCTGTTGATGCTAGAAAATCAATTAAACACTTTCAAGAATCTCATTCAGCAAGGATAACAGAGTAATTGGAGCTGCTCTCCTTGCATGTTCAGACCAAACCCCCATATGCTTCTGTGTCTGTTGAAAGAGAAGCTGCCAAAAGCAAAAAATATTTTCTCTGGGAGCTGGGTGCATCTAAATTGTTCGCAGGCTATCTCTTGCCACTAAGGCTGTTAATGGTAGATCAGTGCTGTGTTTGGGGAAAAAAAATCATCAGCTTTTTCTGAGTCTACCCTCACCTACTTCTTCCAGCTGAGGTACAAAGGAACGTGTCTCCTTGCTGCCCAAAGGGGTGACCCTGGCAGAGAAGTGTCACAAGGGACACCCAGTCATCCTTTCCTTTCAGCCTTATGGAACATCATATCGATAGGGTATGATGGAGGAGGGAAAAAGCCAACGCTTGACCAGGAGCAGCAGCTGATTTCTCTCAGCTTTCTCAAACAGACCCATAGGACTGCAGTGAGGGAGAAAATGGCCTAAATTTACCTGCTTCCACTCTCTGAAAGGAAGCTCAGACATTTCAAAGCAGCTGACAAAAACCTTTGAGGCTACTTATTTTCCTCATTAATCCCAGACCAGTCTCAGCAGCCTCTTACATCACCTTTCAGATATAAGTTCTAAGCAATTAGTAATGAATGTTAGAGTTTACAAACCCACTAATGCACTAATGGGATCTGGATCCCTTTCCACATGCCTCACTGCTTAGTCCTCACAACCCAAGTGCATGGGTGTCCTTTTTGGCCAGCAATAACACAAACAGCCCAGTGCATAGCTATGGAATAGTTGCCTCTGCACATCAGAGAGAGCGTGTGTTTGTTTTTTTTTTTCAGATGCTCGAGCCATAATGAGGCATTAACGATGTGCTAAATGCAATGCAGAAGCCAAGATGCAGTACAACTATCCAAAACACCGAGCCATGCAGCATGTGCTTACCTGGCATTATCGACAGTGAGATGCTCCCTGGGATCTTCAGCACTGGCTCTCGTTGTCTTTACTCCTTTTCCAATAAACAAACCAGCCTGGAAATGCACACCCCTCCAATTAGTTTCACAGATTGCTCAACAGGGAGCAAAGACCCCAGATTTTATCAATGAATTCGGGCAGCCAGTGCGTGCAGGCACAGGAGCACCAGCAGCCAGGGCTCTCTCTCCCCTTTCGGTGTCTCTTGGCTCTGCTCAGCATGACATTAGCACAGGATGTAGCTGGAGTCAGGACACAGCCTGTCCTGCCATATGTTATGCATCAGCATCTTGGGCTCTCTCCTGACCCAAAGCAAGGCTCTGAACTCCCACTCTCTCTCTCTCTCTCCCTCGCAGAAAGCAATAAGAGACCCTGCCAAGCTCTTGATAACTTTTTGGAAAAAGAGTGTTGTTAAGAATTAAGGCTTTAAATAATGAGTGACGAGTCCCCCGACAGTCAAAAGAGAACATGAGCTGCTGCAGCCAACTTACAGGTTTTGGGCTAAAGCAGCAGCCACCATGGCCCAAGATGTAAAATATACGAAGCACAGAGAACAAAACCAATTTCAACCTAGAATACTTGGAAATTAGCTTAAAATGCTTTTTATATCATTCAGGTTATGTTTTCATGTCAATAGTGTATTTGGGGGAAAGTATTTTTGAATTTTTGGTCTCATTTTCCAGAGATGATGAGCAGTCATTGGCACAAATTACTTTTCCTCATCCCCTTGCATCCTGGCATCACTGTGGTCAACAGCAGTGCTGAGGGTCCTGCCTGTCTCTCCTTAAATCTCACTTTAAAGTAGGTGTCCTCACAGCCTGGGCACATTCTGTCTAACACAGCCACCCAACTGAAGCTCCTGGAATGGGACCTACGCTCTCCTCAGCTCCCTCTTTAATATTTAGAACAAACAGGGGCCCCAAAAGTTGATTGTGTCTTGATACAGTGTTAAAAAGACCTTGATCAAAATGCGACACACCCGCAACCATCACAGAGCAGCGCACACAGTCAGTGTCTCACTGTTACATTGACAGGAACAGAAAAACCATCCACATGCCTTGAAATTGGAGTGGACTCTGCTGTAAAACACTCCCAACCTCAAGTTCAGCCTGTCCCTCGGGATATCTTCCCCCAGATTGTCCAGTGGGGACCCAGTGGAGGAGGCACGGTATCCCAGCATCCTAAAAGACAAAGGGAGATCTGAGACACGGGGCTCTGCAATCAGTGGTACAGGTTACCTTGGGAATTTAGCTTTTTCATACTGTGCTAGCCAGATTTCTAACCTGAGCTGTCCAATGTGTGGGTCCTGGGGGACACACAGCAGCCCAGAACTCCTACACCTCCCAGCTTAGCCTTTGGCATGCACAGTAGGTCCCCAGGGAACACATAAGTGTTTTAAAAATGTATGTACTGTGGGTGAAATTCAGGTGGTTTATTAGAAAACAGCCAGGTCTGTACAGGTATATAAAACACAAACGTGTTTTGGGTAAATACAAGAGATAATAATAAAGACAGAGCATATATTCACGTACAGAAATACAAAATTTTATCGAGTATTTAACTATTAACTACTAATAACAATCAATATTTTCTAAGAGATATCGCACACCATTTCCAGTCACAATTGTGAGAGAAATCAGTGGAGAAGCATAAGCAAATAGTTGTTCTTAAGAGAGACAAAGGTTGCAGAAATACATATCCAAATTTCATGTATTACTAAAAACTTATTGCTCTTGACATCAATAAATAAGTGTAGGATATTTGTGAAGTGGGGGCAAAGTATAGCTCTGCCATTAAATAGTTTTACCTGAGCACCAGCCACTGCATTCTCTATTAAGCTGTTGTTTGGATTTGCAATCCAGAATGTGCTGACAGCCCTGAAAAATCAAATTCAAAATGATCCTAAGCAGTTACCAAACAGGAAGGGATACATTTTCATAGCACTGCCCTGGACTTGAGCCACAACTCTCCTATTGACTTTAAAACTCCACACAACCTTTTAATGACACTCTTTAAGGAAAATAAACCATCTAGTAATGTCAGACATGGTCATTTATGGAGCCACATGCTGAACCTATTGTAAATTATATGTGAATGTTAACACAAAATCCATGCTCTGTTCAATGCAGATGAAGGAAATCCAAGGGTTGGGGCATTTTTTTAAGTTAAGAAGCTTTGGAAAATGTCTGAAAAGTGTAACTTCTGGTCTGCTGTTTGAAACTTCAGGTGCAGTGGCAGGAATTAGGGGATCTCTATGCATTTATGAAGCTTCTATGTGAAAAATCCAAACAAATATCCTTGCAAGCCACAAATGGCCCATTAAGAAGAAGATTAAGGAGAAATAATGTTGATGTTGTCCCAGTAAGGAGTTCTTCAGAGGGAAGATCACTAGTGGTACACACAGAAGCCAGATGTAACTATAAAAACATTGCCATCTGTTGTCTTACTTCATTGGATAACATCTTTTGCAAGTAAGTAATAAAGACCATGTAAAAAAATGCTGCTGACCTTCTGTCACTGTGAGAGGTGCCTCCATCAGTCCTGGAGCTGACTCGAACTACTGGCAGTGTTCATAACAGTGGACTGATCTTAAAACTACTCTGAGGAAGATTACATGCATAATTAAGGGGAGATTGCAAAACACTGGATTTAAAAATACCCTCAGCTCTCAGAGAGAATATTTGATTCAGTGTCATAGAGTAAATATCTACATAAAGATGCATGAAGATAAGTGTGTCTCACATGATAAATCAACAGTATGGTCAGTTTAGAAGTTTTTATGATTGCCATATTTCCAAAATTAAATAAGTTATACTTTAAAATGCACCATGCAAAGTAATTTATATTAACAAGATTCCTGTTCTTTGTCCTCCATTCTCAGAAGGTGCAAGGCCACTTCTTTCCTGTAATGATCATCGTGGGTAGAGATGGCATTTTACTGTTTCTGTCTATTTAATATTAACTGACATGCTCGGGGATATTGCATTAAACCCTAATTGGACCAAAAGGACTTAGCACAAGACTCCTTTGATGTACAGTCTTATGAAGATAAATTCACAAATCCTTCTTTTAAATGTAAATATTAAATCAGGTTAGTTAAAATACCAGCTATTTGTTGCTAAATCTTACAGAAATCTTAACTTTGTACTCAAATGATCCCTGTCAGCATTTATATTCCTTCTTCAGGCATACAAAATTCCTGTTGACGTCAGTTATGTCTGTGCAAGACTGCAAGATTAACTAATATTAACCTACTTGGTTATTTTTGTATACAGAGGGATACTTGAAATAAATCCATTTTGTAGAATCATATCCTGTAATTTCCCCTTGATGGGCTGCAACTGTACATAACATCTGGAGTCACAAACAGTGTAGTCCCCATAGGTATATATATAATCTGCTGGATTTCATTGTTTTCCTGGCAGTCACCCCTCAAACTTGTCATCTGCTGTTCCTGTTTCTGCCTCAATGAGGTGTCCAAAAGAGAGTTAAAAATGAGGCACAACACAAGCAGGTGCCCAGTTCCCACTGAGTGCTGGAAATCCACTGGGACCCTCCATATGGGTACAGCACCTTGGAGTGAGCCACAGGGGTGGAAACAGAGAACTGACACTGAGCATGTCCCTCCCGGCCAGCTGAATCTCATAAAAAAAAATAGGAAATTAATTTAGGCAAAAATGCAAGTGTCCCTGCCAGCCTGCTAAGATCAGTCAGCCTGGCTACTTCCACCCTCCAAAATGATGGGCAGAAGCTGTGCCAAGGAGGCCATGGAAGACTAGTTTTGGACAGAAAACTGCAACAACAAAATGCTTGTTGTTTGAAACAGCATTTCAATTGTAGAGTTTAATTTTTCTGCATTTAGCTGCAGTTTGGCTAATTGTGCTTCAAATTTCTGCATGACAAGCCAGACTTGTACCCAAAACCAGATTTTAGCTTCAATTAATATGATTAGTCCCAGCTTCAGGCTTGCATGGCAGCCCTGAAAATTTACACACATGAAACTGTAGTGATCACTCTCATGCCCAGGACTGATGTGATTAAAAGATCAGTTATATTTGCACCCAGAGATAAGGGTCCATGCCATCAGAACAAAACCCCAATAACTGATCAGTTCCAGCATATCACTGGTAGAAAACCCAAGCCTGGAAAGGCACCCACCTGCAGCACTGTCACAGTGACATTTTACTGTATGTGCCAGCATGAAACACTGTCCCCAGCACAAGCTGCACACTTGCTGTTGTGGCCAACAGCAGACAATTAAGATGCCACTAAACACTGAATTATATATAGTTCAGCAACACAATATACATGACCTCTATGCAGTGCAATGTTAGCCATGAAAGATCCAGCAGTCTGCACACGCCTGACATGTGCCCAGCACTGAGCACATCCCAGCCTGCTCCAGCCTCCTGAGCAACCCAAGCTGCTGCTGGCTTGCAAAGCAGCACGAGCCTGGCACAGAGCAGCAGATGGAGAAGGGGAGTGCAGACAGCCCTGCATGACCTGCACACAGTGGAGCACAAGCCACTCTGGCAATGCACATCTAAAATTGCATCTCTAAAACCTCAGAATAGGAGGGGGGAACCTCCTCTCTGGTTTACTCTGTCTCAGGGGCTGGAATTTCATGATTTCATCACAATGCTGAAACAGGTACCTGTCTGTGTTATTTAACTGCCTTGCTCTAATACACATGCTGTTCTCTGGAACTGCAAATTACTTCAAATTCTTTTAAAGCAAGGCTTTTTATTGCATTTTAACTACTCTTCATTTTAATGACTATAGATCAAAGACACATGATTCTTTCAAAGAGTCACATATTTAATCCTTACTATAAAATCTTCTCACTGGTTCAAGTACTCCAAGCCCTCAGGCTCAAATGACCAGGGTTGGATCTCACTTAGATTCTTGATTGCATTGTTGCACCCCACACATCCAGATAAACCATGGAGTACTTCCCTTCTGACAAAGAGCAAGACCATACACCATTTTTCTAGGGACCGTTATTAGCATAAGGCTTTATTTTTCATCCCAGACATATTACTTCAATTCCAGAAGTGTAATACCCAAGGGGAAGAAAGCAAGTTAAACTATGTCCACACATACTGGACAAGCCTCCTGTCAACCTAAGGACTCTGTACAGAGAATTAGGCTCTAGAGACAGAGAAAATCACAAACACCAGAAGGCAATCAAAAATTGTGAGTGATCTGAACAATATAAATCAAATTTAGGATACAGGAGGAGTGCTCCTGTGTTGTACAGGTCCTATATTGCATTTTCATGAATACATCCTTTCAGGGGGCCCTTTCACACATGGAGCACATCTCTATCTTGTGGCTTACACAGCTTTTTCAGTTCTTACAGGACTAAGAAAAAATTGTCAGGAAAAACACAGGAGGTCAGGGTGTCTGCCTGAGCACACACCAAGTGAATGAGGAAATGCTCACAGACACCAAAATATTGCTCAGGGTCCTGCAGTGCACACAGCGACTGGACAAGCTGGGACTGGAGCAGGAATCTCTCTTCCAGTTGGGACGTGTATGGCTTTTGTTGTGACCCTTTTTTTTAAGTTCCTCTTCACAATGGCCTTGTGAGGATCTAGGTCAAAGCCAAATTCCTGAGGGCTTTCCTGGCACTGAAGTGACCATTTAGGTCTGTTCTGCTCATATTTCTTTCCCTTTATCACATGAACATTCTGGGATATATTTCATGTTGCCATGACTTGAACAAGCCCCATCATTTTTATCTCATTGCAAATTAAAGGTACATTGCTTCAGTCAGCTGTATTTATACTTCACTGCTTTAATTTTAAATGAAAGTTCCCATTATCACAAACTATCCAGAATTGCCATAGCAAAGATTTCTCTATATCTGATCACACTGTATATGATCTGATAATATGAATTAGGCTGTGCTGAGAACCTGACATTCATTTCAAACATCTGCACTACCAGAGGAACAGTCCTAACTCACAAAAAGAAGAAATTGGGGCATTTCTTGGGAAAAAGATGCTTTACTTCAATATTCTGATTTCTCTTTGCATCACAAATGGCTCTCACCATTTAGCCCTGGCTAAGCAAAGAACTGAACTTGTTACTAATAAAATATGTCTCCTACCAGCAGGCCACGAGTTCCACGTATGGAAACACACCCAGAGAAGCAGTGGTGATAGCCAGGTTATCAAGGTTTCATGTCCTTCTCTCTCATCCACATCCTCAGCCAGGTGAAATTGCACTGGCCAGCTGCCAGGATTTGTTGCCCCATGTTTTTATTAGTTCCACTCCTGACATGTGAACAGCGCTAAAATTCCTTAGGATCTGTTGAGACAAATGTAGATCCAGGTAAGGCGTTACAATAGAAACACACACAAAAAGCAAAACAGGTTTGTGGGTTGTTTTTTCTCTTCCATTAGGCAATATTTTTGCAGAGTTAAACATGGTCTGGTCCCAGGAGGAAGTGTGAGCTCCCTGTTTCCACCCACAGCAGCTCAGGACCTGCAGAGCCGTGTGCCAGCAGCTGCACACCTATGGGCACAGGGCTGCCAAGGAGCAGCTGCCAAGCAGCATGTGCAGTGTTTAGCAATAGCAGTGACAGACACCGTGCTCCTGCCAACTGCAGGAAGGGGGAGCATTTGCCACCGGGCTCTATTTCCTGGCAGCTTCTACTGTCGAGTGATTTTAGCCCAGACCTGCACAGCTCCCCAGTTTCCACCTCCTGGTACAGGAGCAACTTTACACAAAGCCCCTGAGACAGCAAGGCTGCACCTCCACCCAGAGGAGGCAAAGCACAACAGGGTGAGACCCAGCAGTTCTCTGAGCCAGGGAGGGAGCAGGTTTGCTCTGCAGGAACTGCAATTTCTTCAGTGGCATCTCATGAACTGACTTCACACAGGCCCTACTGACAGCAATGCTGCTGAAGAATCCCCTCTAAGGGCATCCCCTAGAAGGGCATGTCTTTGCAGACATAGTGAAAAAAATTTCTTGTTGCAAGTCTGGTTTTGCAAGACAGGCTAACAAATTTCCCCCTTTTTAATCGACAAATATACTTTTTCCCACACATACAATGGTAATTTGATGCTTTATATCTCTTGTTTACAACCAGGAATGGAACTATCTGAAACCACCTACAAGCAAATGTATTAAAAATTACTCACTGTAATGTGCCCTCCAAATGTATCAAAAGAGAAAAACTGACATTAATATTGTCCATAACAGGAGTCTTCCACTTCTCCTTGAATAAGTGTATTTCTGGTCAGAAAACCAACCTCTGCCCTCATATCAACACCATCTATGACTTTTCCAATGTGAAGACAAAGTGGGCTGCCTGTGGAAACCAGAAAACTTTTTACCCAGGATGAACAGAGCATCTTTATTATTTAATTGTTCAGAGCAAGTGCACAGCTTTCCTTGAAGCAATCACCAAGTCTGGGGACATGCCAGTTGTTAGTATCTGATCCCAGAGGCTGCTACAAAGGGTTGCTGCCTCTGATAAAACTTTCAAGCCCCGAAATAAAATTAGGGTTTTCAGCTCTCATATCTGTGCTTATGTTTATGGGACAAAAACTACTTTAAAAGATGAGTAAATGTAGAAAGTTAAAGACAAGACAATGTAAATATTTACCACAAACGAGTACCTTGATAAAAATATTTCATACCGTAAATTTTCACTCGATTGTTTTTCCTTGGACAAAGAAGGAGATTAAACTCTTCAAGCTGATGCATAGAATAATCCGTACTGGCGATGATGATACCAGGTCACCAGGTAACTCACTTGTAACCTCAGCTACCAGATGAAGAATTATTCCTTTGGACACTTCCACTTTAAACCCATTATGAGGCACGCCTGAAAAAATGAAGCAATCAATTATTTTTACAGCTGCACATGGCAGAATCAGAGTAGATGAAGAACATACTGATTTAATTCTGATCTAGATAACCCTGGGCATGACAGAAGTGCTCTAGCATCAAATGTGTCAGTGCCATCTCTTTGTAGAAAGATAAAATGTTACTTTGAGAGAGTATTTCTGTTAGCTTGGTCAACATCCACGTGTGCCAAAGTCTATGGTATGATTATCACTGTTCAGATTCACAGCGGCCACACAGGAAAAGCAGAGCAAAGCAACAGAAGACAAGCAACTCTCAGGGAAGATTGAGCCTTTTATCCATCCACTGAAAGCAGTAACAGTAAAACAGGTGCCGCTGTATGTGAGGAAATCTCTTTGGGCTATGGCTAACCCTGTTGTCCCATTCCCAAGATACTCCTGTTTATCTTCTGCTGTGGAAAGCTGATCCCCTCCATGGACCCGCACCAGTGCACCCAGTACTGCCTGAAGGAGGCAGGGAAGGAGCGAACTGGCGACACTCCGAGCCCTCCTCCCCGCAGAGAACTTGGGCAGGAGGGAGCGCGCAGCGTGGCACAACTCCCCTCCCTCTGGCACGGGTGGCCCGGTACATACTGACCCCAAGGTACCCACCGCATCCCCCGGGTACCCACCGCATCCCCCCGGGTACCCACCGCATCCTCCCGGTACCCACCGCATCCCCCGGGTACCCACCGCATCCCCCCGAGTACCCACCGCATCCCCCCGGTACCCACCGCATCCCCCCCGAGTACCCACCGCATCCCCCCGGGTACCCACCGCATCCCCCCGGGTACCCACCGCATCCTCCCGGTACCCACCGCATCCCCCGGGTACCCACCGCATCCTCCCGGGTACCCACCGCATCCCCCGGGTACCCACCGCATCCCCCCGAGTACCCACCGCATCCCCCCGGTACCCACCGCATCCCCCCCGAGTACCCACCGCATCCCCCCGAGTACCCACCGCATCCCCCCGGTACCCACCGCATCCCCCCCGAGTACCCACCGCATCCCCCCGGTACCCACCGCATCCCCCCGGGTACCCACCGCATCCCCCCGGGTACCCACCGCATCCCCCCGGGTACCCACCGCATCCCCCCGGTACCCACCGCATCCCCCCGCCCGCGGGCCCGGCCAAGCCCCGCTCCGCCCCTCGGTCGGGACGAGCCCCCGGCGGCGCGGAGCTGTCCATGGTGGCTCCTCTCCTGCCCCTCGCCGCTCCCACCCCCGCCTCACCTGTAGCGCAGGAGGATGAAGCCTCCGCCCAGGCGATCCCGCAGCAGCAGCCGCGTCTCCGATGTGAGGCTGCGGGCGGCCGAGTCCCCCCAGGGCTGCCGGGCCAGGAAAGCTCCGAGCCGGCCGCAGGTGCGTGTGGAAGCAGCCGCCCCGTGCCGCCGTCCAGGACGCGCAGGTTGAGCCCGCGGCTGCCCCAGAGCCTCTCGGAGGAGTCGGGGCCGTGGAGGAGCCCGCAGGGATGCAGCGTTCCGCCCAGGACGGTCCAGGAGAGGCCGTGCGGCTCCAGGATGCCGCCGCGACCCACGCCCACGAACTTCTGCCCGAAGCCTTCCCCGGCCGCCCCGTCGGCGGCTCGCCCGTACGGTGAGATTGGTGGCCCGCGAGCCGTAGAGGCGGCGCTCCGAGCCGATGTGCGGCTCCCCGCCGTCGTGGATGAGGATGTGGAGGGCCCGCAGGGCGATGGGCCCGTGGGGGCGGTCGGCGAACAGCAGCTGCCCTGGGTGGCGAGGGGAGCGGAGGGGCTGGGGGCACGGTCGGGATATCCCCCGCGGCACCCGGGCTCCTGCGGCCCCGCTTACCTCCGTGGCGGATGACGAGGGAAGGCGGCGGAGCCCTCGAGGCGCAGCGGCCACGGCTCAGCCCGGCGGGTGTCGGAGCCGGGTCGCCACGGGGCGAGCTGCGGGGCGGCATCCGGGCAGGACCCTGCAAGAAACAGGCGGCGGCAGCGGCAGCGGGGTCTGCGGGGCGAGGGGGAGCGGAGGGAGCGGTACCGACCTGGCGCTGCTGCCGATCGCTGCTCCACGACGCGTCCCGCGGCGGCACCGGCACCGTCTCCGGGTGCGAAGGGCAGGAGGAGCCGAGGCTCCCCCGGGCTGCCCGCGGTCCCGGGCGGACCCGCAGCCGCTACCTGCAGCCCGGGGCCGCTGCCGTCCGCAACACGTGCGCCGCGACTTTGCACGGAGGCACAATGTGCCAATGTGCAAAAGCCACATTTTGCTTTGGATGTTTGGATGGCTTCGTTTGTTTCTTTTTTTTGTTTGTTTGTTTTTGTTTCTTTTTTTTCCTTTCCGCCCTTCACTTAACGTCGCAACGGCGAAAGCAGAACGCCCGTCCCCGCTCCGCACAACCCCGCCGGCGGCGAGCCCGGAGCAGCAGCGCGGACAGAGGGAGCCGGCGCGGAGCGAACCCAGCGGCTGCTCGAGGAGCGGCACCGGCGGGTCCCAAACTTCGCTACAGACACTTACCTGTCCCGACAGCGCCGACCGTGGGCTCTGCCCGCAGCCTCTCGGAGCAGCCGGCCCGGGCTGCCGGGCACCTGGCGGGGCAGGCAGGGCAGGGGCAGGCAGGCGCAGGCAGCTCCCGCTCCGCCGCTCCGGCTGCCTCCCCTCCGCCTCCCTTTTTATATCCATCTCCCAACCGCTGGCGGTGCCCGCACTGTTTACAGCGGCGGAGCCGCTGGCTCCTCCCAGCCGGGGACGTTCCCTCCAGCCTGGACGTATATCTACGACCGGCGCCCTGATGCCCCGCTGCCCGCACGGAAAGTTCTGCCCCGGCTCCGAGGGCAGCGGGCTCCCTGCCCGGCTCCCCGCGGGTCTGTGCCCCCGGCGGGGCTCAACAACCCCACGCAAAGGATGTGGCCGGGTGCCAGCTATCTCTCCAAGGCCAGAGAGCTGAGGCACACCAGCCCCCAGCTCCCGATGTCCTAAACCGGGTTTGGCATGACCTGGCCCTTCTTGGGAGGCAGCTGACCCCTTTGGCACCTTCCCGTGCGGGTGTTTCACTCTGTACTGTCCTTTGCCTGGCAGATCTATGGACGACGCTGTAACCCAGCAGCTGCAAAAGCTCCCCTGACAGTGGGTGAGCAGAGAGGTATTTGCCACTTCGCTCCCATCAACCTGCCCTCAGAGTCTGGCGTGAGAGGAAGAGGCTTAGAAACTGCTCTGACGAGACACAGACACAAAACCCCCATGTGCTGGGGCTGCCTTCCTGGCTGGGAAGGTTCCAGTCTCAGTGGACATGGCAGTGCCTGTCACACCATCACAGCTATCACGCCTGGCACTGACCATCACACATTGATTTGTTTTCCATGAACCCCAACATCACCGTTTTTCATAGACTCTGAAATACAGCACAAATGAGCTTCTGGATGACACATAAATACAGGTATCTGCTTTCCTGCAGCCACAGCCTCTCTCCTGCAAGGGTGAGAGATCCCTAATGAGGGATTATGATCCCTCATCTCCACTCCAGAGCCCAACACCCCGAGAGGACAAGCCCGAAGTGGGTAGGCAATGGTTCCAGGCACTACTCCTGCCCAGGGCCAAAGCCAAAGAGGTGCAGAGCCACAGGTGCTGTCGGTCTCAGAGACATCTGTGTGCCATCATCTGGTCAAACTGTTCCAATCTGTCACCTCTGAAATTTATTCTGGTGCAGGATTTCTTCTGAAAGAGGGCACAAAGATGCTATAGTCATGTTAATAAGGAGCAAGTGCTGTCAGACAAAATATAGGAACAGACTGGAAGCAGAGGGGGTGGGTGAGGGGCACAGCCATGCCCCATGCTCCAGGCAGCGGCTCTGGTGAGGGAGCAACATTCACTTGTGCTAAACAAAACCCATCCACTCTCCTGCACCCGGTCCTGGGACCCAGAGAATTGCTGAATCTAAAGATAAGCATCCAGCCCAGGAAAACAAATCCAGATAACACTCCTTTGTTTCAATACTCCTTAAATACAGGGAAATGCTAGAGCTGCCACCTTTGCTACCAGCTGTTCATCTGTCATTTAGTGCTGGCACTTCTATTCCTGTCTCAAATAGCTTTTGTCATTTTCCTTCCAAAAAAGCAGCATTAGTCAGCACTGTGCCTCTTCCTTATCTGAATATGACACATATGAATGCAGGTCATGGGAACGCAGATCTGTTACCAGAAGTATCGGACGCTTCACTCATTTTTAAAAGAAAAAATTATCTGCTGGTGGAAGTTTCGGGCAAGACAAGACAAATAAGGGTATTTTGTCTTAAAACACACTAAAATCTCTGAACTGAATGCTTGTAGAAGTGCAAAATTCAAAGAGGACCTGAGCCTTTTACATCTGCCAGGGCCCTTGAAACTTGTAACACTGTTATTTAAAATATTTACTTCAGACAATCTAAATAAACAGCATCAATAATTAATCTAACATAGTGGAGGTTGTAAAGCACTTTGTTTAGCGCTAAGCTTTGTGCAGGCCTTACAGAGCAATCAGCAAAGCCAAAGTCACTACTGCTTAGCTGGGACTTTTCCTGAAAAAGCAACCAAAATCTTGAAGGTGTGAGTACTGTTTAAATCCATTAAATGCATTTTCTCTTTCATAGGCAGAAACAGACTGGTTTGATTTTTTTTTTTTTCAAGAACTACTCTTAGGCAAAAGATTGCAGTTCCATTTCACCCCTATAAAGTTTTCACTGGCCTGGGGGAAAAACTTCAGACTAATAGGGACTGAACATATCACCCTGTTTTCTAAAGATTGCTGTCTCTTTTTAAAGTAAACATAGAAGCACCCATTACTATCTGTAGAGTGGTGCTTGGCTGCTAAACTCTTTCCCTTTCACTCTTTAGATTTCATTTTTCCAAGCTGATTTCTGTTTTACAGCAGCTACAGGATGAAGTTTACATCACAGCCCTCTGATACAGGATGCATCCACAGCGTGAGAACACCCCTGAACAGCCTGACACCTGCAAATGAGAATTCATGACTAATACTCACTGCCTCCAACACATGCCTGGTGCAGCTCTTCCTCACAAAAATAACCAACCTGAGCCCTCCTCCGAGTGCTGTTGTGGGCAATAAACGGCAGTTTACCTTCCTAACAAACAAAAATGGGTCATTTTCTGCCAGGGACGAGGCAACCTCAGCCATCCCGTGTCTTGGCACTACGCAGTGACTGAGATTCTCTGTCTACAAGCACAGCTGCAGCCTTCAATACCAAATATCGATGGCTGAGATTTTCACGGGAAGGCAAGGGCAGAGAACCAAGCTAATCTGAGTGAGCGGCATGCGGGAATTGACTCGCAGGGCAGAGACATCCCTGTCCAGGGACTCGGCAATCGCACACGAGCACAGGGAGGTTCCTCCTCTGTAAGCGACTTTTCTTTCCCCGGGCACACTCCCTCGCTGGGCGGTTTCCTGTTTCCTTCGGGAAAGGAAGGAGGGACGGAGGCAGCAGCCCCTGAGCAGCACCCCGGTCCCACGGAGCACGGGGGGCGCCGCGGGAGAACTGCGGCACAGACCACAGCGTGCTAGCCCGGAGCCCCCAAGGACACGGACACGGGGGAAATGGGGCGGGACACGGGGGGGACACGGGAGCGGGGACACGGGAGGGGGGACACGGGAGCGGGGACACGGGAGGGGGGACACGGGAGCGGGGACACGGGAGCGGGGACACGGGAGCGCGACCCGTTCCTGCAGAGCCGCGGGCGGCCGGGAGGGGGCGCCCCTGCACAGCCACTGCCGAGCGACCCGGGGCCACCCTGAGCTGGTCCTGGGCATCCTGAGATGGTCCTGGGCACCCTGAGATGGTCCTGGGCACCCTGAGATGGTCCTGGGCATCCTGAGCTGGTCCTGGGCACCCTGAGATGGTCCTGGGCACCCTGAGATGGTCCTGGGCATCCTGAGCTGGTCCTGGGCACCCTGAGATGGTCCTGGGCACAATGAGCCGGTCCTGGGCATCCTGAGATGGTCCTGGGCACCCTGAGATGGTCCTGGGCACAATGAGCCGGTCCTGGGCATCCTGAGATGGTCCTGGGCACCCTGAGATGGTCCTGGGCACCCTGAGCCGGTCCTGGGCACAATAAGCTGGTCCTGGGCATCCTGAGATGGTCCTGGGCACCCTGAGATGGTCCTGGGCACAATGAGCCGGTCCTGGGCACAATGAGCTGGTCCTGGGCATCCTGAGCTGGTCCTGGGCACCCTGAGATGGTCCTGGGCACAATGAGCCGGTCCTGGGCATCCTGAGATGGTCCTGGGCACCCTGAGATGGTCCTGGGCACCCTGAGCCGGTCCTGGGCACCCTGAGCTGGTCCTGGGCACCCTGAGCCGGTCCTGGGCACCCTGAGCCGGTCCTGGGCACCCTGAGCTGGTCCTGGGCACAATGAGCTGGTCCTGGCCATCCTGAGCTGGTCCTGGGCACCCCGCACCTTGCACTAATCGTGCCTGTTCTTCACTGCTCCTGCCCATCCTTCACTGCTCCTGCCAAGTGCTGAGTGCCCCAAGCCCAGCTGTCTCTCAGCCGGAGCAATGAGTGTGGTTCCTGGCCCAGTGCAGGACCCACCCATACCAGGCTGCACCCAGCAATGCCCATCCCTCCCCTGCCCTGCCGTTCCTGTCAGCCAGCACCAGAAAGTGTATGAGATACCAAACCCACATATCCTCCTAGTGTACCTACCACTTTGTTCCTCTTTGGGCTATAATGGCATTTTTCTTGGTTTATTCGTTTGCTTCTGGAACAGAAAGAAGGCCTTGGACTGCTGGGCTGGAGACAACACTCCCATGTTCTCAAGGAGATGGAGCATCTTGTGCAGCAAGAATGGTTTCACCTTGTTCTGGATCACTTTGAGAGCATTGATGTGAATTATGTGCAGGTTGGCATTTTGATCACAGCTACAAAATCAAGAGAGATTCTAGGCCAGCTAGGTCCAAAGGTATCTATTAAAATACATCCGAAGAGTTTAAGGAATGCTTCACAGGACAAGTGCTTTTCTTGTGGCTTCTCGCCCAGGTTCTGACTTAGCAAACTTCTCCTGTGAAAACTCAAGAGAGCTGTTTCTGAACAGGCTGGAGGGTTTGTAAGAGCCAGGATGGGTTTTCTTACTACACAAGTCTTTCATAATCCATGTCCCACAGAGAACTTCTGCGATTTGGGCTATGTTCTGAAATAATTACAAATACAGTGAACCTATTAAACACAAACGGCAAAGAATCCCAGAGAGTTTGTTTTCTCAAAATATATGTGTACATAACCACACTTATGGATGTTCTGCTGCAGCCCTGGCTACAGATCACTGCACCACTTTGACAAACACTGAATATTTCAACAGGCCAAATCAAGAGATGCATGATAAACGGGTTTTAGGTATTAAAATGTAACAATGGTTATATATAATTTTTCATTTAAAACACTCTTTAATGCTCAGGAAAACCATCTTCATTATTCATACAAACACTCCAAGACTGTACAGATTCCTCCCCCACACCAAAAAAAAACGGAAAAAAAACAAAACTAACCCAATCACTAAAAGGAAATTTACTATTCCATATTAATTTTCTGGGAAAAAAAATAAAAATCATTAAAGTCATTCTTGTTAAAGACTTTTAAAATACTTGATTAAGGAAGGAAACTTTTACACTCCCACTGAGCCATTTGTACTTTGGGTTCAGCCCCAGCGTCCAGCACAGACTCTATTTCCCCAACAGATATAAGCTGGGTTTAAAGGCTGTTTTGCTCTCTAGCTGCTCTTTGTCTCTGCCTGCTGATTAAAGCCATTAGTCTGGTATAACCAGGTGAAGCCGTGGCTGCTCAAAGGCCACAGCAACTTCATCCTGTTGATAAAAACGTGCTGGTAAGGGACAACTGGGACTCTATGGACCTTACATTTTCTTCTAAAGCAGTGCCCCATCCAGTTCTTCTTCCTCTAGGCTGAGCCCAAAGGTTCCATTTACACTCTGGGAATGGATCAATAAAGCAATTACATGCAACATAAGTAGGCTGGGACTTCACCGTAAGTAGGGCTGCAAACACAAAAGAAAGCTCAGATAATTAAAAGGGACAAGGAACCCAAAACTCAGCAGCATATTGCCAAGAGTGTTTGAAATTGGGAATGTTTTAATGTAACAGCATACAGATGAAGGCTGAAGGTCATGTCCTGGAGCCCTGGAATGTGCCTGAAGCCTTCCCTTTCATTTCTAAGCAGAGAACAAAAATTTTAGGACTGTTTTTCTATTTCCTAGAGGGGCATCCCAGATCAGCATGTTTGAGAAACTTTAGGTTTGTTATTTATTTGACTCAAGATTAAAGTTATCAACTTCAACTAGTTGTAACTCAGGGTCCAGGGGATTGTTTGCCTATTATAATTGTATTAGTTAAGTGTTCTACTGATACGTTGGAATTTCATGTATCAAAATCCACATTCATGGCTGTAAGTCATCCCTGGAATATAGCATTGTATTACTTAGCTTAGCAGTTTTATTTTACACATGGTCCTCACAGAGGAGGACGTTAGGCACTGCTGCCATCCCACTGCTCCTGGTCTGAGCCAAAGAGAAAGGGTTTTGGGGCAGATCCAAAGCATTCCTAATGGCACTGCTACAGCAGAGAGACTTGAAATGTAAGTGATGTTAAATTTTTCAGCAGGGCTGCAAGTTCCAAGAACAAACTACCATGAAAAACGTCACTTAGGATTAGCAGAATTATGTATCGATGTCTTCCCAGTTTAAAGCAGCTCTTAAAACCAGTAAGGCCTAGAAACAATAGGAGAAAATAACCGAAAGACCCACTGTGTGCAGTCACCTCCAAAGACACAGCAAACCAAGCATCTATGTCTGCCTGGAAGTCCAAGCGCAATCCAGAGGGGCGTTCTCCTTCTGCTGCTTCTCGTGATAAAGCAAGGCTCAGATCCAGTGGCTCCGCGCCTCCTCCCCGGGACCGCGGGGGCTGCAGCAGCTCCTGAACCCCTCCGCCTGCCCGGCAGCTCCACCGGCTGCCTGGCCCCGCCTGGGAGCCCACCGCCATCACCATCAGCATCATCACCATCACCACCCTCACCATCACCATCAGCATCCTCACCATCACCATCAGCATCACCACCATCACCACCCTCACCATCACCATCAGCATCCTCACCATCACCACCCTCACCATCACCATCAGCATCCTCACCATCACCATCAGCATCACCACCATCACCACCCTCACCATCAGCATCACCACCATCACCACCCTCACCATCACCATCAGCATCCTCACCATCACCATCAGCATCACCACCATCACCACCCTCACCATCACCATCAGCATCCTCACCATCACCATCAGCATCCTCACCATCACCATCAGCATCACCACCATCACCACCCTCACCATCACCATCAGCATCCTCACCATCACCATCAGCATCCTCACCCTCACCACCCTCACCATCACCATCAGCATCACCACTCTCACCATCACCACCACCACCACCACCACCCTCACCAGCAGAGCAGCAAAAGCAGCAGCAGCAGCAGCAGCAGCAGCTGAGCCCCCGTGCCATCGCTGGGTCCCGGGGCAGCCCCGCCGAGCGCGGCGCAGCCCGAACAGCGCTGGGGCTGGGGGATCTGGCACGGACCAACGGGGGCCGGGGCAGCGGGGACGCTCCGGCCTCTGGAGCGAAGGAAGCGCAGCCCCGTCCCGGCAGGGCCGGCACAGCCCGCAGGGACAGCCAGCACACGATTTTATTCCATAAAGCGACGTGATGCGCTCCCAGCCGCACAGCCCCGGGCCCTGAGGAAACCCAGACCAAAGCACCTCTTTACCCTTACAGGAACCAGAAGACAATTTATAATTGACCTAAGAATGGTGTAGGGGTCTTCTTGGAGTTTCTTTCTTTTAAAGACAGCAGACATGTTACCCTTATGCTTTTTGCAAAATTAATTTGATTACTGCAGGAACTCATCTGCAATACCAGACATCAGCAGCGTCAAAGGAGCAGGGCTCACTCTCCTGCTGCAAGGACCAGATCCTGCTTTTTACTGTTGTACCAAAGTTATGAGACACAAGTACAACCTCCTGCTTTGAAATTCACACCCATCTGACCTCAGAATTACCGCTGGACTTGGAAAGCAACACAGAGCCAGGGGAGTTTCTGTGCCTGACCTCATTCCCAACAGTGGAATGCCCTCCATCAAAGAGCCACCCCACCCTTACCCAGTGCTGGACAGTACAACGACTGCATTTGAGCTAAATTTCACAGCAAAAATGTTTGGAGCGTTCCACATAGAACATACAGAAATGAGTTAACTGGGCTTAACCGAGATCATTAGATTGCTTTCACATGAATAGACCTGGGGAAGAAAGCGCTGTCCGAGTGAGAACAATCAAGTTTTATGGCTGAACAAATAACCAGAGGAAACAAGTACATTACATCGGGTCTCTACTTCTATGTTTAGCACCGTTTAGAAAAAGCAAATGCGATACAGAGTTGAGAGATGTGTACAGCTCTAAGCATAAATACAGGTTTGGGTATTTAGAGTTCCAGGGTCAGCACCACGAGCAGACCTGGCACAAGTTACAGGAGTGATGTGGAAGAAGGAGGAACAAAACCGCAGCAGAGGTGACACAGGTAACAGGCCTCCATGTGAGCACAAGTTATATTTGTAACAGTTACATAAATTTTAAAAAGATACATATCAGACTCTTTGGAAAATGACAACTTTGAAGATGTAACAAATATTCTCCTCTGGCTTTTCCAAAGTATAAACACGAGACAACCACTGATGGTAAACAGATGCACCACATCTTACCTTCCTGCAAACAAGCTGTACATCACCTGTGGCTGCACTACAGGAACAAAAATGGTCAGTCACACAGGAGAAACGGACAGAGCATCCCCATCAACAACAAAACGTTAGTGATCACTCACACCTTTGGGAGACCTGTTGCATAATTTATCTAGGCACACAGAGCCATTTTTGCAGTGACACCTTGATAGCTCTAAAATATGCATAACAAGTTCTTGTAAAGGCCCACGTTATACATTTAAATTACAGCATGTTAGCAGTTTGCTGGAGCAGACTATTTTTTAAGCCCAAAATTTGTTTTTCATAACCTCACATCACCCCCTTAATTTTAAAATTATTATTTTTTAAAATTTAAAATGTTTTCTTTTTCTTTAAAATAATGAGGACCTGAAACTCATTGTCATGGATGAAACTGCATCTTTATGACTTGGCCATATTTTTTCAACTAATGGGTCCAAGGTTGACCAGCAGTGTTTTGAAATGCTTGAAACCTTGATACAAGTTTACAATACAAAGCAGCTCACTATTAGCATCTATTTTGTGCCTCAGTAAAATATAAAAAAATTCAGAATTCATTTAAGAACTACTGGATGAGAATAGGGCTACAAGGAAAATTATTTAAGGGAACGAAAAGGTAAACAAATTACTGAATTAAAAGAGAGGGAAGAAGATCCATACCAGTGGATCAATGATAGGTCATTAACATTTTAATTAAGAGCAAAATATCTGCATTAGTTTAATGCAGATGAACTTCACAAACCAAACCAGACAATGCAGAAGCCAGAAAACCATCTGAGAATTAGTTAAGCAGGAATTTGGGCAAATAAAAGATAGTACAAGTGGAAATTTGTGTTCAGCCAGGACACTGTGAACTGCAGCTGCAACTGCAGAGACCATGGGACATAAATCACAATGCTGAATTAATATTCAGGGTTCTCATTAACAGAGGAATACTGGAAAAAAAAAAAGCAAATGCAAAGACAAGTTACAAAATTGCTTCAGGAGTTGGAAAAGTAGTAATCAACAAATCCATTTATAGGTAAAAGGTTAGAAGTATCAGTTTGTAAAAGCAAAAGGGTAGCTACAGAGGGTCAGGAGGAGAAGAAACATTGCAGGCTGAGGTTTCAGAGCAACACAAAGTTCAGTATGGGTACAAAAAAACCAGAGCTAATTAGGTAAAAATTTCCCCAAGTCACTACATGGACAGGCTGACCTTCTCATTACCTTAAATTTTTGTTACCTTAAACATTACCAGTACTACACTCAGCAGCTTGGTTCCCCCACAGGGCTACAGTCCCAGGAAGGAATGGAAGAAAACCACTGTGGATTTATGAAGGTACTATAAATATATATAAAATCAGACACATATCTGAATATTTACTTAAAAATACAGAAGGGAAGTGCTGAGCTTGAGTTGATTAGGCAAAACCTGAAAATTTTATCTGGCAGAGTCACCAAGAGAACTGCTGGTGGCCCTGCTGCTTGGAACAGTTAAATGTCACTGGACAACACTGATGGCCAGATCCAGAGTCTAAGGACCCAGATGAGTCCTGAGGACCAGGATGCACGTCCTCATTTCCCTGGAAGTGAAAATACAAGTTTCTCCCCTTTTGCAGTAATAGGACAAAGGCAATAATCAAAGACAATGCACACTTGCAGCACTGAAAATCAACTGCAGGCCTGTTACAGGAATGCATAACAACTATGTTCAAATATTTCTTCCAGGCAATGAATCATGATTTTTCATTACTTAGAACCAGCTGAACACTATTTAAATACAACCTTTTGCAGATTGGATTTGCGCACCCAGCTTACTCTATCAAGTAATGTTTTTACACTTTCCTCATGTATGAAAATTTTGCACCAAAGAAGATTCAAAACTTGAGCAAGCTCTAATCCATGCATCCTTTATTCCATTACAATCACTGTGTTGCTTTCTAGCAACAGGACACAAACTGCAATCAATCGCGATCAATTTATACAACAATCTGAGGCTTACAGTACATTTAAGGCCTTTAAATTTGGAAAAATTAGACCTATCCTAGTAGTGTTAACAATTTTTAAGTGTTTTGCATTTCTGATGCATAATCTGTGCGATTCCAGTGTCAAAGAATCAAATTACTTCTAAACTAAAAAGATCAGCTCAATGAAAATTTAGTTACATAATTCATCAAAACATAAATGTGTAAATTTTTTTTTGTCCTGGAAACTTTATAAAACTTTAATAGCAAAATAATATAGGGATAAAAACATATTTTAACAAAATGTATTCAATCATATACAAACCAGAATTTTGCAGTTTATTGTAACTAGACTTAAATTAAAACTACCAATTAAGAATCTATGCACAATGTAAATTCAAATATGTACAGTACTTTTAAAAAGTCTACAGGAATGCTTTACAGAAGGAAATGTCTGTTATGGCTATTATTCAGACAATCTGAATATTAAAATGAGTTATCTAGTAGTAAATTTACACATTTATTTTTAAACAAAAGCAGTTTTGTCCCTAGATCCTTTAAGAATATTCCAGTTATGTTTATACAAGTAATGGAGAGGTCGTTACAGAGTTTAGCCCCATATAGTAGTTTGTTTATTTTCAGGTAGAAGTATATTTAAATAATTTACTTGGGAAGATCAGTAAGTTAACAAAAGAACACTAGAAGGGAGGAGGGGGAACTTCATCACAATAACTTTCCAGTTACAATACCACAGCTAGAAACTTCACAGAGAAAGTACTCCCTTAGACTGAACCCATGATTGTTCAGAACAAGCTGTAGCTCATAACAGTTGTGTTCTCCACTCTGAGAACACGGTAGGGAAAAAGTCTTTGTAGGACAGAATTATAAATGAAGTGAGACAGAGAAAACTGATCTTCAATTAATACAGCACTAGGTAAAAAGTGTCCCCATAAGCAGTTAGGATTCCCACTTCCTTCAGGGCAATGAAGCTAAAAATTGTTGGAATTACAGTAGTTGACCATATTTGTGTGCATTAGTAGAATCATTTCCAGATAGAAAAGACAAATTTCATCAGATGTTTGATTAGAACACCCTCAAGACAGGGTATTTCTTCATAGTATAAAGCTATTACAGCTATCCAGTTAAAGCATGTGCAAAACCAGGTAATTTCTTCCGTTCACAGTAACTGAGGTAAAATCAGGTAGGCTTCTTCAGGAGTTGGGAAGTTCATGAGATATGAACTGTTTTAGTCTCTCTAAGTACTGTGCATAAAGCTCTATGTCATTATGGCCAGCCCCTTCCACCCAGAGGGGCTCCACTGCTCGTGGACATCGCTCGTACATGGCCAGGCCATGGGAGAAATCGATCACCTCATCTTCAGTACCATGGATCACCAGCACAGGAGAGGTCACTTTAGAGATCTTGTCAATGCTGGGGGAAGGAAGAGAGACACAGCTCAGTTTGGGGCTTTCAGTTTCACATCATCAGAGAAAGCAAGCTTAACTGTTGACACACAAGCCAGTTAGCACTGTGTGTTTTTAAATGGCTGCAGACACCGGAACTGTGCACAAGTGATATGGGACAAGGCTCATTCCCAAAACACACGTGTAAAAAAGGATCCTGCACTCCCATCACCACCACCCCACCAGTGCTAAGAACAACAAGTTTAGGCAGCGTTCAAATAAAAGTTTGGCACCCAAAAAACCGCCACCAAAACAGTGACTACATCTATCACACAAAGCACTGTGAGTCAAGTAAGATTCCATGGGACATTCTGCAAGCATGGACTCTTCTCACATGACACATTATCACCTTCCAATTTAACAGCTTACCAACTAATTAACTACATTTCAGTCGTAAGATTCCATTAAAAAAAAAAACAAAACACCTTGGCTCATGGAGCTTGAACCCCCAAATTATGCAGATTCAGCTAAAGGAAAACAATCTGTTCTAAGTACTGATTGTTTAAGTTTGAACAATGAACTAAAAAACTGCAGCAGAAGAGCATTACACAGGGATATTTAACTGCAAACCACAACAATCACAGGATTTTACTTAATGTAACCAGCTTCTTTGCCAGCTGTGACTGCAAAGTGGCCTTACAGCAACATTTTTCTTTTTGTCTAGCTACCTTTATCAGACCAATATAGCTTGAGACTACCTGTTACAAGAAAATGGGTTCTGAGGGAAGGGAAGGGAAGGGAAGGGAAGGGAAGGGAAGGGAAGGGAAGGGAAGGGAAGGGAAGGGAAGGGAAGGGAAGGGAAGGGAAGGGAAGGGAAGGGAAGGGAAGGGAAGGGAAGGGAAGGGAAGGGAAGGGAAGGGAAGGGAAGGGAAGGGAAGGGAAGGGAAGGGAAGGGAAGGGAAGGGAAGGGAAGGGAAGGGAAGGGAAGGGAAGGACAGGACAATGGCACCTTCCCACCTAAGAGGTAAGACCAGAAAACCCCAATTATGAAGCATCCTGGTAGCACATGAACTTGCAAGCAGTGAACAGCAGCTTTCTCTGACTCTCCTCACACAGACCCCAGCTTTTATTTCCAATCAGCCATTTCATGCTGGTAGTTACCAATGATTCCAAAGCTGTGTAGAGAAACCATGTGCTAATGAACTCTCAGCTTCCTAGCAGCTCCACTCCCATCAATACATGGAGGAATGTGGAAAAATGAGTGCTGGTACTACTCAGTTTTATGGAAGGACAAATCTATTTCTTCATGGTAGCCAATAAAAGGTGTTTGGATTTTCCTGCTCCCAAAGAACAAGAAGCCGTGCAATTCTGGCATGACCATTGATTTTAAAAAATTATCAAGACTGCTTAAAAGGATTTGAAAAATACAGATGCCAGCAACCCCTGACTTAAAACAGGCTCAAAAAAGTTTTAGGAGAACAAAGTTAACTAAAAACATGTAAACTGAAGCACTAAGCCTCACACCTACAAACCTCAGCACTTAGTATTCTAGAGAACTGCCAGTGGTATTCCAGTGAACAGCTGGGTGTAAACACATTTCTTTCTCTGTCTCTATATCTCTGAAAACCCCCCTCATGTTTCATGCCATTTAAGGTACTATTTAAAGTTAAAATGCATCCTTATTTCACTTTTCCTGTGTGGAACTTGAGCTGTGTGCAACTATGCTGAATAAAAAAAAAAATCCCAACATAAAAGAAGCCATCAGAATAATGCAGATTTTATTTTTCCCCATAATTTTAATCCCAAAATTAGTATCATAGACAAATGTAAATACTTTATAGTCAATATGCTGTATAAACTGAAGTTTCAAGCCCATGAAAGGTCTGGTGTAACTGACCCATCAGCTACACACAGCTACAGAGATGTTAATGCATAATTTTTGTGGCTAGACACTAAGTTCTCATGTATTGTAGGAAACCCCTTTCACTTCAGTATTCACATAATGAAACTTCTTTTGTCACATATATTCACAGACCATTAAGCCAGATAATATTTATATTTTTCAGAAAATTGGAAGGCGTCCCATTGCCAACTCAGCGACTCATAAAGCAGTGTTTAAACTGCACATTAGCCTTACTTAGTATTCTCAGCCACACAGCTCTGCAGCTAGAAAAATCTACTGAGACCAAATTCTCATGGAGTCCCAACATAATAGCAACTCACTGTAGGTGCACGCAGAACTATTCTGTTTCCCACTGTGAAGACAGACAGTTGAGCTGCACACATTCATAAAGTGCACTGCTGTTTATTTTCACTGCTCCCAGTACCAGGGAAGTCAGACTGACAGCAATGAACAGCTCAGTAGGGCAAGAACAAAGCACTTAAGTGCTATAGCACATCTGCTGTCACTGTTCCTAGTCCCACTTTTCTTTTTAAAACTGTTATTTGATTTGGCTGGTAACAGCTGATCACTGTTACTTCTGTAATCAGAGCTATGTTTAAGGCTTTAAGGAACACCAAGCTTTTTACCTGTGCTTCCCCCTGCCCTGCTATAGAGAGACTGGCTTCCCCTCTCATATTCTCCCATAGCTTAAACTAGATCAGATGAGAAGTTCTAAAAGATTCCTAGAATATCTGCTGTTCCCATGACCTCTATCATTCCCAAATATTTGGGTACTCCAGGTCGGTTGCAGTTGCTTTTCTGGTGAAAACAAGACTATAAAAGCAAAGGTTTTATCTTAAAACCAGTTGTATATAGTTTTCTAGAGCTTTTTAAAACAAGCTTCATATCTGCCAGAAGATGGGATGGGGACTTTGTTTTGGTCACAAAATCGGGATCCTACAAGATCCCCATCAGGGAGGAACAAATACAAGTCTGGTATCTACTTACACCACCAGTCCCTTTTAAACACCTACAGAGCATGGTGAGTATAGAAAACCCCCTCGCAGCAGTGACACATACCTTGGGAAAGCATCAAAGCAATAGGTTTTCCTGGTGTCAGGAAAAGCTACCCGTAATCCAGACATCAGGGGAGAATGGAGGATCACAGCTGCACACTCGTACCGAGATGCCAGGTCTACTGTAGGGACAGTACCAATGCTCTGGCCATACAGGATAATGTTCTCAGGACTGACACCATACCTGCAGGGAAAAGAAAGATCCCTTTAAAACAAAAAAAAGCCAAAACATAACATATTTCACATCAATTTCACATCACAGATGCAGACACCAAACCAAACCAACCAAAGTAGAGGAGGATAAAACCCAAAGTATCCCTCCTTATCCTCTGTGGGTCTTCAAAATCTGCTCCTAGAAGACATGAACTTTAAACTTTAAAACAGTTCAGCAAAGTAAATAACCCAAATATGACACAGGGTAAAGAGAGCTATCCTCAAAGAAGGAATGGCAGTTTGGTCATTAATCTTCACCTTTTTCAGGAACAGCTCTTGTCTTTCACTCCACAGCACAGCAAACTATAAATCAGACTTCCCCCCCACCCAGAGTCATTCTCAGGAATTTCAGCTGGCTGTCCTAGAGGCTAACAGCCCTTCCACCATTAAACAAGACAGTTACTCCTCTGCCCACTTTTAATTCCATGCAGCTGGAATAAGAAGACAAAACTGCCTTGTTAGTGACAGCAAAGACAACTGGTCTGTTCATTTTTCCAGTTACTGATCAATATAAAATATTCCTCATTTTTCTTTGCCAGTTTAAAACAGGTCAAGTTTATCTTGTAACTATAAAAATACATCATTCCATAGAATGCAGGGTTCATAGCAGGTACTGGATGGTTCCCTAATATTCCCATCCAGTCTATTAAACTGTCCCAGCCCGTGTGCTGCTTCACAATGCAAAAAGAGCTGAGAATGAGACTAATTCAGTTTTAATTTAATGTATGCAAAACAGAAAGGAATTTGGAAGGGGCACAGGAGGAGGTGACACTGGATAGGAAGATGTAAAGAGTATCTGGCCACCAGAACTTGTTAGGAAAGCTGCAAATCAAAGCTGTTTTGAGTTAAAAAGTATTTACCCAGAAGATTTCTCTCTGTTAACTCTACCTCCCCTTGCAAGCTGTATAATCGAATACAGAAAAGAACACTTTTCTGTAAAGCATGTCTTTTGGACAGTCTAAACCATCCAGAGTCCTGTGGTCACTGTGGGGACAATGAAAAGCAAACCCTGCAGTTTAGGCTATACCCCATGTACACCTGGAAGGTTTCAATTTCCTTGCAAAACTGCTTGCAAGGTATATAGCAGGCCTGGAAAGCACTCAACTTTCAAGCAGCTAAATGATTTGGTATGTGCCAAGAGAGAAAATTACAATAGAAGAAAGATCAATTAATAATTCAAATTAAGAATAATCCAGTACTAATCGCCCAATTACAGGCTGTCAAGACTGCCTTGTTTCATGATGAAGTATAACTAGACTGGATTGTAGCCTCTGTGAAACTGATATTTTCTTAATATTTTTATACTGCTGAGCATAAGGGTGCTTTTGGCATCTACAGTTATATGAATAAGCAACTGTATAAAAATATCTCTCGTGAGTAAAATTTTATCCTCTTGGTAACCAAGCAGCAGCTGATGCTGGCAGTATGTCACCACAGCCACAGCCTGATGTTTTTAAAGAGATGTTGTGCAGCTCTTTTAGCAGACTTTTTTTTCTCCCTCAGTATTAGATATGGTCCAGCACACAGCAGGGCCTGTTTGACTCGGTTAACAGGAACTTGGAACAAAGTCTTGTCATCACAGACTTCATTCCAGCTGCTGGGTGGGGAGGGCTGGAGGCATGCACCCCAAAGGCACCACATGCATCCAGCCTATCTGCCAGCTGTTGCATCATATTAGAGACAGGCAGAAATGCACCAGCATCAGGGATATACAAGAAAACAGGACTGGAACATCGCATTTCAGTAGGGATGGAATGACATTAATGTTGGTAGGTTTTGCAACGCCATCCTGAACTGCAATGTCATGATAAAATGCGCAGTTTCCTTTCTAAAAGGTTTACAATATAAGCAGAATGTTGAAATAGAAGTTTGAATGAGCATGACAGGATAACAGGACAGCATAGGGTGGCTGTCCAATTGCCTTAGTATGGCAATTTTCTCCAACACTGATCTGCTTTGCACTCACTCCTTTTGATGCTATTTTGTTTCTGAAAGAATCTCATATTGTTAGGGGAGTACCTTGCTGTTGTGGCAATAGGTACTCTACAGAAATATCTGTTTAACAGTATGCCAGGTAAAGTCAGATACAGTCCATACCATCATTTAAAAAGCCCAGAGATACGACTAAACTTAAAGCAGCCCTTCACAGAAGGGAAATGTAACTATCTGGATAAAATGAGTAATTGTAGAAAGTTATTAGAACACTGAATTAGTGCACTCTTAGCCTATCATTAGAGCAAATGTCTTTTCTGCTTTACACTCCTACTGACTGACAATAAAAGAATCTCTGGGGCTGCTTCATTTAGGGACAGGTCCCCCTTTTCAAGACAGAAGAGTTACTGTAACAGATTTATCTTCTCAAGCCCTTTACCATTAGGTCATCACTCAGCAAGTGAGACATCGAGCTTACCGCAAACATCAGCACAAACAGCTAAACATAAATGTATTATTTATTTAGTGAGGCCAAAGGACACAGGACAACCCATGAGTGAAGGCCATGAATAATTGAGCTGTGCAAGGTCCTCAGAGCTGAGGGCCAGGGCTTGGCTCTGTGATCCTCTGTGTCCTCACAAACACTGCCCAGTGGTGACTCAGCAAGCCCTGCTCAGCCCAGGTACAAACCCACCTGGGGGCTTTGTCTTTAAAACACAACACTGAAAGCAGAGGCTGGGTCCCTCCCTCACTCTCTCCAAACTTCCTTGTATTAGATCCTTGCAACAACAGAAGCAGCCATACAGAAAGTGAAAGAGGGGAAGAGAAGACATGGGTAGGAAGGCAGCAATGAGAGGGAAACTGGGTAACACAGAAAAAGGAAAAGAATATGGTAGAAAAAGGCAGAAGACATTCTGGAAAGAGAGGAATCCTGTTACAGTCTGCTCTCCTATTAAGGAAGAAAGTCTTTCCACCAGCTAAACAGCAGTTCCTAAAAATAACTTCCTTGAAACACACAAGCTTTGGTCTCTGTGGAAACAGAGCTCCATCCGAAGGAGCAGGAGAGGCAAGTAAAATTTCTGGATATGCTTGGGTACTTCTGTGGAGCCCCATCAGAGAGTTCTAAAGAGGCAGGGCAACACAGCAATGTGGCAACCAGCCTTCAGCAAAGCCAAAGCAGGAAACAACTCAAGTTACCATAGACATATGCAAAACCCTGCTTTGACAAAGGGGGAAAAAAGAGAAGAAAAAAGGGCAGGCATGCTTTTTTTCCCAAAGGGAACTCCATTACTGAAGCTACTGCTGTATAAGTGATGCCAGCATTTCTGCTCCCCTTACCCACAAACACAGGTGGCAAAGTTCAAAGTTCTCCAGACTACTGCAGTCTCAATAAGCCACAAGTACACGGTGTGGCTTACACGTTCCATTTGTGTGTGCAGAAAAAACCCCAGCAACTTTTACAAGCAGTACTGCTCTGTACCTAGAGCTTCAGGCCAGGTCTAGCTAAGGCCCCAAAGCACTCCATAGTCTACAATAACAATAGTTTGGGTTTGGATTTTTTTTTTCCCTGTGTTACTGCCTCAGGAAAAACAGATGAGGTTGACCAGCAATTCCAGTCTCCCCATGCTAGCATGAACTATGTGTACAGAAGCTGGTTATTAAGAATCCACACCCCAGACTCTCCTACTTATTCCTTCACAGAGAAATACGATGCCTCAGTCATTCCAGCAGATCAGTGGGATACAGGAGACTGGGAATATTGCTGACAGAAGGCACAGCAGAGGAGGATGAGACACTGCTTCTAATTCCCCTGCTTGGCTGTATGGCTGTGGCAATGTCCCTCCTCAGTCTCCTCATACAGCACCAATGATGGCATCAACTGCCATGCAAAGCACCTCAGACTTTCTGGATGACAGCACTATGTGATAACTATGTATTATCTCAAAGCATCTTTAATTATGAGCTTAAGATACTGAATCCCTCCTCCCCGCAGGGCTCCAGCTCTGAGCTATAGAGCTGGGAAGTTTACCATTGCTATTTTTACTCTCTCCTTGCTCAGTGGAGAGCACCAGTGGAATGTTGCTACAAGGACTCCAGACATGTCACAGCTGAAGCCCTGCAATGTTCATGGCCAAAGCTGCCAGTCCTTAAAAGTGCTAAATACATATTCATTAATGAGGCCAGTCCTTTTCCCAGGCTCACTGAAACCATGAAGTTAACCTCATTTTGTAATTTCCATTTGAATTTTTATGGTATTTGCTGTTCCATTATCCCCTACCTGAAAAGGAAAGCATAGAGAGCAGCCTGTATACAGCAACAGCAATAAATTAGTTTTCAGAAACTGTCTGTGCAGAGTACTTTGGTGGCACAAACCCCACTCCATAACGCTGTTAAGACTTAGTGTTTGACTTCTACTAAACTAAGGCAGGGACTGATGGGTGAGTTCTTCCTTACAACACAAAGTACATACATTTATTTACAAGGCCAGGAAAATGAGGTAAGCAGCTCCTGCATTCTCACAGGGGGACTGAGTCTGAAACTGGACACTCCCTCTCCAGCAAACACCAATCAAATAAATAATTTTCAAGACACAAAGAAAATCCAGCATACATCAGGAATAACACAACTCATGCCCCATTTTGGAGGAAATAGTGACTTATGGAGTACCTTTACCAGAACATACATGTGCTCAGCTCCTCATAACCTATTCAAGTCCATTTCTTTCAGTTTACACAAACCCATTTGTCACAAAATACTATTTACCACTTTATCACAAAATACTATTTATCATCTTGGCATTATCCCTAAATTTAATAATCCAGAGACATTTAGATCACTTGTTAAGAACCACAGATGGGTATTCTCTAGCATCATTATACACTTCTATAAGATATCCATGGACATTTTCAGAAATAACTGGTTATTTAATCCTGTATGAATCTAAAAATCTAATTTTGGGGATAGAAAGAAAACAAAAAATCCTCAGTTAAGTAAGTCACACATGCACATTGCACACATTGAGTATGATTTTATGCTGTGTGACTTTTACATTAAAATAAATCAACACTAGTGTGGTGGTTTGTAAAGATTTCCTGAAATTTTCACCTGCCGAGACCTGGACAGCTTTCAATAATGACCATTACAAGAAACATACAATACTAGAACAAAACACTGAATTTTGCATTGTGTTCCAACAAATACCACTCCAGCATGTCAGCCAAAATATCAGAGCAATTACAGCAGATTTTTCAGTCCAAATGCCATTAAACTGAGAGGAAGGTATTACATTAAGGATTTTGTGAGTTAGCCATAACAATTGCCAAATGAGAAAAATGAGATTTCAAGATTGACAGAAAACCCTGGCACAGAAGTATCCCTGTGCCAGTTTCTCCAGTTTCCTTGTATTCACACAAACATATGTCTAAAATTCTTCACTGTTTTACTGACACTGACTCTTTAAAACATGAGATTTCCTCCTTCTCTACCTTCTTCCTCTCCTACAAGTACCATGCAATTCAAGTTCAGGTACACCACACTATTTCACCTCACATTTTCATGGAACTAAGAGCCAAAACTGGTTTATGAAGCTGCAAAAGAGAGAGAGACCAATTTTTCTGGCATATGTCCCAGCACACTGTCATAGGAGCAGACAAGTAATTCCACAAATGTGTTCACTCTCAAAATAATTTAAATGGCTGACAGAGAAATTTAATCAAGGATTCCACCACAGTTTTATATCACTATTACTTATACTATCACACCAGAGAGTAATTTGATTATGCCATGGAGAAACCCCAGTGCTAACCAATATATGATAGTGGAATTACAGAATGAACTTATGATTCTTGAAAATGCCCTCTTACAGGCAATTTTGGGAGTTATTAACAAATATCATACTCCTACAGGCTTGCTGGACTCTATAACTACAGCACTAATCCAGTGATGTACCAGCTCCTCTTTTCATATCAATAATAAATGGATCAAGGGGAAGCAACCTCTAGGCACTTCTGAGTGCCTAGTACCTCAATTATACCAAAGCATGAAATCACTACAACTGGTTCTTGATTACAGTCCTAGATAATCAGCAATCTGTTATCAAACACTGAGAAGTGTGCTCACAGTTCAGCCAAGTCCTGACAAGGATATTGAGTATCACTGGAGAGCTCAAGCATCCATGACAAAAGCAGGGATCTATGTGCTGCTGAGTAGTGAAGCCACTGCAAGTTTACCCTGAACAACCAGGGTAGGTAAAGGTAAGTGATATTTCATTACAATCTCTAGTACAAACTGTAATGAGATTACATTTTAAATAAATTGAATTATGCTAATCTGCACTGAGTGGCTTTGGGGTGACAGCTGGATGACTTTTTTTTTTTAATCCAAGTAATACTAGTTTGTCTAAAAACTGTTCCTTTTTGAAATACAGCCTTAAGTCACCTTTTGTTCATCTGTCTCAAACACAGCTCCTGAAGTTGTCATGTTTCAAAGTGGGAAATACCTTCTTGGACTAAAGCAAGACTGCTCAGGACTCAGAGCAAGCCAAGTGCTCTTAAACAGTAAACCCACCTCCCTCCTTTTTTTTCCCCCCAGTTTCACCTTTACCAGGAAGTTCCTTCTCCCCCAGGCAAAAAAAAAAAAAAAGAAAAAAAAAGGAAAAAAAAAGAAAAAAGGTAATCTGTGTTTGCAGATCTATTTATGTCTTTAAGGAACTAAAAAGTAAAACCTCCTTTGTTTTCTTTTGTACTGGGGGCTCAAGTGTATTTACAACACAACTTTTCTCCACCACAATAACCCAGGATACAGATTTTGGTGTTTATGATAGATTGCTCATTTGTCTACTACATGAACTAGCAGTTTTATGTATAAACAACAAACAGATTTGGAACAGTTGCTTCTGCCTGACTGAGGGTTTGTTGTTTTTTTTTTTTTTTTCTTTTTTGGTTGGTTGTTTGGTTTTATATTTCCCTAGATAGCAGGGAAGCAGGAAATAAGAGTTTTCATTAAATGTGCACTGAAATTTAAGCAGAGACTTGTGCCACAGTCATGCTGATGTAATAGAATAACTTAGCCCCTACAAGCATTCTTTCATATTGAGTGAAAGCAAGAAGGCCACTGACAAGCAAAGAGGACTCCTGTAAAACATCCAGAAAAAACAGCAATGATGTGGCTCAGCCATCTGTTGAACTCCTACCTTCACCATTCCACTGCTTTATCACAAAAGGAGAATAACACTCCAAACTCAGGGCACACTCATGCAATGAGAGGGAGTGAGCACCTTCCTAGATTAATTCCAAAATAACCACCTCTAAATGCTTGGGATTGTTTTATTTCTCTAATCCCAGGGGCAAATATAAACCAAACCCACTGCAAGTTTAAATACAAGAGGCTAATGGAAATAGGTCCTAAACACACGGATATAATTCCCACTGTCCTCACCTTTGCTTTAGCACCCTTAAAATCAACTGGACTTCTGCAGACAGCACTGGCACAAGATAATAGTTTTGAATTTGAACAAGCATGGGAGCTCTCTACTCTTCATAGTTTCCTGGTTCTTCCAAAGTGCTTTCTTAGACCAATCCTGATTTGTACCATTGAGCCCCACAACACAACAGGCAAATGGCATATAGAATGAATTTTTTACTCTAGTTATTTTTAAAATAGATCACTGGAGTTAAATTTAATTAATTATTTTACATTTAATTAAGATGCTTTGCAGCAAATAAACCTGGAATACAGAAGACTGGAAACTTTTGCTGGCCACTGAGCACTCTTTATGACTATAGCATCAGTAATTCACAAATACTCAGCTACTTCTAATATATACTCTTTACTGCAAGCAGTGTACAAAACCTATACAGTCATTCTCTCAGGTACATTTAAGTAAATTGAGACAGCAGAAAAAATTCAGCTAATTTCACAGAGCAGCTCATTCTACAGTATCTTCTGAAGGAATCCATTATCTTCACCCTCAGTGTCTATCTCACCTCTCTCCTGCTGGGGTATTTTTACGTCAACTGCACACATACCCTATGCTCTAACACAGAGAGCAGAGCTAAGATAGATGAGTGTACTACTCAAAACACTTGATGTGACACTAAAATTTCATCCATCTTTTTACTGTTGCAAAAAGGCTTCATTTTTGGGCATCCTACACCCAAAACATGAAAAATAAGGTAAATTGCTCCCTAAAACTGTGCACCTAGTAAGGGTTGTTATGAAAACAAGAAAGATTTTATGATATCCACATACATTAACACATTATCTTTTAATGTAAAGACTTCAGTTAAAACAAGTATGTGTCAGTTAACACAGAAACTGATTCTCTAGGAGACATTAAGCAAACCTGAGTGCAAATATAATACCAGTTCTGCATTCCCAAAAGTTTTGTGCTCTCACGGCTGTTTCTTCGATTTCAGCTGCTTCTGAACTGGAGAGCCTTGCCTTGCTCCTAAGGCTGAAATTTCACAGTGAGCCAATGCATTTTGGCTCACCTCCCAAGCCCATCACACAACCCCCCTCACCAGCCTTGGCTCAGCACTGGGAAACTGAGGGTTTACAAGCCTGGAGGAAACAGTCTTGCATCTCTTCCACAGTTCTCAAAGCATTTTTATTCAGGAGCACTGTTTTATTCCTCTAGTATTTCCATCTGCTCATTGAAGCCCCTCTGACACCTGTCTCAAGCACTGCACTTGCCAGGACTCTTTACATCAAACACCAATTTCTTGATGTATTTCCTTACCCCTACACACCCAAAGCACCCTGCTGTAGCACTAATTGCCATGAGCTGCACCTTGCAAGGCTTAAGCCTCTGACTCATGAGCTGGGATTATTTATGGGAGGAGCACAGTGGCTTTTGACCAGAGCTGCTGCCTGTTCCACCCATTTCTCCCCTTCCACCAGCTACAGCCCAGCTGCCCACAAAGCAGGGAATAACTGCTCCAGTGCACAAACCAGGACAGTGAAGACTAAAGGAAATGGCTCAATTTAAGTCTTCTTTCAATGTATTAGGCTGTACTATCTGAAAACACCTATCCCTGTATAAGCATAGAACAAAACAAGATTAACCTAGTCTGTAATGGATCAAACTGCAAAGCTCACTAAAAATGTCTCACCAGAAGGTTTGCACAGCTGTTAGTCACACACACTATAACTTCATAAAAAAGGTATTCCTGACCTAAGGATCTTAAACTAAAAGTCTACCTGTAAATTTGGCTGAAGGCATTTAGTTGCCTGGGTGCTATAGCAGCATTAGATGGTTTGCTCATGCGGGAATTAATACTTTGGAGACTAATATTTGGAAGATTAGGTGAAAAAAATTCAAAGCAGAGCACTCAGAAACTGGTATGTATAGATCTCGGCCCTTAAACTGCTCAGGTAATGAATCTCACCACTCTTTGAATTCAAAATATTTTCTTTTGTGTGGGGGGCTTCTGTTTTGTTTTTTTGTTGTTGTTGTTGTGTTTTTTTCCATTCTTGCCTTCTTTTTGCATGCTCTTTTATCTGTTTATTGTAATTTTATGTTTCAGTCTCCAAGTAAAAGTTACTTCATTTACAGGTTATACTAAGAACTTCACATTCTCAAATACTAGCAGCATTAAGTGACTTGGTTTTGCTACGATTATTTGATATAGCTGACAAGCCACTAAATGTGAAATACATGGCACTGATACAGCATTTTCCTTACAGACAACTGCAGGTGTAGCTAAAACACAAGGTAGTAAAAAAAAAAAAAAAAGTCCAAGTGTTACCTCCCTAACACTAACAGAGGAGAACAAAGAAAAAATTAAACTGTCTACACAAACAGCAGGTGCTTGTATCCAAAATCCTATTACAGCTGGCATTTTCATACTGTTCTTCAAAGACCTCTGCAAATCTGAATGCTGTCTCTCCCACAGAGCACCAGAGCTGGAGTCCAAGAGGATTACACAGGAGCTGGAATGGATAAGGCCTTGCAGGAATGCAAGCAGACAAACTGGATGCAGCATTTCTTCCATGCAGAAGCATTAGTATAGCTCAGGCAGTGACTGGAGTCTCAAACAGAAAAGAGATGAGAGAGCAGAGAGGCAGGATGGAGAACAAGGATGGCAGAAAGGTCCTGATAGAAAAGTGATCCACGACAGTAAATTGGTCCAGTGTTCCTAAAAAGAATCAACAGCAGTTGAAGGCATCTGTCCCCAGAACACGTCTTTTAGCAGCCAGCATTGTATGAAGATGACTCAGCTGGCAGTGGATTTCTCTCTCCTTTATAAACTTTCATTAACAGGCTCAAGCACTGTAGAACCACCAAGCTATTAGGTAAGAATGAGCTCCTCTCAAAGAAATGCAGTATCTCAAACACTGAAGGGCTCTATAGAGAAGCCCAGTGCAGAAGTGTCATGGTTTGTGTTATCCAGCAGGCCATACATCCTGCTTGGATAGCCCTCCTTCAATTCCCTGGAAACATTTCGTGTTTCTCTATGTTACTTCAACCATTTCCACAGACTTGAAGAAAGACAGTATTTTCTTTTGATTTAAGAATCAAAACAATAGGCACTTCCTCTGCAATGACATGTCTCCTGAATCATAAATAGGAAAAAATCCTACTTGGATAAATGACACTGTAACCTCTATTTTTCCCCACCTCATGGCAAGTGGAGAAAACACATACCAATTTTTTATTTGCTCAAAACACTGAGCTTTGTCACAGTGTGAATCCGCATATGTTTAAACATCTGCTTTCAAAAAGTGCCAAATTCACAACCTCACAGAATAACACAACTCTCCTGATGAGTCTCTCTCAATTATCCATTTTCAAGTGGATTCATTAAATATTCCAGCAAATACCAAGAACGGTAAGTGGCAAATGGAAGATGACGGTCATTTCATGAAAGCAATTTATTACCTGAAAAGATTCATCAAGTATCCTTTAAGAGACAAGAAAATCTCAGTGTTCTGTTTCTTTCTGTGCCATTTTAACATTGGCAGTCTTGACTTTTAAATCAGACTCATCTATTCCTTTCTTCCCAAGCACCCTCATCTTGCACATGTTCCTTTAATGTACCTTTTAGCACAATCAATGTTCAAGCCCCAGTAACAGTCAATATAAACCTAAGATGATTAAAAAATATATAGCAATCACCAGGATTAACAGTACCATATGTTTTAGAACAGCAGACCACAGATAACTAGTTCAAAGCTTAAAAATCAAATATCCTAGCCACAGCCTTTATCACCACAAACCCAGGGGCTAAATCCCTCTTCACTTCTCCCAGTAAATACTACTTAGGATTCTGTACAATAAAATTTAGCACAAAGTTTCTTCTGTGTACTTCTATTTGGTTGAAGTGCTTCTAAAACCTGCCTTGTGCTCACTAAGAAACTGAAAAGATAGCACAAAAAAGCAACTTATTACAGAAACATATATCTGCATTTAATGATATGTAGAAACATTAAGCATCAGTAAACCTGTCTTAAAGTAACAAATGTTATTTATTCTAAAAAATGAGAAGACTACATCTGTACATCTAGAAAAGCACTAACTTTCTGAAACTCAGATGAGAAAATTCAGTCCTGAAACCAGGTCATATATACTCATTCAGTTTATCCAGCTGCCATATCTGGGATCAACAGAGTCTATGGAGTAAAAGACATTTTGCCCAGATTGTGTAAATAAAGAGGTTTTAATGATCATAGAGTACACTTGCAGACTTAGTTTTCTGCCAACACACCTAGTTAACAGGTCCAATTGTTTTTGTAGTTTTTTTTAGTGAAAGATTTCTTGCTAGTCAACTTTTTCCTTTCAAAAAAAGGATGCTTACCAAGCAATTACCAGCTATGCCAGAAGAAGCAGAAGTACCTCAAAGTGGATCAAGGACAACTGTTAATGCAATCACTTAAGGTCATTATTTCAGCTGATGCTAAAGGCAGAAACTGATCTGCAGCTGCATCTCAGAAATTTAAAACAATAAAAATGAGAAGAAAAGCAGCTTCTGGATGTTATTCATGCCCCTATTTGCCCCTGTCTCTGATTCAGTCCTTGTAAAGCATGTAGGCTCCCTACTTGACTGCATGCAGCATCACCACAGAACAACTGGTTATGCAGGAAAAAATGTTAGCAATCCCAGCCCATGCCACACCGGCACTTAACTGCCTCCCAATAAACCAGCACAGCACAAAGAAGTCTTGTACTGCTGGAGTTTCTATTTTTGAAATAACAGATAACAGCACAGTGCTTGGAAAAGAAGTGTATTAATGTCTACATTACTCTCCAAGTTGGCATTTGGCCATGTAGGTTTTCTGCAGTTCACCATTTCACAACATGGACACCTTCAGCTACAAGCTACCACTCTTTACTCCCACAACACACATTTTTCCTACGTAGCTCCACACAGTTCCATTTTACAGTTCCAATGGATATAGTATTTCCCTTTCTCATAATACCTTACAGCTTCCAAGAGAGGCAAAAGAGAAATGTGAAATGAGAATAAAAAAAAAAAAAAATATATATATATATATATATATATATATATATATATATATATATATATATAAGGAGGAAGTCTGGCCAGTTCTACAGTGAAGAACAGGAAAGCACATAGTTCACACAGCCCAGAAACAACAGAAACAGTGGAAAGATGAGAAACAAAGTAACAGGCAACAAACAATGCCTACTAAATCCTCCTCTGCCCCTCACAATTTCAGTAATTACATGAGTTACATTTAAACTAACACTGCTACCTTTATTTCAAATTAACACACAAATTAATGTACTAAAAAAAAAGAAAAATAAAAGATTGTTCTGCTAGTCAGCCAAAGACAATAATAATCTTTAGTGCAATTTCTACTGCTGCTGAAATGCAACAAATTTAGAACTCTATCCAGGTAAGGAATACCCATGATTTTTAGCTTTTATGTTCTTTATTATGAATATTAAAGTGGATTTTTGGATGGAAAGAGTAATTTCCAGAAATAATTGGAAGGTGCCAGATCCTCTTTGTGTCAATAGTGTCTGTTCAATGTTCTGCACAAAATGATCTACAGATCTTAGATGAGCCTTGACAGAAGGACATCCAGTTTGGAAGGGTGGGATACTTGGCAAGAGATTCCTTCACGTCAGGACAGAAAAGAACTCATAAATCAAGGAGACTCTACAACCCAACTGCTCTCTACAAAATTCTATGAACATTTGAGATTTATGACAATATTATCTTTCAAGATCTATCAAAAATTCAAATCCAAATTATCTTCAAGTATGTTCCATTATATTCATTTTTTATTAATGTAAATATAAATCAGAACAATTTCTTTCTCTAAAAGCCAACTCTGTGCCTGTATTCCTTTATCGCTAGTAATTTCTGCATTATCAGATTGATTTTTAGTACAAATTTCAAAGAGAGGGTAAACAACTGATTGTACTGGGCCTATGCACAGCAGCCTTTAGAAGTGAACATCACATTACATGAATAATTAGCAAGAGTTCAGGGCAGAGGGCTATGCTATCAGAGAAACAGAAGGTCGGAAGCTGGCAGAGACAGAGCAAGTCAAAAGCTTTTAGGCAGGCTGGACAGGCTTAAGCTTGAAACCTCACTTAATATCTTAACCTGCTGCACTGACTCCTGAAAAGGTGCTGCTTCTTGCATCAGAAAGTGCTGCCTGCAACACACGGTTAATTCCCAGTGTATTTATTAACCAGTGTGAGCAAAGGTTACACCTTCATAAACCCCTATGCATAAAAATAGCAAAACTGCATCTGAAACATTACCCCTCCTCTTCCCACAACTCTGCGACTTTTACAGTTTGTTGAACTCATGGGAGGCTCATACCCAGGCTGAGACAGTAACTTTTTCTGTAACACTAACACACACTAAAGCCCATGCTTTACCAGAAAAAGACAAGCTTTTTGCAGTAGGGAGCTACAACAAAATATACTACAAACAAAATGTGTATTGCAATTTAAATATGCAAGGTGAGGTACTTTTCAGTCTTAAGAGGAATGAGGAAACCAACTGGCTCTTGAGTAGCTGCCTCCAGGTAAGAATTGTCCAGGGAACACTGCCAAAGTAAATATTGTACAAAACTAGCTACTTCTTTCAAAAATAATCCAAAACAACACTTAAACGTACAAACACCTTTGTGAGAAATTAAGTTCTAAACAACAAATAGCATGTTGGAAAATACTTTTGTAAATTTGCCCTGGACAACATGCTCCAAAACCAAGAGCATTTTCTTGAAAGATGCCACTTTCCCCAGGCTGTCCTACAGCCAAAAATCCTACTTAAATTCATCAGACGTTGGGGAAGGCTATACAGAGTTGGGACAATGACTAAGTTCTGCCCACATGGGTCCAATGCTTAAGGCAGCAAGTCAACTTCTCAAACTTTCCTTTAAAGTAGAAATGGTTCTACAGACCATTTCAGTTACAAAGTGCTCAACAGAAGTTCACTTTGTATTGTTGTTGCTTTTGTATTTTGTGTATTATTAAGACTCACAATATATTGTACTGTGTAATAGTTAATAGAAAATGTCTTGTTTAATTTGTTTTAAAGAACTATTAAGATGCATGGAATAATGCTAAAATAATCTGAACCTAATCTCAGTTTACCTGCATACTGGGGAAAGAAAAACCAGCTGGTTTTGCTTCTTTGCTGATGTTGAACATAATTTTTCCATCTCTGTAAGAACATTCATAGCAAAGCTAACTAAAAGTTAGGAGGAATGTTTAGAAAAAATCTCTAATCTGAGCAAAACCCATTATAAACAACCTTGTTAAAGGAGAAACATTTCAAGTCATACTACTAAAGGGTGATTCCCTGAGAAATGTGTTGAAGTTGTCAGACCTTTCAGATCTGTTGGCTCCCATTATCCATTACTGCACAGTTGTTCTGCTGCACACAGAAAGAAATGGCCATGCCATAGGACAAAGTCAAAATTAACTGGTCCAACATACTGGGATATTAAGAAATGTCGAAGTATCCTGTAAAAAAAAATAAAAAATAATATCTTGGAGCTTCTAGCTGGCATTGCATGCCTTGAGAAGGGTCACTTGCCAGACACTGAGCTATGCAGCTCATTTAGCAGCATGTCTTGGCTGATAAACAAGGCTCCCATGAGTCAAAGTTCTTCAAGTAACATTTCTGTATGTAAGCAGGCTTTTTAAGATAAGGTACAGTAAAACTAATATTCCTAAGAACATAGCCCAAACTGTCTAATACAACAAACAATTCCTAATCAACAGCTAAAGCCAGAATTTTCACCTTGAAGGTATGCCTAAAAAGAACTTCAAGAATCCACATCAATAAATAATATTAATGTCAGAAAAGCATACGTGAAGTACTTCCAACAAATTTGCAATACAAAATAAAAACCAGAGGCGATACTTTGAGATTACCTCTCATTTAAATTTTTCCCTCTAGACTTTGAGGCAAGTATACTAACTTAAAACCTCATCTTCCACATCAACATCATTCTTCATTTGTTAACCCACATGGAATTCCCCTTTTTGCAAGTTGAGAGGTTACAAATTTATTTCATGATTATAGGGATTTTCCCAAAGACATGTGTGTGCTTATCAGGAGACATGAAACCAAGGGTGGGAAGGTGGGTGAGCACTGAGCCAGATCCTGCTGTTTAGCTCAGTTTTGTGCCTTTGTCTTACCTGGTCTCATAGTCAGCAAATCCAACCACAGTGTTTAATTCTAACAGGAGTACCTTTGCTCTGTAAAGCTAACAAAGTGGTTAAAAATATAAAGATATGGAGACAGATAATGCCAGTATAACTCTGTCATTATACAACTGCCCTATGCCTGCACCTTTCTGTGATTGTTTGCGGGCAGCAGAGCTTAATGTGCAAATAACAGTAACCCATTTTTCTCAAATTAGCCCTTGGAATAAAGAATGCAAAGACATTCCTCTGTCCTTAAGCTGACACTGTGCACCGTTCATCCATCCCATTCTACATTCTTAGCCATCTGTTAAAAGCATCTTTATTCCTCTGTGTTCATACAGCGTTTCCTGGGTTTACAATCCCACATTTCCTATTGCTCCCAAAACCTGACACACTGAAAAAAAAAAAAACAAAACCACTTTGCCAAGAAAAACACTCAGTTTTAGTCAGGAATGAAATTGAGCTTCATCATCAGATGCCAGGCTGAGCATGCAGGACCAGTCAGTATAAGTCATTCATCTAAAAAGTAGAAAGCAGGGCAGTCAAGATGAAGCAGCAGCAAATGGGTCACTGCAACTGCTTATTCAACTCACCAGTGCTGTCTGCAGCAATCTCAGTTATTCACCACCAACTGACACAGGAGATATAGGGAGATACTGTCTATCAATTGGTTTGGTTTTGTATTTTAGGCCACAGCTTTAAGAGTCAGACAAAAACCAAATCTTAATCACTTCATTTCAGACACCTAAGAGCCACCAGCATTCAAAAATTGCAAAAAGATTTTTTCCTAGAGTCAGGAAAACACAAGAAACCCATTATCTTCTACAGGTGGCTTTAATTCCTCTCAAGTTCAGTGGCAATTGAAGCTATCTCCTAATCCACTGGAAAAGATTTCTGTTCTTAGGGGCTGCTAGGCAAAAGCAAGCTGTATGTACAAAGCATGTTAGGTACAACACATCTGCACCTTGTTTTATGATTCCTTTCAAGTGCTTCCAATGCAGCCTTGTACTTGATTTACATTTGTGAAGGAGGGCAGAAAAGATTCTTACTTATTCATTAAATTTATTATCAGCTTCGGGAAAAAAAACTCCTGTGTTATTTGCTCATTTTCTTTACTAGTGCTGCATAATTTTCAGACTGTTGGCCTTAAAACCAACAGAGAATACAACTGTGAAACTTAAAAGTGGGTTTGGGGCAGGGATGAAAAGTTGGTATGATCACATTGGCACATCATATTGAAAGGAGATGGGATATTCAGACCTTAGTCCCACAGTCAGGCTCCAAGCAGCCAATACTTGGCACTGTCCTTGCACTAGTTTATCTCCACATGAGGAAACATGACAGGACCAAAAGACCCCAGAAAACTGAAAAGGACCTATTTTCTTTATTCAGGATGGAAATAGAAATGTCCATTTGCCAATTGTCAGTTTTTCCCATAAAGCCAGCTGCTGGCAGATGACCAGTTGCATACCCTGCAATGATTTCCACCTATCCATTCCCACAGCTATCTACAGACCTGGACAGCACTGCTACGTTTTATTTTTTCTTCTTTTTACTTATGTTCACAAGTAACAAACCAGTGTAAACTTAGCCCAGCACTTCAGAATGTTTCTAAGTAGGAAAGCAACATAGAGTGAAGGGCAAATTTTGGAGGGCTTTTTGGTTTTGAGGTTGTGATGGGCTGGAGACTGACCCTGGCTTCAGAGCAAAGCCATTGATGTTCACACAGTCCAGCTCAAACTCCCTTGTCAAGAATAAACTCAACAAATCTAAGAGCTACCAGCAACATGCACAGGTCAAACAGCCGTGGCAGAGCAACCATCAGCTCAGCCTCAAAAAGTGACACTTCCCTGTCTACAGAGAAAGAAAAAGCTGCCTTTGCTGTGCACTTCGTGTCATTCAGTGCTAAAAAGCAGACAGTTACTTCAGCATGGAGGGTTTAACAATATGTTCCTCTAGGAATCTTTTGTGTTCAATGCTCTGATGATGTTGAGAATCAGGTCCTACAACCTTTGTACATCAGGGTAAACCAATATCTCCAGTTCACACAGTTGAATTTCAGGACTATCCACACTCTGGAGAGCATGTTCTGTTAGCCAAAGGCTCTTTGGCAGCTTATTTTTCTTCCCAAATAACACCAGTTGCAAAACATTCTCGACAGTAAAAAGTTTCCTCTTTTTTCCCTTTTAAACAAGCTTTGATCTTGTAGTCCTGACAGAAACAGGGAAATATTTACCAAAACTACTTTTACTTCAGTGACTAAAAGACGTAATACAACACCAAAGCTCAGTAAACATTTTGAATAACTTTGAACATCAGAGCACCTGTTCTGAACAGTTGTTGGTATTTGTCCCAGAGACGTTCATCATCTGAATTAATCTCTGCTCATTGCATAAACAACAGCAGAGGATTGGGTATACATCTGTTTTTGCTCACAGTTATATGTAGCCTTTCTTGAAGTGTTGACTGTGGCAGGGAGAGTAAGTTAAGTTTTAGAGGACAGTAGCTTTGAACAATCCTTTGAAGACATTGCAACAACATTATCAAAAAGCTGGTATGACTGAACAATCTACCATTAATTGTGGCTCTGCCAAGCATTGCCTTTTCTCATGTCAAGACTTAGTTGGTAACTTCTGACAAAAACCTTTCAGCATCCAATCTAAAGAACTTGGCTTACATCACACAGAAATTATGATGCTGGTGAAAGAAAATTCTGTGGCAAAGAAAATTGAAGTAGAAATTGAGCTGTAAGCACTTCATCACATCAGAATGGAGATGAACTAAACTGATACAACCTCAGAAGATTAGTTATCACTCTGGCCTAATCCAATTAGATGTGTTTCCTGATTTTACTCAATGTAAGACTTCTCCACCAGCTCCTACACAGGAAACAGCAATCCTGATAATCTCATAATAATCTCCTGATAATCAGCACCACAAATAATAAAATTTCTGCATAATAAAAGGTTAGGTGTACATTTTTTTAACATTAAATTTGGTAAAATAGTTTAGAAAACAATTTAAATATTCTATCTGCTACCCAGTGATCAAAAGCCCGTGGATTTTACTACCCCATTTCACAATTCAATTCCTTCCATCATACTGTATTGATCAAGAAACATATGGAAAACTAAAAGTGAACCAATGCTCTCCTATGGATTGTAAGACAAATTCAAATGCGCTTTTTTTGAGAATTAAGGGTTTAAACAGTACAATAACATCTATAATTTATTAGAAGCTTAAAAACAGTTTACATTGTGCAGCATGAGAAACAAGTTCAGCTGTACGTTGTTAAATGCAACAAGAACAGCTCTTCTAAGCTATTTATTAATTATATATTCTTCACCTCCTTTCAGGATCCAAAAGATGGACTAACAGATTCTGCTCCTTGATACTTTACTACAGAAGCAGAGGGAGTGGGGCAGCAGTGCCTTCTTTCTTTTGACTGGGATTTTAAAATGCTTCACCAATGTTGTCCAAATTTTCAGGGAACATACAAATTGATTTTAATATAAATAGCATGTGATCGACAAAGCAGCCATGGTTTTGTGCTTGAGCACTGAACCCAAGCCCTACATGTGCATCCTGTTTTTAAGTACTGTACATTGTCTTAATGTAAAAGTGTTAGAAAGTTCAACCTTCCCATGTGGGATTCAGGAAAGGGGGGGAAGAGGAGGACAATCAAGTCATTTTGCACAGATGTTGCATTAAGACAATCAGATATTAGGATAAGAGACATCTGAACAAAAAGCAGTAACTTAAAACCACGCAGACAATGAGAAAAGACAGACTGCAACACATTCTCTTCAATTTGGTTCTGATTTTGAAACAAACAGAACAAAATGAGCCCAACCTGCCTAAAATAAAACACTTACAAAAATATCTGCAGCAATAAGACAGAAAATTCTTTTTGAGAAACACTGAGATACCAGATGGAACTCTGTTAATCAAATGAAAAAAAACATATAAAAGACCAAATTAATCTCTGATCAATATCTGATACTGGAATGAAACAACCAATGCTACAATTACAGCCTCTGAAGAAAAATCTATAAAAACACATTTTAAGGGAACAAAATTGTATGTCAACATCTTTACTGGGCTAAAAGACAGAATTCAAAATTAGTAATTAGTAAAATTATCTTTTAAGATAGTATTTCTTCTCATGAATAAACTGTAAATTCCTTTAAATTAAGGAAAGTAAGTTTCCTTTACAAAGACTACAAGAATGAAGAATAGTTGAGACTGATTCTGCAAAGACAGGCTGATAACTGAAACTGAACAAAAGAATTTCGTGATTTTATTTTTTCATCCACTGTTTTCAGATAGTTTTATAATCATTTCTTACATAAGGTTTGATTACTAAACGTATATGTGATAGCAAGAGCCTTGTTTCAGGACCTTGAAAAAAATACAGACAGAATCTGCAGCCATGATGGCAACCCTTGCCAGCTCACCATTGCCTGTAAAATTTGACAGCTTCCTCCAAGCACAGGGTTAATTCCCACCTTCCTCAAGGCAACTTTCAAAACACACCGATAAATTAATGATTGCCAAGTATCAGTGGTACTTCAGAGGCACAATTTAAAAGGAAAAGACTCTCAGACTTCCAACATTTTAATGATTCCTTTCTGCTGCCAGGTGGAAAGTCTGGTGGATTCAGAAGAGCAACAGCTTCCCACGGAACCTAGCACAGATGACTAAATGCTTTTGATGGCACAGTGAACCTCTATTTTAAGACTTCACTTTTAACTCTGCATTACGGTTCACCACCATATGACTGGAGGCCAAACGCCAGGAATTTGCATTAAGAATGAAAGCATACAAAATCTCCTGGAGCTACTGAGGAACTGCTGCAGCAGGAATGCTCAAACATGACATTTTACCTCAAGAGGCATACTTGTATTTCTGCTGCAGAATATTTCACTGAATTGTGGGCCACTTGGATTGAGGGATAGCAAATGATCAGTCTTGTAAAGTTCACATGGTTACCTGGAGAATTTATCAGAAGAAAGACTAAGGTTTCAGCTCATACCTGTTAAAGTGAACTGCTAATATAATTGATTAACCTTCTATTGAAGTTCACACTTTACAGTGACCAACTTCTTTACTAGGCACCTAAAATACTGTAAAATCACAAAATCATTAACATTGGAAAAGACTTCAAAGAGCATCGAGTCCAATCATTAACCCAGCACCACCGTGCTCACCACTAACCCACATCCCCAAGTGCCACATTCACATGTCCACTAACTATTCCAAGGCTGGTGATGCCACCACTTCTCTGGGCACCCAATTCCAATGGCTTCTGAATTGGAATTTTACGTGAGAAACCTAACCAATGCTAACTACTCTAACTGTACCCTCAAGGTACACTAAAAAGTGGGATTAACAAACATGGCAAAGTAAGAGCTGGGAAATTTCTACCCCTCAATTTAAGGTGGAAAGCAGAGCCTAGATCTTCTATAAACCACTGAAGGGATGATAATGGAAAACCACAAACCTGTCCAGTCACACATTTACTGAAGAAGCCAAATCCTCTGAGAGCAAGTTGGGCATGTATTGGCATCACCTACTGGGTCAGGTTTCTTAAAAGGATTAAGTGAAGAAACTCCTTGTTTCTGGGCTTACATGGAGTTTAACTATACACTGAATGCCTAGCAGCACAGAAGAAGCACCTCCAGGCAGGTATGAAAGCACTTTTTCAGAGCTTGAGAAAGTTTAAATAAATCAATATCATTAACTAAACATCAAGTGAAAGAGAGAAAACAGAGCAACTGAAGGACAAACATTAACTAGGCTTGGTTTAGACATAGCACTTTTCCTCCCTTGAATCTTATTTACATCACCCACATGTGCTGTAGTGGCACTTAATAATTTATTATGCAAACTGCATACCAAAACCACTTCTTTACATAAGACCATACTATTAATATTCAAGGAAACAAATATTTTTTAAACTCCTGGAAAACAAGCCCTGAATCTGGCTTGCTCACCAAGCAGACAGAACACATGCCATGGAAGGGTAGCTTCCCCCTACACCTCTCTCCCCCCACTCTTCACTTGACTTAGACAGAGCAATGTCAAAAGGCATTTGGACTCCACAACTAACCAATCCCTGGATTCTTGCAAAGCCAATTATCTAAATTAGTAACAACTCCTGTCACTATTTCTGAAGCTGGCACGTATCCCCAAGATAGATATTAAATACGCATTTCATGCAAGCCAAGTTTGTCTATGCAGCGCCAGAGCCAAAAACTGAAAACGTTCATCGCTCTTTTCTCTTAGCCTACTACAATTTAAGCTTTCTAAAGCTCTTTCTATCAGGACATGTTGTGCGAGGTCATACTTTAAGAACCACTTATGCAACAGCGAGAGGAGCTCATGGTTTCTGTGGACAGAAGCAAGAGGCCCAGGGACGGCCATCAGTTGTAGCAAGAAGCCAGAGCCAGCAGCTCTGCTCAGGGTTTTCTAGAAGCCAAGGGCTCACTGTTTCCACTCACCATGCTGCCTCTTGCCAGAGCCGTCTCACTGTTGCTCCATCCCTTTGGATGCCACTTACTCTGGCATCTCCTGGCAGCAACCCCAGCTCTACTTCCAGATATCAACACTTTTTCCTTCCAGCCCACCTCCATACGCACTGGCTGGCAGTGGTTTGGAGGCCAAAAAGAAAATGACATCTGCCCATGAAACTCCAAACATGTCACCCACTATCAGCAGTTTCCTGGTAAACCCTAGCCAAAGCTAGTGCCAAATTCAGTCAGAGCTTTGGCTCACCTGGGTTACCTCTAAGCACAGACAGTGGCAGGCAAGTCTCGAACAACAGGTTTATTGCAGTCTGCAAGCTCAAACTGCAACCATGCAGTATGTCCTACTCAAGATGGAGATTTTCAATGGTGAAGCAACGGCTAACACAAATTACATCTAAATAATCCTCTAAATCTAGAAAAAGCCAAGGGATGAAGGTCTGCCCATCATTTTAGCAAATGAAGCCATCCAGTAAATCACACTGTAGCTGTTCGTGGAACATCTGGTGAGGCCACCAAAGCAATTGAAACTGTTTACAAACCCTTCCCTTCCACTCAGCAAGGTTAACCGTGCAGACTTACTAGGATTAAAGGGAAATACAGAAATACCTTGTCCCCAGTATCCATTTACCTTGTCCTGAGGGCCTGCCAGGCTGCATCAATGTCTGCATACAGGTTTTTCTCAGAAGGCTTGCCGGTGCTCACCCCGTAGCCGGAGTAGTCATAGGAGAAGACGTTGCAGTTGATGCGGGAGCCAAGGCCAATGTAGAAGCTGCACATCTGGCCCAGGTCCACAGCATTACCGTGCGAGAAGAGCAGCGTGTACCGGCCAGTGGGGGCACAGCGAACGAACATGCAGCCCAGCCTGTTATCTCGGGCCGTGCGGGAGAAGAACACTTCCACGGCATCCAGTTCCCGCTGGGAATACTGCCAGTCGGCCCGCTCGCTCAGGTGCAGGCTGCAGGTGCCCGATCCCGTGGGGGTGCCCGCCCCGGCCGCCGCCCCGGGCTCCGGCTGCTGCTCGGGCTGCAGCACGGTGTACGTGGGCTCCGGGGGCAGGAAGGCCAGCTTGGCAGCGATGCGGCTGGGGCAGGGCGGGCAGCAGAACAGCCAGCACAGCTCGCCCAGAGAGAAACCGTTCATTCTGGGGCCTTGTTCTGGCATCAGAGACGCCGGAGAAAAGCTAAACCTGTCCTGGAAAGAAGTCACACGGAACCGACCCAGAGCCCTCCTCCGGCGCGACCTGCCGCCTTCCTGCGAGGCCACCAGCTGCCCTCCCAGAACGCAAACAATGGCAACCTTGGAAGAACTACAGTTCAGCAACAGCAATGCAGCTCTTCAAAGCCTGGAAACTGCTTAAACAAACCAAAACCACAACCCCACAGACGGGCCACAGAAATACAGACGGGCCACAACCAGCCCTCGACCCCCCACCCGCAACTAACGCTACAGCAAACGCAACTCTCTAAAACACGAGCCTAGACCCCCTCACAGCACACGAGCCACACGTACACATTTACAAAATGAATTCCCCGATGTCACGGCTCGGTGCGGCGCCCCAGCCCCGGAGGCGGCCCGCCGCAGGGAACATGCAGGATCCAGGGAAGCGCCTTCCCGCACACACGGCGCACCACGCGCGGCTCCGCCCGCTCCGCCCCGGCCCCGGGACGCCCCGCAAGGCACCGAGGGGCCCCCGCAGCGCCACCAGCCCCGGCAGCGTCCGCGGCAGCAGGAAGATGAGAAGGAAGAGGAGCACGAGGAGCAGGATGAGGAAGGTCCGAGGGGAAGGGGAAGGCAAGGTCGAGGCTCAGCCGCGCGCGGCCGCGGGCAGGGCCATGCCGGCTGCGGCGCGCAGGCAGGAGCGGGCAGCGGCCATGTCCCGGCTCCCCCTCCGCGCCGCCGCAGCGCTTCCGGGTTACGAGCGCGGAGCGGCGCCGCCGCAGGTGCCGGGGCGGGCGCGGGGCTGTGCCGGGCCGCGCCCGCAGCGCCGCCGCCTGGGCGGGGCGCCGGGAGGTGCGGGAGTTTCGGGAGCGGATCCCCCAGCGCCCGGCCTGGACGCGGGAGCCGCCGCGGGGCCCTTTAAGGGACCCCCCCCCCCCCCCCCCCCCCAACCCCTCAGCCGGCCGCACATCCTCGCGCGTGCGCGGCGGGGCCGGGGGCGAGGGGCGGTGCGCGCGGGGCCATTTCGCGCCTTCGGAGGGGCCCGTGAGGGGAGCCCGGCTCGGGACGCCTGAGCGGCCGCGCCTGGGGCAGTGCCAGCCCTCGGAGCGGGGCTCCCCTTGGCCCCGAGCGTCGCTCCTCGGATCGCCCAAGCTGTGCGGCAGTGCCAGTGGAGCTGCTCCTCCGCGGTGCCCAGCGCCCCGCTCCCCGAGCGAGCTGCGCTCCCAGGCTCAGCAGCTCTGGGGGATATCTGGATTTGCCGGCAGTTTCAGGAGATACCACGGAAAACTTAAAATACTGTAACTGCAGAAGCTTCATTTCGTTAGAAAACGAGGGTAATGATCCGTATCCCAAGTAATTAATTGAATAAGTTAGCAAATTGCTTGGTGCATATGGCAGACTCCATGGATAAGTGGTGCTGCATCTCTACGACGTGCTTCGACCCTGAGAGCAGACCACAAAGATCTTGGGGAAATTACATTTGTGTAACATTTTGTTGGTAACACACCCTGTAACTATACCCCTTAATTAACCAGCATTGCATGCTTACTGAAAAAAAAAAAGCCACATATCCCAAGTGAAAACATACAGAAAATTACACCTGTGCAGGTGCACTTATCCTGTAATTCTCGTGCTTCCAACCAGTGTCCAGACTTGAGCCATGGTGAGCATGTTAACCTCTTTGTGTTGCTCTCCTACTATTTGGCCATTACCCTATGTGCTAACTATGAGGAATAAAGTTCAAAAACTCAGGAACTGGGGTCATTTAATAAGTTAAAACCTAAGATGCCCTTCCCTTACATGTTCGTTGGGAAACGCCAACTCTAAGAAAACTCAGTTCAAAACCAGTGTATAAAAAGTTGGTCATGTGTGATCCTCCTTTGTCTCTGGAACTGGAACATTAAAAATGAGCTCAGCCCCCATCTACAGCAGTCTTTAGTTTTGCTAACAATGGGAATTTTAGAAATGCTAAAATCAGCCAGCAATAATTGTGTTTATTCTGACTGTTAATGGAGAAAATGAAAGGGAGAAATGTGTTATCTCCATCCAGCTTGAATTTGTGGCCTCTGGCATGGACAGACTGTTCCTCTAGAGGACAGGGAATGCCCAGTTAATTACACATGTCCCAGGCATGTCCCACTGGGAGGGTGATGGGGTCCAAAGATCAGGCAGGGTAATGAAATGTGTTTCATTCATCACCTGCGTGATGCTGGGCTCCTTTGGCTGGCAGAGACAGCCAACGCACCCATGTATGGGTCAGGAAATGATGAAAGGGACTCCTACTCCACAGACTGTGATAGGAAAACACAGAATAGATAAATGAGGGACCCTGTGAAATTCCTTGAGATGACAAACGCCCTCAAACACCACCTCAGCTGTTACTAGAGACACTATTGATAATCTGTGGGAAGACTGATACAACCCTGAGAAAAACCCTGAATATACTCTGAGAAATGATTTGGCTGAGGAGAGCTGCAAAGACGAAGAGCCTGTCTAGTGCTGCCGCTATGTGTCCTCTCCTTTCACACACACTGAAACTAAGATAAGAGCTGGAATCTGGGCATCAGCACCAAATGAAACTAAAGTTTCTCAGATCCCTTTCGAAGGCTGTACGACTTGCCCAGAGGCAGACACCAGAAGTTGTTGCATTGTAAGTAGATTGCTACTCCAAAGAATAGACAATTAAAAGGACAATATTTCCCATATTCCACCCTGGCCCTTCCTTAGGTCATGTTTGCAGTAGTAAAATTAAATAATTGAAGTGTCCTCTTTGAATCAAAGGGGAAGGGTTATGAATTTGCTCCTTGGGCTAATAGGGCTATGCAAACTGCATTTACTATCAGCCTTTAAGTAATTCTTGATGGACCTAGAAAGATGCCTCAGGTGAGCAGGAAGATCTTCAAATAGCTACCAAAAAGGCAAATACAATAAACAAAACACACTGCAATTGGTTATGTCATGATTATTTCCATGTCCTGTAGCCTCACCATGCCTGTTGCAAGGGCAGAGCACTTTGCACCACACTTCCTTTTCCTGAACACTGGATAGACAAAAGAATCGGCCAGAAGACAATGAGACTGAAGCCAAGGAAGACACCTGGCAGCAGCTCTGAAGATTATGTATCCTAAACATTAACCATGCCTGACTTCCTGCTGCCACTGGCCGACTGTGTGGCTGTCACAGCTGGATAAACACTCCACATCTCATACCTGCACACCTGCAACTATAGTCTGCTTCGGGACTGGTTACAAACACCAGACTCAGACTAGGAAATTCCTCAAAGCAATTTTGCTTATTTCCTGGACAAATTGTGCATGAAGAGTGCAAGCATCACTTACTGCTCATGTAATTTAGTAACTGTGTATCCCAGGCATGTTCTACCATATATTAAAGCAGTAGCAGTCCTGACAAGCGATGGCTCTGTCAGCTGAAACACAAGGCAAGAGATCACACTGGAATCTACCAAACTCAAGTGCAGGGTAAATAATGAAGCACTATTAATGAGCATGCACGGCTGTGTTCTCATCAGCCATGTCACTGTCAAATTATTTGCAGTTTCTGGACAAAGGTGTGCTTGAAGGAAGTATTTAAAACAGAAAAATTAATTTGCTTTGGGAATGGAAGAAGACCCTCCCAAACACAAGAGAACCAAATGTAGTGGGAGGTGGTGTGTCTGGAAAAGAAAGCATGGGCAACAGAGGGTGGCATCAAGAACTTACAGGAGACATACCACTCTGGTGCTAGTGAGAAGATCATAGAATCAGAGAGTCATTTAGGCTGGAAAAGACCTTTAAGATCGGAGTCCAACCATTAACCCCAGACTGCCAAGTCCATCCCTAAAACATGTCCCTTAATGCCACGTCTACACATCTTCTAAATGCCTGCAAGGATGGTGACTGGACCACTTCCCTGGGCAGTCTGTCCCAGTGCTTGACAACCCAATCCCAAGCGATGAAATTTTTTCTAATATCTAATCTCTCCTGGCACAACTTGAGGCTATTTCCTCTTGTCCTATCACTTGTTAGTTGAAAGAAGAGGCCAACCTCCACCTGGCTACAACTTCCTGTCAGATAGATGCAGAGAACAATAAGGTCTCTCCTGAACCTCCTTTTCTCCAGGCTCTGGTCTCTGTACAGTCAAAACTTGAAGATATAACACCTAAATTAATCGCCCATAGTAAGGAAGCTAAATACAGCTTTCAGTAGATGGCACACACTGACGTTTTTTCTGTTGGGTGTATCCTTCTCTACACTGTGCCAGTGGAGAGAATCTGGATTACTTACTTCTCTTTCTGCAACTGAGCAATACTGTAGCAATTTTCTGCCACATAAACCCATGTAGCATTAAACGTACAGGTTTATATGGACAAAAATGTATCAATTACCAGAATGAATAAAAAAAGGAAAAATAGAAAATTCATGGAGCTTGAATGATAAATTTCTTCAGAAATATGAGTCTAAGATAAATGACACTCTTCAGGGTTTAAAACAGCTTTCTTCTAGGTCTGCAGGGTTTTAGTCAAGACTCAGCTATCCTCAGATTTGCTGTGAATACAGGATGAGAAGAATGTGGAAAGGAAAACAAAGATGTACAAGCATCAAAACTTACGGGAGGGATGGCAGGGGGAGGGTGAAGTGGCAGCTATGTGATAATATACAATGGGGGCTTAGAGTCTCAATTTGCAGTGACTGCATTTTATGCCTGTCACTGGCAAATTGACATTTTAAAGATATGTTCTTGACTGCTTTTTCATGTCAGTATCTTTGTTCAGGCTATATCGAGGCTGATGAAAGGAATTTCAATTAAGGATGAAATCCTTTCCGTACTGTATTGAAATGCACAGGGTGGGAGCAGAGGGAGAATGGAGCAATGAAAGCTCTATAGAGAGTTCTTTAAGGCACCTTGCTGACACAGGACAAGATAGTTTAGGAATGCCTTGGGCAGAGCACTCTGTAGTGGTTTACTGTGCCTTTACAAAGAAACAGTGTGCATTCACCTTAGTGCCTACTGCCTGAGGCCATATATCATTCAAACAGGGGGCTAAGGGTTTAATAAATCCCAGTCTAGTTTAGTCCTCAAGGGAATAACAGTCTGGAGTCATTCAGGAGTGGCAGGGAGGGTGGCCACATAACTGGGCAGGAAAAGGCTGATTTTCACCCTCTGTATGTAAGCAGTATCCTGGGAGATGAAAGGGGTTATAAAACTGCATAGTGAAAGCCTTAGGGAAAAGAAGTGTGAAAAACAGTAAGACATGTATGCAAAGACAGTTCATGAGAGAGAGAGGGGAAAAAAAAAGAGAAAGACAATAGAAAACTGAGGGGGGGAAGGAATACTAATTGTAAGAAACCACATCAAACCCACTTTATCCACCTACCTTGCAATCACCTAATATTAGGGGTAAAAGACAAATTAGCTCCCACTGAACACTTTCATCATATGTTTTTCTCTTTGCATGTTTGTTCTTGACCACCATTTTTCCAGCCCATGTCATGGTGAGAATTTTTAGTTTGCTGTTATATCCAGAATGCTCACCCAGCCCTTCCAGCTGCGCTCCAGCTGTCGTGGTGACCTTCAGAGAGCAGCTGATCCACACTCCACTCCCACCCATGCATTCAGAGTGGGTGTAGCAAGTGCACTCCAAAGGCTCCTCAGGATCTCTACACGTACCTGTCAGTAGTGCCATCATTCGGGCCTGAAGCTGGGCATTGAAGTGTTACTGCTCAACAAAACCTGGACAGAGGCAGAGCTCTGTGTCACTGTGGCCAGACCCACAGCACTAGAGAGTCATTCATGTGACTGAGGCATAGACATACATTTCATTCTCTACAATAATTCATCCAATGAGATGATCTGATTTATCAACAAGAGCCAGAATGACTGTTCACACGGTTTACCTGTGTCCAGTTATTCAGGGCTGAGGCTGTCATATATGAAATCCTGATCTGAGCATTTGCATACAACTGCCAAATCCCATGTATGTTACAGGGACTGAAGTGGAAATCTGCCAAAATCTCCTGCAATAATGTGGGAGCTCTGATGGTGTATAACACTTCCCTAGAAAAAATTAAAACTAGACTGACTGTTTTTAGTGCTTTCCCACTTTCCAGAAATCATCAGAAAACATATGCTTCATTTCATCATAAACCTCCAAGGCATTTTCAAGGTCAGTCGAGACAGAGTTCAGGCTCCCATTCATGAGTACTGGCCATGTAATTAAAATTAAAAAAAAGTATTTTGGCTTCTGCATGCTCCCGTGTCAGAAATCAGCAGTGCTTTCTTGAAGCATGCAGACTCTTCCAGCTGCATGTCAATCTTCACATCCAAAATCTGAACCACATTCTTCAGCTAGAATAAACCCATGATAATCAGCTTGAATTTAATTTTTTAAAAACACAAGCACAGAAGGACCAATGGTGATTATTTAAAATATGTGGAGATCTATTGATTTTTTTTTATTTTCAACATCACTTAAACTTGGTTTTCTGAAATCATACAAATCAAAACCACCATTAGTCTGAGACCATCCCTTGACTCCCAGAGAGATTTGAAAAGCAGGTCACATGTTTTCACCTGAAACATGCATTTGGAAACCAGACAGCCCATCTTTCAAGCATTACCTACTCCTCTCTTCCTTCTCTTTAAGCTCTTATCTCCTCTATTCTTCCTAGAAATCCCAGACAAAGCCTGTTCTGTTAACATGCTTTTATACTGATACTCCTTTCTGCATGAGGAAGCAGAAAACTGAACTGTGGAATATATTCCCTCTTTTGTGGTGATACTGGGGGTTACTTTACCAGTCTCTAGATGCTGATGGCACTTTTTGCCTCCTATGGCAACAACAGCACAGCATCAAGAACTGCTGCCTGTCCCAAGTGTGATCTTCCATTTTGTTGCACTCATCTGGAATTCTCCACTGTGATGTTCTGAAAGCAAATAGGGAAAACTTTGAACAGATACCCTGTCACAATGAATCTGGAGGGAAGAGGTGAAGTTACAAAACTGCTGCAGTAAACCAGTGTATACTCCACATGCAGCATTGGCTGAGTGCATTGGGCACATGGGGCCAGTGGAAGAAGCAAGGTTACAGACAGATGAGCAGAGATGTGAAAAGAGTGGTAGGAGGCAGCAGAAATGACACATTCTGGCTTCAGTCCTCACCAACTGCCTACAACTATTACCATTACTTATGGCCAAATATTTTTCCTTTTAGCTCAAGGACAAATTCTGAGAACAGAAGAAGAGGAGACAGTGCGCTGAGAGTCCTCTGTGCTGTCTCAAGAGTCATTTTGCAGGCAAACTCAATTCCTCCACATTGCCTTTTAGTCACTGTGGTTTCCAAAAGGTCAGACTCTGATGTTCATAGTCTAGGGGAAATTTCCTAGAGAAGTCTTTTATGTTTGGTCCCTAAGGTCTAAAAAAGCACTACAATTACATCCAAGCACAGAAGCCCACCACTACTTTTCATACAATCAACCTTAAGAATAATTTATTTTCCTCTTTACTGCAGTTATTTACATATTTATCATTGCCTCTATTCTGTAATTTCTTCAGATAATTGCAATTCCTTCTACTTTTTCCTTCTTCAGTTTCTGAGTCATTCTTATTCTTCATCTCTCTCAAGCTGACCCACAACTATTCTCAAATGCTGCAGGCTGGATATGGTACCCAACTGTGACCTTACTCATGGTGAGTAGAATGGAAAGATGAGCTCATAGCTTGTAGACTGCACTTTCACTGATCTACCCCAATGTAATGTTTGCCTTTTCTTTCTTTTTTTTTTTTTTCTAAGTAAGAGTTACATGACACTGCTGGTTCCCATTGAGCCTGCAGTTCTCTCTCTCCCATACATTTTCAGCTAACTCCTGCTTGCTCTGTTGGCTCTTTACTCCATTTCTTTGCAATTGATTATTCCTACAAACACACAGACCATGACAGTTGTCCTTATCAGGTTGCAGTTACCCACTTCTAACACAATCAACACACTCGACACCTGCAGAGCTGCAAACAAAGAGAGCTGAGCACAGAGCCTTGGTCAGGTCAGCCCAGCCTTTGCAGGAAGCACTTAATAATCTTATGTTCAGATCCCTTCTTGTCTGCAGAGGACAAATGCTGCCATGGCTGTTGGCCAGCCAGGGTGACTGAGAAGGTTTCCCTGGGAGCCCCTTAATCTGCTATGGGTGGGCAACTGCTGTGGGGCCAAGTGCCAGCCTTAACCTAACCCATATCCCATATCCCATAAGCCAGCTTCTGCTCCTGAGCTTTGAAACATGACAGGCAGGAGCAAATATCACATTTCTCCAAAGACAGCATTTATTTTCTTTTTGACTCACAGTACCTGAAAATAAAAAACAAACCATAAAAGCTATTTACCATCTGATGAAAAAAATAACTGTTTTCCCTTTTTTTGCTGAACCAGTGATGCAACATCTGCTGATATTTATGGAGTACTTCAGGCCATACGCACTTACTCGAAAGATAGTTTTTCCTGACATGTATAAAGCTTTCCTCAGAGTCTTCCCCCATCTTCCAAAATCTCACACTGTTTTATACGTTATTATCAGACTGTACACATGTGAGTGCTGGCAATACAGAACAAGCCTCGTTGCTCTTCATACCTTTGTCTGACAGGGGTGTTTTAAAGAGATGTGCTGCTAATCACTTTGACTGCAGGAGTCCGGGTATGTGAGCACAAAGAGACTCGTTACTTACTGGTGAAGCAGCAGTAATGAAATCCAGTGCCAGTGACGTGGAGGCTAGACCCAAAAAGAGAATAATCCAAGCTACTGTGATAGCAGATTGTTGTTAAGTATGTAATTAGAGAAGGAAATATGAATGAAAAAGGAAACAGATGTAAACCAGCTTAATAGTTATTTTCTATATTCTTGCCAAATATATCTTATTACTGTTCTATTACTGCTGCTTTTAAATCTCTGCTAAACAAAATGTATCAGATATGGAGAGCTATGACATTTTCCTTCAGGGTTACAACCATGGTGGTTCTGCCAAGCTCAGCTCATTGCAAGAACCTGCCAGGATGCTAAATAGTTAATGAGGTAACAACAACTACATTTATAAGAAAGAAAAAATGATAGATGGTCAGCTCCTCTTGGTTTTAAAAATTAACACCACAGTACTGATAAAATACATGGTAATTTCCTAGGAAAGATTAGAGGCTTGTGGTCAAGATAAAACCCACAAAGCATATGTTTCCCTGCCTGGGCTTTCATGTATTAATCCTATATGGATTGATGGTGTAATTAGAACAATTCTGCGACAGTCACAATTTGATGAGCGCCATCCTAATAATAGCTAAGCACACGTTCCTTTTTCTCCCAAGACCACAGGAATCTGAATATCTCACTGCTTTCATTTTGTCCAGTATTAAAAGGGAGTTTGGTGCTGCTCATGTCTGTCAGCAGGTAATAAAAACTGGATTCCACAAATGCCTTAAGAGATGATGCCTCACAACCCTCCAGAGCAGTGACCAGGCTGACAGATCTTAGTGCACTATTTATCAAGAGATGACTCCTCCTTCCCACAGCCTGATTCACATCAGCAAGGCTTTCAGTGACTGCACTAATGACAGAGCTGCATCCTAGACCAGCCTTGTGTTGGCTCTGAAGTGATTTCAGCAGTGAAGGCTCTGTCAGGAGGTGGTCCAAGACTGGCTCACTGCTCTGTGTATCTGCTGGTCCAACTTCACCATCTCTTTTCAGTCTGACCAAGGCCTTTCTTGGCTGGCAGGACAAGTATTGCAGAGCTGGAAAGCAGAGGAGGAAGGTCTAACAAGTTCAGTAAGATACAGGAAAACTTCCCTTGTGAAATGCAGAATTTTCCTCTTCCTGCACATTGGTCAGTCAGGGAGAATAGAGGAAAAAACCCTTTTGTCTGAGTCATTCACACTATACTAATAAAAGTACTTGGAACTGTACGCCAGGGAGTAGCATTACTCTAGGATAATGGAGTACTTGGTTGAAGTCAGGTTCCTTCATTTTACAGCAAATGTCTCTACCTGAATGCTGTTGTTCATTTCCAGGCATTTTGGTGATTCATCCAGGGAGGTGTCTGTGTTCACAGATTGCAGTAACTGTCTATTTCAAAAGGGAAATGGATACAATGCAGTGCTTTAGTTGCACTGAAATGGGATTGTTTTTTTTTCTTACAGAAATTGGATGAATTTTAGCTCCGATTAAGTACTTAATCTGGTGCTTAACTTGAAACAGTTCAGTACTTCCATTGAAAGGAATAAAATTGTCCACATCTAACTAACTTTCCTGTTTTCCCAGACTCTGATCTTTTAGAACTGAACAGTTAGCTTAGTAAATGCTATCTAAGCATAACTGTAGTCTGATCTAAAAAGAAAGGTTATTTAAAGGGTAGATCCTCTGGATTCTGCAATTTATTTTTTTTAAGAGAAAGCTTCTGCCTCTCACTTTGGGCCAAAATACAATTTTTGAGGTATGGAATTCCACCCTCACAGTTCAAATTTCAACAGCAATGGCAACGTTTGCAATTCCATTTGCAGTGGTTTCTAACCGAAGGATTACTTCTCCCTCTTGGACACATTTGTTTCTTGTAAGGCTTGATGCAGTGCATCCATTTGGCAATAAACCCCTCATGGGGGCATTACAATCTGTTGGGGTTTTTTCTGTCTGAAGCTTCTCAAACAGAGCAAGTCTCAAGTTAAATTTATCTGAACCAATATAAGCATGATTCACACAGATGTTAAGCCACCAGACCCTCCTTTTTCTCAAAGCACCTCCCAGGTATTCCTCCTACAGAACCAACCATAAGTCTGGTGAAACTGGGGTGAAAATGTAGCTTCACATGTCAGCAAAAAGGCTTCTCTTTTATGAGAGAGTTGAGGCAACCTCCCGCTGAAGCCTCAGTGTACACGATGGACAGTGACCCACTTCTCCAGCTTTGGAGGCTTGGCCAGTCTTCACAGAAATCAGTGAAACCAGGTCAATTAACTGCAGTGAAAGAACTGGCCAAAGAACAAACAGGATGGAAAAGGGATAAAGTGATAAAGGAGCTAAACACAGCTTGAGCTGAAGTGTTCGGGGACCACAATTCATGTGACCAGAGGATAAAGGTGAAGTTCAATGACAAGGTTCCCTGGATCCTCTTTTTCCCCCAACTCCACACTCTTTAGTGTGACCCAGATTCCCCTTGGCTGTTGGCACTGGGAAGAGCACGGTCCATTCTGATGAGGATTTTATTTCTAACCCCACGGCACTGAAAGGAGGATCCCAATTCACACTGACAATGTAACTGGGCCCTTGGGGTTAGATGGGGGCTCAACACCCCCTTCCTCTTCCCAGCAGCAGATAGCTCAGCAGAAAAATGGTAAAACAATTGGCTGGGCTGACAGATGTTCAGTCTGACTTCAGATGATGTAGGAAAGCCTGGATCTGCAGATGTTGATAGTTTTCTGATTGAAAATCCTCCACTGACATACAGATAGATTAAAAAAAATAATTCTTTAAAAGCACAGCAAAACCTTGATTTATGTATGCACACAGAAAAGTTGTCACCAGCTTTGATATGCATTTCCTTCCCCAGAATCCCACCAACTGTGCAGGGCAGAGAACCAGCCTGTCCTCCACTGTCAGGTAAATGCTGGGATCTCATTACGGGTCGGGGCACTGGGACTGCTGTCAGTCCCTGCTTCAGTACCTGACAGGAAATGCACTGCTGAAACCCAAAGATGATTGAAGTGTTAATTGCTTCCAGGACAGTGTCAGCAGCCTTGCCTGGCTGAAAGAAAAGCCCCAGGGCATTTACCTGAAGGCAGAGGAAGATCCTCCCTATGCCAGGTCAAAGCAGACCAACTCCATTAACTTCAGCCGAGTTTGGGCATTTTCACCTGGAAGAGTGAGAGCTCAGAATCTGTTCTCAGTTCATTAGTACAGCCTAACATGGAGAAACCAACTCTCCAAGATGGGAAGTTAGCCATGAAATACACTGTTAATATAAGTAAGGGAGCAATGTCAGATATCAGAATTACTCTGCTATGCTTATGTTCTAGGAGATGCAGAATCCCAGCACATCATTAGCAGGGGGTGATGAAGAAGTCCTTGGGCAAAATTTTGCCATTGCTCCCAGTAATTGCCTTTCAAGCAACTGGGAGTTTTTAGGTGAAAGGTCTTGTACAACCAGAATGAGCAGTTCATGACTAAATTTTTCTGACTGTAAATCGGAAGCACTGAGACCCCAAATACTCATAATTTTGCTAATGCTAACAGCAACACAGTCCTTCAGAGGCTACTTACCTTCATTTTATGTTGTACACCCAGTAGACACAGCTGATTGCAAAGATGTATTTTCTTACACACAGATGGTATTAGAAAACAACTCTGTATATCAATTCTCCAAATACACAATGAATTAGTGATCTGATACACAATAAATTAGTTTTCTATGCAATCCTCCCAACAGGAAGCGATGCATGTCCAGTGACTAAAACCAATATTATTACTTGCTTTAAATAGAGCAATGCATCCTGTTGTTGTGAAGGATAAGCTTTGATTGAAAAGGGCTGTTTTGGCAGCTTCAAATAATTCAAAACACTTTAAAAAAAAAAGTTTTATTCACTTCTAAGCAGCAGCTCTTGGCATATTTCCTTAGAGAAGACACTGTTGTGTCCGGCTATTACTCAACCACTAACATTAGAGACATTAAAGTTGCAGGAAACAGAGTTCATCTTTTGCGTCGTTAGAAAGGAGTTGGCTTCCCAATTACCCTGGAAACTGGACTTGCTGCTGGGCAGAAAACCACAATTCACAGTGGAAAATAATAGTTGATAAATGAATATCTACCTAAAGGCTACTCAGCAAAACAAACAACATACGAGAAAGATGACCCACATGACGTTGTTTGAAGGAAATTAGTCATCAGTATTCTCTAGTTTCCTTTTGTTTTAAAACGTTAAATCACTGCTCCTCATCAGTTTAGACAAGAATGGGTTAATACAATCTGTTCAGGATAAGAAATCAAGCTGTTTTCAAGGGCTAGGCTGTGTTTTACAATCGCCTGCTGTTGACCATGTGCCTGTCCACTTCCAAGGGTCAGTGCTCCAGGCTAGGCTGTAATTCCAGATGTTACTGAACATCATGTGGTGCTAAGGGTCCTAGCAAGCACTGCCATCATGAAAGAAAGACATGAAAAAGTGAGGGTAGAGTTGCATGAAGTTGGTGCATGGTCCCACCATATGTTCTGCAGTTTCCTGCTGTATTCAATGAGCACACCTTTAAAAGTTTTCTTTTCTCCCACTTCCAGCTTCATTGCACACAAGTTAGGGAGGATAACCAGCTAAACAGTGCACTGAGATAAACCTCTCTGGATCTGAGGTAACTGCAGTGACTGTTTGATTTCCAACTTAATTACGCCAATGCTCAACCAAGAGCAATGGTCCCTCTGCAGCCAGCTGTGTGATGTAGAGGCAATAACTCTGAAAGTGTCTGTTTGCTTTCTTCTCCATCGAGAGACTACACATACAGCATTCCAGAAACCAAGTACTACAGGACATGCTTAACAAACAAACAAAAAATGCCAGGAGTCCAGGACCCACTGATGTCAATGGAAGTTTTTGCTGCTCATTTCACCTTGGCCAGGGTTTTCCCTGTCTCCAGTCTACAGGCAAGACAGAACAGAGTGAAGTAGGTACTTGGAGCTTCTTGGATGGTGTGACTTCTCCTTCAATGTGGTTAAATCCCATTTATTTTCAAAAGCCAGTGCATCCCTTAGTTGTCAATGCATGCCACTCTGAGGCTGGTAGCCCCTTTGCCTCTTACATTTTAATTAGGCTCTAAACTCTTATCAAATAAGCTTGATTGTATATGTCCATTTATGATTTAACTGACACATTGCATTTACAGTTTTCTGGCCAAAAAAAGATCCAGACTCCCCACTGTTTCACACTAGGCTTCCCCAGGTCAACACATAAGCTCTGGCAGCTTTAGGAAGCTTTGCCCTACGTCCACTATAGTTCAAAGGTATGTGGCTCACACTGAACTGGAAATTGCTGCTAAAACAGTCTATTTTGATGTGTAAACCAGAAGAAAGGTCACTGTGCTGAGGAGCAGACAGGCGCTAATACCAGTGACGTGCAGGAGCTGGAAAAAGCATTGAGCTCTGCAGGCGAACACGATGACAAGACAGTCTGGAGCTGAGCTGCTTTGGCCAGTCTCACCCTGTACACGGCTTTGGGCTACCTGGGATGGACAATCTGAGCAAAGAGCAACTCTGGCACAAGTTCAGGGGTTGTCAGCTGCTGGCTTTTGTTTTCATGCTTTTTAAAATGTAACTGTTTCAGTGAAAGAAAGAGAATAATCAAAGAAAGAATCCTCAATCTAAATGCTAAAACTCTGTTTTAAAACTTTGAGAAAAACGCTACTTTCTTCCCACCCCCCACCCCAGGAAATGACTCAGTTCTAGAGAAACATCCAAAAAAAATCAGCTTGTCTGTTAGTGTATAAACCAATTAAGAAACCCCAAAACACAATATGAGCATCTGGTTTGGCTGAACCTGTCTCCTAGCAGTGGTCTTCCCTTGTCTTGCCTGTTTCTCCTTTGGCCTCCTACCCCACAGCTGTATCTGTTCTGCTCCCTCTCCTTCCAACTGCTACTTCTTCGAACAAATCAGTGCTACTGAGTCTCAAAAAGGCCAGGCTCCTTCTCTTTCACCTCATCTGGTGTCAGAAGCTCCTGTGGAGCTGCGTCTCTGAGCTCACCTCCTCCTCCCTCAGCCGCAGCCCCCAGCATTGGAACCACAGTCATCTCTGTCCTACAGGAGTTCAGGACAGTCAGGGCTGCTGCCAGCAGACCTACTGGGAACAGGATCTTATTCCCAGTTTGTCCTGAGGCCATGATTTGCCTGTTGCAGCAGCAGGCTGTCTTAAGCAACTACTTTGCTGGTTGTACTCCATGGATATATCCTTTAAACCCCATGATTTTCATGGCCGGATAAACAATGCAAATATTTTCTGTGATCACTATCCACCCAATGTTTTCAGCCTTGGCCATGCATCAGTCCCACACAAGCCTTGGCAGGATCACACCAGTCCTTATGGATCACCATGCTCCCCCACCATGCTGTGGCTGGCTGTGCAGGGATAATTGTGTATAGCCCATGTAGCCACCACTGCTCCACACAGGGGAGAGGGCTGCCCTGCCCAAAACAGACCTCTGGGAACAGGTTGGGTCCAGGCCAAGTTTGGCATCCCCAGCAGCTGTAGCTGCAGACCAGGGCAGCCCATCAGGGTAATGGTCAGGGGTAATGAGCTTGTAGTGGTGTGAGTGTGATCTGGTGTGGATCACAGGCTGACTTCATTTCCTTCCTCCTGGCTCCCTTGTCGTGCTCTGCCCGGCCATTTGGCCCAGGCCTGGCTGTTATCCAGCCAGTACCTAGTTTAATCAGGGCAGAGCCACAGATAGCACTGGCTTCCCAAGGTGTGAGACAGCTAGTAATCACTCCAGTGAGCCTTTGTGAGCATATTTTCTTTCTCAGGAGCCACCAGGTCTCCCCAGTGGCATCTGGAGAACATCCAGAGCTGATGGAGCAGTGAACAGGCGCTTCCCTGTTATACCTGCCTGAACTGGAGACTGCAACCAGTAACACAGAGAGGAAGATTTCCAGTCCCTTGGCCCATAAGGCTCTCTTAAAAGCTGGAGACAGGAAATATTATCTGTTAGGGACAGATCAGTATTTGTACTGCAGTGGCTCTGGAGGCTCCCACTGACATCCTGCTCCTGTTATTCTGGGCACAGCCACCAGATTGAAAACAGTCCTGGCTGCAAAGTCTTTGCAGTTAGATTCACCTATGTGAATAAATCAGACCTGTCCTACCAATAGATCTGCAGCTAAGGGCTAGGCTCTTCCTTTATATTCAGGACCACCAGGGATCTGTGGAATCTGCCCAGCCTATTCTAAGCCAAATGTACCCATCCCCAAACTGGAAAAAGCTACTGAGTACCTTGAAGGACAGCAGCAAAGCTGAAGGAAATGCAGCCACCTTCAGGCCTCTTTTTTCTCCCCAACAGCTCCTCATTTGATGGATGGTTTTACTCTTAACCCCACCACCTTTAGTAATTCCCACAGGTAACAATGTGAGACAAACACCAGGGCTGGGAGAGAGACAAGGACCAAAACTCAGGGTCACATTATGCAGGTCCACAGCACAGCCAAAGGCTGTACCGAAGTCATCTCAAACTCAACCCTGTGCCCAGTCATCCAAGCAACACCACCTTTCATGCTTTTTCTTCTTGTGTTTAAATGTCAGGAAAATTGTTTCATCAAAATAATTTTCTGGGGTTTTCAACTTGGAATAAGAAGCTTCCAAACTGTACCGACCTGCCTATCTGGAACAGAGTGCTTCTTGTTCTTGAATGGTAAAGATGAAGTTAATTGCCAGGAAGTGGAAACTGTGCTATAACATCTTGGCGAAAGCATATATGATGAAGAGCTGTTTGCTCTGCTGGACTTGCAGTGTTAATAACACACATGTGTCTGCTGGACTCTGTGCCATCAGGAGTCAGCAGGAACTGGACGACCTGCGTGGTGTTGAATCAATCATTAATCAAAACCTGGCCGCTAAGCCCAGGACGGTGCAGTGAGGAGTCAGCTGGGACAGGCAGAGGGATGTGCAGAGGGAAGTCCAGTGGGATGTGCAGAGGGAAGTCCAGTGGGATATACAGAGGGATGTGCAGAGGCTGTCCCCAAACCAAACACTGCCTGTGCTGATCCATCCCTGCAGGCAGTATCAGTGTGAGCCAGATCCTGCACACACACAGACCTGGGACTGCCTGGATCTGGCATCCTTCTCTGGACTGAACCCGGACACCAGGGCAGAAATTCCAGGCCTTGGGATCAGTCAAGTATAGGCATCTTAATTAACAAACTGTAACAAAGTGTTTATCAGTCCTTCATTAGTAATGACTATTCTACAATGTCTGCACCACTTGCAAAACCTGGAACTGGCTGGGTTTGTTCCTCCCTTATTCTTCCCAGAGGTATAAGTGCAGTCAGCACTATTTAACCATTCCCAGGAAGAGATGAGTTTTCCTGAAAGGAAATCAGTGTTTCATCTCCACCCAGAAAAATCAGCAGGATTGGATAAAGTCCACAGTCCTGTAAGTAAGCTCAGGGGCACAGTTAGTGAGCAAGGCTTGTACAAGCACTTCTGGTCCAGATGAAAGGTTCATGGAAAAAGACTTTAGCCTCTGAGTTTCCGTACTTCCAGTGTGAAACAGAGGACGCCTAGCCTGGTTCTGCTCCCCCTGATCTCTTTCTTTCCCCTTGGCTTCCTGCCATTGTCTTTGGCAGAGCTAGGATGGCTGTGGGAGCCCACGGAAAGGGGGCATTTTCTTCTCTTGCCCATCGGAGCAATTATTTGTAGCCCTTTTAAGTATTTTCCAGCTCGAGCGGAGCTCAAATGTCCATATACACACAGACATATGTGTACACATTTATACATGCACACACCCACTTTAGATACATATTCCTGCATGTGCACACATTTTTATGGTGGCCTTGACCCATCAGAAAGTGTGTTAGACTCATTTCTGCCATGCTCATGTAATTCCATCAGCAAACATTCCCAACATTTTTCCTGCAAAATGATGATGCAGAAAGACAGGATGAATGAATACACCATGGGAGTGTAGCCAGCCTGGTGCTGCCTTACACACAACGTGAAACTGGGGGGGCAATGGGTGGCCAAACTAGTTTGATGTTGTGTAACACAGCTCATCACAGCCCAGCTCCTAATGGCTGTCCCCATCCAGGAAGGACTCAGAACACCTACGTGACTTTTGCAACTGCTGGCCTTTAGGCCAGACTCTGGGCTCACTGGGGCTTCACTTAGTGCACCTGAGTGCCCTGAAGCAGCCTTCAGCACCCTCCCTCCCCTTCTGGCAAATCCTGGAAGCAGTTCAGCTCCTGGAAGCTGTTTTATTTTGTGGCAGCAGCTCCGGTCCCTTCCACTGCCTGCACACACCATGTTTTGGTGCCACAAACACAATGTCCTTCCTGGGCTTTTCTATTGCTTGGGAGATGCTGGGTGCTGGAGCAGGTTCCTGTAACTGCAGATTTTCAGGCTGCTGAGGTTGATTTTTCCTCCCTTTCCCATTCCTGGTACAGGCCAAGGCACCTGGCTTTCATTAGTTTTGGTGCTCTGCTCTAGGAGGTAAATTCTAGTTTGAGAAGGACTTTTTGCTTCTCACATCTTGCTTTGAAGAAACTGCTGTTTAAAAAAGATGTTTTCTCATCCAATGTCATCACCGGTAATGCTGAAAGGCTGCTTTCAGCCTGCCGGAAACTGGCCTCAGGGAGACCTCAACACCTGCTAAAATCCTGCCCTGAGCTGAGGCCTCTACAAAACTCCTCCACCACAGTCCTCGTCAGCAGAATTCAGAGCCAGTCCCTCACCTCCAACAGCTTACAAGGCATCTCTTCCTCCAGCCTCAGCATCAGGGAGAGTGGAGGAGCTCTGTGTGAGGAAGTCTGGTCTGCGGGACCCACCTGCAGCCTCACACAGCTGCCAACAGCTGCCTGCTCAGGACAGGGCTGGTGAAGCATCTCCTCGTGAGCCCAGCAGCACTCTCCAGCCTGCCTGCTCCATGGGGGCTCCACTCCCGTGCACAGCTCATCCTCACTCCTGAGTGTGGGAGAGACCCAGAGCTGCCTGCTCAGGCAGCAGAACACCTCTGCTGGTGCACTGAGGCCAGGTAAGAGTTAATCCACCTCATTGCTATCTGTGGTGGCTAACACCAGGCCTGTAAGAAGCCTCAAAGACTGAATCCTGATTTAATCTGAGAAAGCTACCACCCTCTTCTTAGAATAGAACCCTACAATGGGTGAAAAACAGCTCCTTTTCCTGAGAAAGAATTCTACAGATCAGGACTGTTTTCTGCACCTGTGTCAACCATCGCCAACCATCAAGCAGAAAAATAAAAACAGTATCTCACAACAAACTCCTCCCTGCACATACACATCTCAGCTGGACAGATCAATCATTACAAAGTAACAGCTTATTACTGACCAATTGGGGATAGACACAAGATGTTTGTAAAACTCTATATAATAAAGAGATGTGTGAAATAAACCTGTAACCTCTTTTGCTCCATGAAGTCTAAAATGAGGTCAACAGCAAGAGCTGTCAGCTCCACATCTTTATACATGGGGCAGGTACCACACTCAACACATCCACAAAGGCATTTTCTCACCCATCGGGTGGGGTCACCCCATGGAGAGAAACCCAGCCCAGAGAGGGCTGGGATGGGAAAGGGAAGGGCAAGGAAGAAGGGGGGAAATCGTGGAAGCAATGGTCCCAGCAGGAAACCCCGATAAGAAATAAGTCATGAGAACTCCCTACCCATGATTTGCTCTGTGAGAAATATCCGCTCTCAGCATTGCCAACCCGGGCGTTTTCTTTAACATCCAACACTCAAACTTTCTTCCTGCCTGTACCAAGCATTCCTGCTTCATTAGAACACCTGGAACTTCTGAATCATCTATGATTTCTTTCACTGTGACAGAGCGCCTTTTGATTTCTATTATCCACCGCCCAACATGATAGCATGAGTGGGGATTGCAGGCTCCAACATGATCCCCTTGAACAAGGAATAAAATAATTCCTTATCAACGCTCAGAGCCCCAGCCTGAGCTGAGCTTTGTGCAGTGCTTGGTTCATTACTTACTGCTGTCATTCAGACTCCAGCCCCAGAAAACCTCTGTGGACCTTGAAGATTGTCAGACAAGTTTGCTGCAGGTGACACAGCAGGGGAACATTTCTCTTTCCTGTTGTCACCCTGCAGTCAGCAGCAGAGGAGCAGTGCTGGATCTCCATCCCTGCATGGGTCCACTTCCCTGGGGAACGTGGCTCTGCATGTAACTGCTGGAGAGGAACAGAGAAAGTACTACTGATAAACACTGCAGAAACAACATGATACATATGTTAAGAGCAAAGCTGAGAGCCAGAGTCTGCTCCTGTGGCGAAAGCATTCTGGTGCTGTAGAGAGGAGTGTGAGGCGGTGGATCAGGGAAATGCTGTCACTTAGCAACTGCATTCACACAAGAACCAGACCCCCCAAACTGTTTGAAGGGAGAAATGTCACTGTTTTTTGGTGCAGCTGTGCCCACATGCTGGAGCAAAGGGAAGCGATTTGAGTCCTGGGATACTGGTGCCACCTACACAGCCAAGAGAAGGGTCCTTAACAGTGAACAAGGGAGTGAGTACAGCAGAGGTTTTCCTTTTAAGACATGAGTCCCACTACAAACTGAAACGTTCTGTCAGAGGAATCAGCTCACACAAGTTGTGAGGCACCTTACCCCAACCCACTGCTTTTTATCCTCAGAGTGGTAGTAAATGGCAACCAATTCTCTGTTTTTTATAACAAAACCAAGCAAAAATTCATTGTATTAGATGCTGCTACAACTGTGTTTGGGAGGATGGGTCACATTAGTGTTAAATAAATCCCTTGTTCTTCTGCACCCTGCAATGCACAGACAGAAGAGAGGCATTTTAATAAAAGAACAAAGATCGCTTGTTGGGTGGCTGGCCATGTCCTACACCAGGCAGTTTTGTCTTGTCATAATACACACAGAGTGAGACAACATAACACTGAGAATTGAGCATGCTCAAACTCATGAACTGATAGCTTTGATTCTTACAGCAATATATTTTTAAGTAGGGGTGGGTGGTCATCAGCTGAGGAAATCTCATAAGGTGAAAAGAGGTGCCTTTGCTACCTGCCATATGGGCACCAACCTATTTGTCCCCAAAACCAGCTCTCTAATCAGGAACCAGGCTGGAAAGCAGAGTCTGGTAGAGAGGAAGAGGCTCACTGTTCCAGGGGAAATGAACTGGTTATGTCACCCATAGCCCCAAACATCAACATTTTCTCTAATGCTTTTGTTTTTCATTTCCTTACTTTTTTGTTTGTGAAAATACCATCCTAGAGGAGGGACTTAGGATTTGTGCTTACAAATAAAATAGATTATAACTTGCCTAATAGGAGCAGTTCAGTTCTACATGGCTGTCTCTTGACATGTTTACACAGCTGGCCAGATACCATTAAAACGTATTTTCTCAGGAGGCAGTGTGGTCTACTGGAATGAGCACAGGCCTAGCAGTCAGAAACTCCCACGTTGTCATTTTGGGTCACCAGTGGTTTGGTTTGGTGCACAGAGTCATTTAACCCCTGTGTATGTCAGTGCCCCAAAACAACACCTCCTCATCACAGTGTGATGCTGAAGATCCACGTGTGAGTCCTGGGGTGGGAGAGGATCAGAACCCTGATGTGGCACCCAGGGTCAAAAACACCCAAATAAAGACTGTGGAGGGATGGACTGGAGATGATCCTCCATTCTCACCTCTGGTAGTTTGGCTTAGGCAGTCCCTGGATCAGAAATGATGCATCTGACATGATCCTGTGCAGGTTGTCCTGATCCAAACTGAGATCATCCATGAGCACTCTGCAACAGCTTGCCCCTCTTTCCAGCAATGAGTACAACCTTCTTGGAGAGACCCCCAGAGCTTTGCAGATCCTTAGTGAAGTGAAAAAGCCAACAAGCAGCAGTGCTTTTAGCTCAGGAATGTTAATGGCTGAAACCCACCAACTTCCAAAAAGCTGATGAGTCTATCAAACATTACATCTGAACAGGAGCTTGCACAACAATAGGATTTTAAGTACCATGGAATGACTGGCTCTAGTTCTAGCTCAGGTGGTTAAAAACCAAATAAAACCAAAACTGATATAATTGATAGTTCAGTGATATTGAACTAGGGCCTACACTATGACACCACTGAACTTACAGCCTTCCTACTTAAGATTCCTTCAATCCAGGATACTTTTGCCACAGCATCAAGGTTACAGAGTAGCCTTCACCTTTGTCTTACAAACCAATCCATAGTTCTGGGTTATGATCACAGAATTAATCCTATAGGAAAACATTTTAGCTGGTAGCTAAATTGTGACCTTGCCCATTGAAGATCCTCCTCGTTTACTTCTGCCACTGGTCAAATCTGGTAACTGCTGTGTTTGTGTTTGACTGCTGTTAAAAAGGGTTTTATTTGATGGGATATTGGAGATTCTCCAGCAAAACAACGTTCCAAATCAGGCAACAGCTATTGTGCTACATCAAGATGGTCTCTCCTTTCTCACCGCCTGTAATAAAGTTCTTTGCAGAATTCAGGGACTGGCTATGCTGATAGACTCTGTCTGGGCTTTTGTCAGCAACCTCAGGGGACGTTAGTCAACAACTCGAGTCACTTTAGAAGAGACCTGGTCTGCTGCTTCAAGAAGGATGGGTGTAAGAACAGCTCAACAGCAGAACATCCGAGAGGTGGTGTGGTGCAGAGCACTTTCTCAGGATATGGGGAAAGGATGAGTCAGTGGTGAGGAGGTGTTTGCAGGCCATGGATGTTCAGTCCTGGGGCAGCTCTGCCTGGCTGAGGAGGCCACATGGACCTTTTAACTGACTCAGGGTCAGAAAACATGTCAGGGTCCTCATGCTTCTCTGACACTGTGGCTGTGCCGAGGGCTGGAGCTGACCCCCCTGGATCCCAGGAACACTGCAGGTACAGCTCCACATGGACCTCCTGGGAAAGCAGAGCTCTCCCCAGCTTGAGACCTGGTCAGCCAGGGATGGAGACAGCAGGACCTCTGGCAGCCTTTTCCCACAAAGTGATAGAAGATGTCCAAACTGCACCTCCTGCACATCATGGCTGTGGCTGCAAAGCCCTGCTGTGACCTGGGGTTCAGCAATCAGACCTTCTCCTCCTCCACTGCCCAGCTCAGTCTGGTGAGGAAACAGAGGAAACTGCAAACTATTTCAGTGGCATTTCTGGGCACAGCTGAAAAAAGTACCATTTTTACCTCAATTTCATAGGTGACAGGGAATCAACAAATCTAACAGCATTTACTTTCTCACAGAAACAACTGAATTAACTAGAAGCTTTTTTTTTTTTCTTTTCTTTTTTGAGAGAAGCATTTTCTTTTCTGGATGGCAGACTAAAACAGCAGAGAAATTTGTGCCTTCAGGGTATCTTTAACCCAGTTTTAGAACCTCCTGGAAGTCGGAGCTATTAATGGACTTGTTGCTAGAAGCTCAGCTCCAGTGTTTTAAATGGCTGTGAAACATGTTCCCTATGGGAGAACAAGCACAAAACCAAGAGGAAAACAGGAATCTGTTATCTGACATTCCTACCCCTGCTAATAAAGTTCTCTTTTTCAATGCTGGACTCTTGGCTGGTGTTAAAAATAGTCTTGTAAAATTGCCTTATCAACATTAGTACAAAAATCCACCCACCCTTCACTGACATGGTGGTGCAAGGGACATAATGGGGATTTTACAAACCTGTCAAAGGAAATCTGCTGCCTGAGCTCGACAGTTCTGTGATGAAGTGCTGTGTTATCTACAGTGATCTAGAAATAGCAAATGTTACCTTTCACTGAATTAAGACTTTTGCCTTTTAGTAGCCTTATTTATATAATTGACACTTGCTTCAGTGGGTTTGCTCCAGTATTTCATTACCAGCTGATATATCCAGGTCAGCCTTGGCAGGTTAGTGCAGAACCCCACTCCCCCAGCAGGATATGAAAATTTAGGTCAATTCACGTAAGTTTGATGAACCTTTAGAACTAAAATGATTAAAGTGACAACTTCCATTGACTCCCTGCGGAGGTCTCCGACCTTAAGTTACAGAGGTCACAAAAAATATGTGAAGAATCTAAATAAACTCCAATTCAGAACTCCATTAGATTAAGCATCTCTGTGCACTGGGGGCATCAATATGGCTTAAAAGAAGTGCACAATGCTTTATAATTTTTCAATAATTAAAATTTCTAATAGGAATTTCACAAATTTAAATGAATACTTTTTTTTTTTTTCCTCAACCCCATCAAATGCAGTTTTTAAACAGACAAAGATAAGCATTTCAAGTTATCAAGGTATCAATTTGCAAATTTTACACAAAACTGCAAACATCTATTTTTCAGGGTTTCATAGGTGAAAATCCAAACACTGTTCAGTCAGACACCTTGGTAGTTTTCCGTGCCATATCAGAATGGATGTAAACATTCAGTGTTTGAGCTTCGTGGTACAATGACAAAGATCCCTTCCTACGTCACCAAGTAAATCATTGGGCAGGAATTTTTCCTGACTACAAAAGACAGCCATGATGACACATAGGCCTGGTATTGAAGAGGCCATCACTCCTTGACACTGCACAAAATCACTGCCCAAACCCAGACTTTCTTTCACTACAGTGTAAGTTTTTCCATTCTGGAACAGGAGCCATGCAGGAGCTCTGCTTGGCTGAGCAGTCACATCCTGGAGAGCTCTGGGGGGAGGTCCAGGAATGCAATCCCACCTCTGCAAGCTGTGCCAAGGGGACACTGTGGGGAGGTCATGAGCTGGTGTCTCCAGGTACCTCTCAGGCAGGTGAGCTCCACACGTCACTCCCATTTCCCAGAGCAGAGCATGCTGGAGCAAGCTGACTCGTGCTGTCCCTCACATCCAGGGACCAGCCTGAATTATCTCAACCAGCTCCAGATTTTCAGAGTACTCTGTGCTCTCTTGGTGCCTGGAGAAGGCATCAGCAGGCAACAGTAGAAGGATGGGATACATACATTAACAGCCCCATTTCAAAATGAAATATAATTTAATTCAGCAGCAGCACTGTACAGTGTTGCCTCCTGATGACTTTTGCTCTGAATTATGTGAACCAGAAAGAATGTAACATTTGTTTGAGTGTGATTTCAATGAAGGAAGGAATCCCGCAGCATTTACAATCTCTCTGCGACCCAGGGTTTGGTATCCCTGGTCCATCACACCCAGGAGGTGTTGAAATGACATGCAGGGAGAGGAGGGCTGCTTCTGGGACAATTCCACTGGACAAACTCCTTCACTGATTGGGAAGTGTTATTATCCAGCCTTTGCCCCCTCTTACATGCACTGCAGTGAAGGCGGTGGGTTGTGTTTACAAGTTCCAGGGCAGTGTCTCACCTTGTGTGTTAATTTAGCAAACTGGAGGCCCCAGACAACAAAACAGCAACTCAGGTCTTCAAAATCTTTGGTCCTCAGTGGCAATGGGTCTATCAGACCAGTAATTCCAGTGCTAAATGGAAAATATCTATCCTGTGATTTTATTTTGTGGACTGAAGCCACTTCCCATCAGGGCCACACACAGAACTGCACTGAGCTCCAAGGAAAGGGTCATTAGCCACAGCACAACCAGGGATGGGCAGAGACTGGGGGGAGGCTCTGAGAGCCACCCAAAACATGTTTGGGATGACAGAATGCACCAAAGTACTTCAACCTTGCACTGCTTCTTGTTTTTGAAAACACTCCAAGTATTTAAAACTTCACCTTCCTAACTGAAAAGAGGTACTTGCTATTTTTATCAGGCAGCAGGACACCAAAGTGTTGGGTGATCTCTTACAAGGGGTGTGTGTACTGGGGAAAGCCCAAAGCTGCAGCTGGGGCTGTCCCCAGGCTCTGTCTGCACAGTTGTCATTGCAGTGGTGCGTGTACAGCCCTTACACTTTTGTCTGCAAAAGCCATGGCAATGCACTTCTGCACTGCTGCATTGCCCAGGGTCAGCCTAGCAGTGACATTTTCTTAAACTGGGTCCCAAATGGCACATTTTGTATATTAGTATTTAGTGCCAGTCTATAATTAGAAGATAATTTTTTCCAGAGCTAATGAAAAGATGCCCTAGCAACCCCTGGATATGATCCCAAATCCATTAATACATCTCAAGCAATTCCATTTCATTTTATGTGGGACAGACCACAAAGTTTGAAGAAAGATGCTGCCAAGTATTTTCAAAGAGGAATATGCTGAAACTTGGTAAAAAAGAATGGAAGAATTCATCCTGTACCTGTCCCTGTTATATACAACTTGGAGAGAAACTAGGAAAATTAAATCAGCAACACTTCCTGAACCATTATGGTATTTTGGCAGAAATGTGGTTAAGAAATAGCTCCCATGGAAAAATAAAGAAAAATGTATTTCTATCACCATAATGAAGACTTGACCTGTTGTTATGACTCATTAGTGGCAGCTGATAGAGGCAAAGATGGTGAGTGTGGTGACACAGTGAGCCTTCGCTGCATTTTCTGCCTGCGTGCCAGCCTGGATGGATTGCTACCACAGTGTCCTGCTGAGACCATCAGTGACCAAACACGTGGCACCATTCCACATCCAGCATCTCCAAACCCAGATTCCACACCAAAATCAGTATCTCCCAGCACTCCCACACCCAGCTATCACCACTGTGCCCAGAAGTACACTTGATTTAGCACGGGAGAGCACAGTTAATGATGACCCACATGAAAGGAATGCTATGAGGGATCTTAAAACAGCCCAGCTACACTGTACCCTGCTTGGCATGGGTGCAACACCCATTCTGTGTGTGCCTTTCTGTTGGGATAATGTTCTTCAAAAGCAACTATAAACCTATTAAAATGCACCGGAAAAGCAGCAAAGAACTGCCAGGATGAAAGCAGCTGCACTTCCAAAGGGGCTCAAGGTCTGGCACATGCCCGTTCATCAGAGATGCTCACCAGCACCTGAGCAAAGGCCACAAGAACAGCACTTCGCTGAAACTCAAATTTTCACAACAAAACAGCAGAAATGGCCCATTTTCACTGACCAGCCAGTGTCTCTGGGATGAGCACACAGTGAGCAGAGCCCAGCAGAGCAGGGGGGCTGGTGGCTGCATCTGATTAATCCCATCCCAGTGCCCCAGTTCTTGGCCAGGTCCCAGCAGAGCCCACGCCTGTTCTCCACAGGCAGAGCCCTAAAAATGGAGTATGAGCTGTGGAAACACCACCTACCCTGTGCCAGGAATGCAGGCCCTGGAGTACAGTGTCCTCAGCTCCTGCCATGGCACAGTCACCAGCTTTTTGGATTTATGAGCAAGGTAAATCCTGCTCACAAAGTAACAAGTCGACAAAGAAATAACAATATAAATGCAATGAAGACCCACAGTGAAAGGCAAATATGCCTTACATAGGCAATCTGAAAAGGTCACCAGAACATTTGTGGCAAGGATACAAGTGTTTTTAACTTTAAACAATGAGACCAAAAGGTAGACAAGGAAACCACTGTGATACCACCCCAGGGAGTGAATAAATACTGCCCCAGACCATGAATTAGCTAGCTCTAAACCAACTGTGTTCTAATGAAACTCTCTACAATACAGACACCAATTCACACACCTCAGCATCATCAGTAGAATAGGCTGTTATAATGTTTTTCTGGAACACTTCTAAAAGTTGAGCTCTCAACTTACCATTCCTCTCCTGCTCCCTCTGGATGGCCTTTACAAGACAGATAAAAGGGGAACATCCTGTCCCCAACCACACAGCACTGGAGGAGATTTCAAGGACAAAGATCAATGCCTCATCTTCTGATTTTTGGCACGGATATAATTCTCATAATTCAGGGTTATTTCTTACTTGACAATTCCCAACAGCATATTTTACTTATTTACAGAAAGACAGAAATTAACAACAGCTCATGACATTTTTATTTTAATGAAATTTAAAAAGGCAGTTATTAGTTATACATACACACAACCGATTCTGTACTTGTTAGTCATAAATATAGAACATTCAGAGGTACAAAATACACTTTATCCACAGCACAATTTCACATCAATATGAAGAGTTTAAACAGATACATAACCAAGTGCCTAACAATGACAGAAGCCCATTTTTGGAGTTGTTTCCTTTTTTTTTTTCTTTCCCTTTGTTTTTTAAAGACCATTAATCTACACAAAGTAATCAGGGACCACAGTCATCAGTTTAATGAAATGCACTCTGGTTTAGAGTAGGAAAAGACTGACCTTTTAAAGACAATTAGATGCCATCACCTTTTCTTTGCTCCATTAACAGCAACAAGCCCAAGCCCACATTCTCTTCTTCTCACAGTTAACAACTGTGAAAAATGGGGCTCTGGCAAAAATCACCTGAAGCCAAACTTGAGCACTGCCAGAAAAAGTGAAAATATCTGAACTAGAAATTAGTCCACTCGATACCTTGCAAACAAAGAGCAACAGCAGTATGACACCGATAAGGCATTAATGACAAAATGGCTGTATTATTCTCGAAAAAAGAGTACACCTATGTATAAAAATATATGTCATAGCAATTGGGTAAATCCAACACTATTTAACACTGTGCCAAAAGTAATTAAGAGTTAAAAAGGCAGTTCTGCAAGAAGTATTTACAGTTTCATACTGTACTTCAAAAGAAAAGAAAAGAAAAGGCAACAAAGCTACAAATGGAACTATCTGGTTAAAGCATCACTGTAGGTACTGCCAGTAGCATTTGTACAAGTAATGTGATGGAGTCTTGGATTGTTTGACTGAATAAATGAATATCAATATTTTATTATCTAAAACTGTCTCCATGTCTGCTCCTTGAAATAACTCACCCAGACCACCACTATTTGCAGTTTCTTACTCTATTAGTTTTAAACCCAAAAGATTCAGTTTCAAGAAACACTGTGTTTGCAACAGTTCGATCAGAAATCACAGCTTTATTTCCAGCTTAGAAAAAAAAAAACAAAACCCATAGAAGAAATTAGAAATCCACCACCTATGAAATTCTGGAGATTAGAAGCCAAAGTGCCAACAAAGCTACACTGACAGCGTGTAATAAAAACTGGCATTCCCAATGCACCTTATAACTGCGGCTACAGGATAAGTTAAGTTGCTTTAGTAACCAAACACAAGATACAGCACAGCTAAGGCGACACAGCTCTGTCAGCCACAAGACCTGGGGTGGTTTTTTGGGAGCAGCAGGCACGGGCACAGCGGGGCCAGAGCACAGAGTTGCCAAACTCCTCCTTAATTAATTGCTCCCTCCTTGCCGGCTCGGGAATGGAAGCCCAAAGCCCCCCACGTGGGCTGGGGGAGATGGGATGGCCAGGAATGGCAGAGGAGCAGGGCAAGGGTGGAAATGCCAAGAATAAAGTGCTGGCTCGGGCTGGCACAACAGGAACGGCTGACAGGGAAAGGCCAAACCAACCTGGGCACCATCCACACTGCCCCCAACAGAGCAGCCATCACCTTTCCCAACCAGAAAGGCAGGAGGAGTCAACAAGGTGAGAAGCTGTCCATGCTCTGATTCCCTCAGGCGTACTGACTTCAAAAAAACAACAAGAAAAAGAGAGATGCTTGAATTTCTTCTAACAGTGCACTTCGAACTGCACAACCAAAATCTGTACACGGGAAGCCTTCTCCAGTAGTATAAAACCCACGACACACTGAGGAAGCTATCATTGCTGATGTCAGGAGAAAGAAAATTACTTTAAAAACCTTATTTTTAAATTGAATTCAGGAAATAAAATAAACTATAAATATACTTTGAGCAGCTTGTTGGGTAAAATAAAACACAGGAACAGCACTTTTTCACTGAATTCATTATTCACTTTACAGAAAAATTTATAAAAATTTCAGAACAACCGACATTTATCATGTCAAGCATCTTCTGTGCAGAGACACAAACTGCTCACCTACTGCTCCCTCCCTTGTAAGCAGCTCATTTCAAAACCCTGCACAGACACTGAGCACCTCACTCACTGGTGCAGGATCCAGGCACCTCTTAGTGAACTTTACTCTGAGGCAGCAGAGCTTTGCCTCTCCAATTCCATGAGCAGTCATTTATTTGAGCAGCACGAGGGGAAAAGGAGATGGCTACAAGAGAATAAACATCCATGTATTTAAAAGAACACTGCGTAAGCACATGGCTTGCTCACCTAAGATGGTATTTTCCTGATCTCCAGGGGAGAAGAGACAGGAAGATTTTTGTTTGTTCTCAGTGATTTGGTGAAGCAAGTGCAGACCAGGAGATCTGAGGCCTCTTCAGTACCTCATCTAGAGATATACAAAACTGTCCTAAAAAAAGACTCCCTAGCCCCACTTGCACATAGGGTAAGAGATTGGTCCCAGGTTTAGTGAGAGCAATAGTAAGAAGGACTCTTCCTGGCTACTGAACACGACATGCTGCTCTGGGACAAGGCTGGGACAGTGTCAATGGGCACAGCCCCAGCTGTGCCAGCCGTGTCCCTGGGCCACACTCACCTGAAACCTGCATGGCCAGGGCAGGCTGTGGGGCAGGGCCTGCCTGCTCCCCAGGATGTTATCCCAAAAATACAGACTGTGCTGATGTGCACTGTGTCCCCACTCAGAGACACCCCGGAATTCAACAGGGGTTATGGGAGGGCAGAACTTAATCTTGTGAAATCCAAGAATTGCCGCACACACTGAGATCTTCTGGATGGGGGCTATGCCCTGGGGCTGCTCTTTCAAGGTCTGTGATGGCCCCTGAATGTCCAAAAGCTGAGAGAAGCTGCCCCTTCCTCCTCCGCAGAGGCTGCCTACCAACACCCAACCTCGAAGGTTATGAACAACCTGCACGCAGGAACTCGGGGCTTGGTGAATGATTCTTTCACCTCCCATCCCAGAAGAAACGATTAGGATAAAATCCTTACAATCCAACCTCTGTAACTCATCATGCACATGAGCTACTGAACAAAAAGATTCCTCCCACATCTCTGATGAAGACATATGGCAGGTGACTTGCCCAAGAGGAAGGTGATTGACTTACCTCTGTGGAAAAGCACACAGCATTCAGAGCAGTCAAGAGTCCTCAACAACCTTGGTAAGCTGAAAATCCCATATTTAACGGAACAGGGTTAACAGGGTTTAACAGAAGCATTTGCTTGGGAATCCAAGCAAAAATTCAAGTTATCACTGTGTATGCAGTGGACAATAGCCCAATCAATATCTATTACCAACCCACTCTAAAAAAAATATACACTACAAAACCATCTCACTGCTTGCAGCAAATGAGCTTGAATGATTCCCTAGTAACAGGCCACCACCTTGCACTGTTAAAATGTGAGGTTTCACAGTATAAAAAAGTACTTCACAGAAAGGAAATGCAGCTAATATAGAAAATGCAATCTCAATGTGTTTACAGTCATTTTTTAAGAGGCAATATTTTTGGGAAAGCAAGAACACTAATAATTAAAGCAGCCAGTGAGAAATGTACAAGGTTATAGGCCTCAATTCAGTGCAAAACCAGACGAATAGCTTATGTAAGTATTTGTTCTGAATAGAGAACCACCTGAATTAAAAGTAAGAACATCTATGTGAAGTGATGGAGACTCCCATGATATTCAAATCCTTCACATACATCATCAACCGTTTCAGTACACTCCAGAATGGACCCTTTGTAAAGGTAAAAGAAACCAGTACAGGAAATCACTTCATACAGCACAAGATATACATAAAGTACCAAAATGTACACACATTCAAGTTTAAGTTAGAAAAGGCAGAGCTGAATCTTCTGGTGAGAGAGGCCTACATTAAGTTGCTTAATCTCAACATTTAAAGTGACCTAAAACCTACAAGAATCAAAGAAAACAGAATACTGTGTCTGCTTTCAGAAACTTAAGCTTAAAGCAAGGCATCGAAATTGAGCGGTAGGCACCATAAGGAGACACGACCTTACCTTTTCTCTGTTAGTCTTTGTTAATTTGTTATCTACTGAAAAATTACCATTCAAAGGAAATATTATGTATCATTCACATTCAAATATTTGAGACTCAGAGATTTATTTTTTTTTAAACAAGCAAAATTTTTATCTCTGAGGTAGATGATAATAAAAAAAAACCCCAATGGAGCTGTCAATGAACACTAACAAGTGCTGGAGCTCTTCTGTTGGCACTGATGCACCCCAAGGAAGAGAGAGCAAGCCCTACACCACTATCTGAAATGTGAGAAATGTGTCTTCTGGTTTAGTAGCTTCTACAGAAATGCAACACAGAAAAAGCAGCGCCAAAATTACACTGAAATGGCCTTGGAGAAGAACTTCCATTTCTGCTTCACAAGCTACTCGGAAAAAGGTGGAAACATGCCCAGGTCAGCAAAATCTTCAATGTTGTAATTGCCAGTGCCCTGTGTTGGATCCCCCGGCATCGGCAGCATGTCCTGCATGATAAGGAAAAATCAAAGTGAAGCCTCACTTGCCAACACATTATCCAGACACAAACTGCTTCCTGTTCATCTTCTCAGTGTAAAATCAAGAAAAGCCAAGTTTAGATAAGGTGAAAACCAGACCTGTGCAGAGGGCTGGGCTAAGGTTTATGTGCTACTTTTATTTTGCTGGAGTGTTTCTGAACAAGAGGTGGGACAGGGCAGAAGTTTTGGATTGCTCCTCTAAAATAAAACATATTTGAGCTGCCTCCTACTCCTCTCAGACTGAAACAGCTCCCCTTGGAATGGGAGCTACGTATGGAGAGAAGCCAACTCCGGTTTCTCTGCATGAGGAGTATACAACATCTCCCACACTGCAGCTCCAGCTGTGTCAGGATGGGTTTGGGCAAGGTCTCACTTCCTCATGCAGCATTGCTCTGGGGAACACTCAAGACTGGACATCCACCCCATCTAGCAAGGTGCCCAAGCAGCCTTCATGAATGTACAGAGGTAAAGGAAACAGCAGGAACTTCCCAGGAGAAATGGGATTTTGTGGTAATTGCTCTCACGTGTCTTGAGCCAAGTGAGGTCTCTGCAGGAGCCTTCAAAAAACACTCAACCTTTCCTCTCAGCCGGAGACTGAAGCCACAGGGAAAAGACATCCCTTGCTGGGAAAAACAGAGTTTACGCTTGCTTTTCCTGTTAGTTCTTACAATAATAAGCTCTTACCACAAAGCCAAGTCTTGCCAGGGATGGCTCATTAGCCTCACAATAAAACAAAACTGAAAAAAAACAAATAAGAAAGCTCACGGGATCTGCTCTGTGAAAGAACTGAGAGCTGCTGCATACTGGGAAGTTCCTCCAAAATAAAGACTGATTAAAATCCATCTGAAATCTTCACAGCATCCTTGTCAATGTGGTGAGAGAGACTGTGAACACAACTGGCAGTGTCTGAGCTGCCAGCAGCTGCCAGCCTTCATTTTCTGACCCAAACTTGGACTTATTTGATGTTTTCCCACATTCTCTCCCAGCCAAAGGGAAGCTGTAGCTGCTCCCTCCTGTCTATATTTCCATTTCTGAAGGCATTTCTGCTGCTGGGGCCTCTGAGGCAAAGTCTCCTCAGGCACAGATCCAGCAAGGTCTCCTCTTGAGTCTGCTTCCCTCCTTAAGCCCAGCTAACCCAGGGCTGACTTTGGGCACAATCCAAGCAACTTCTCGGAGGCCTTTAAACTCATCCAAGTTTCTTATCCCATCCAGCTATTATCCTAATTCCTTCCAAAAGCACGCTCACCTCCAAGAGCTCTGCAGATAAGCCCAGCTCTCCTATGATCCCATGGTGCTCCCTTCCACCAGCTTCGTGAGAAGTTTGTTAAGAAACAATCAAGACTGCTTGGAGCCCCATGTCTCTGCTGGCCACCAAACCATGCTGCATCAGGTCCACTGGAATTACCCTGAATATCCTCTTGGATAGCAATTAACCTTTGCTAAAACAAAGAGATGCAACAGACCAATCTTGTCTGGGCCGTGGGCTAAGAGGATGCAGACAGGCAGCTATTCCAGATGAAGTGCTGCTGTTTGATCTTGTGTGAGAGCAATGGTTCATCCACACAGCAATATTCCCATGCTCACAGCTCTTCTGCAGCATTCTTGCAAGCAGCTGTACACGAGCCCAGTCTTGCAGCTGAATTTACTTCCCAAAAGACAAGGAGGCGCCCCGCTTCTAAACCTTGCTTGGGGCTTGAACTGTCTTTCCTGAATTTGTCTGCATTGCTTCCTTGTAAACTGTCTTCTTCCTCTAATTTATAAACCAGTTACACAAGGACAGGTATGTCATTGCTCATTCATGTTATGAAGTCCTACTCTACAGTAGGTCTTTGCTATCTGTAGTCGACTCAGAATTAGAGTTAATTAGATAGTTGAAGATGACTGTTTACCACCTATCTGATATCTGACTGGGTTTAACCTTAAAAAAATTATTGTACACTATCTTCTGTGCAGTATCAGACCCCTTTCCTGCTTGAACAATGTCAAAGAGAATGACATTGATATCTAATGGAACTTGAGTTGTCAGAGGCCAGCAGAGGATAAGAAAGACACTCCACTTGGGAATACTTCACGGGTTCTCTGCAAAAGATGAAAGCCCTAAATATAGGATGCAAAGAGATGGCAGAACAGTGTTCTACATCAGCAAAGATGCCGTTGTGTGGCAGAAACCCAAACCACCTGAGTAGCTAAGGAGAGCAGTGCAGGCCTGTGGCAGCACGCTGCAGCAGGGAAGTGCTCCAGACCCTGCTGACCCTGATGCTCAAGGGCCACAACTCTCAGAACTGAGGGGTCATCAGGGGGACTCTGGGCTCTCTGAGCACTCCTCACCTGGAACACCTCGGTCTGGTTGGGCTGTGGGTGTGAGTGCTGGTCGCTGCTCTGCTGGTTGTGGTGTTGGCTCTGCCACTGCGACCACACTTCGGAAGGTCTCCCCTGGAACTGCCCACTGCTCTGGCCACCTTCAGCTGGATGGGGGAAGAAAAGGCAGAAGTCAGAGAGAAGCTCCTCCAAAACATCTGCCTGCTTTGGGCGGCATCCATCAGTGCCTGGATTTGCAAAGGAGCCTTGGAGAAAGGCCCTGAGTGACAGCAGCCCTAGGAGGAGGAAGCTGGAGAGAGTTTCAGCCCCAGAGCAAAGCTCAGGGCCACGGCGGCACAGCTATAAACTGCCCAGAGCAAAACACAGTGAAATGGTGAGCCAGGCACTGGAAAACCATCTTCAAGCATCTCCCCAATTTTTAATCAATAATAAGGAGTATTTTTCATTTCACTTAAAAAACCAAACTTCACCATCTGAATGCTGTTTCTCCTCAAAATCACTGAATTCTTGTGGAGCAATGGGTGCAGTTTGGTACTCATCTAAGAATCATGTACGCAGATACAAGATTTTTTAAAGCAGATGTAGAAACACTATGATCAACAGACTACAGCCTTGCTGATTAAATACAGGCATTGCTGGACTGTCTTGTCCTCCAGTGATACATCTGCAAAGTGATTCATTTAATATGCAGTTCATAGCAAATTATTATCCTGTCGATATGGTGATACTTTCCTAAAAGTCTCAGGCCATCTACATTTGACAGAGTAACATGAATAGCAAGGCTTTGTTGTAAATACACTTCAAATAATGATTTCAAGGTGATTAATTTCTTCTAAATGGTCCACCAGAAAAAAAGCATGTTGCCAGACATTAATTTGGTTACCTATTACACATACATTTTTCATGAGTACAGTAACAGATTACACTTAAGCTGGATTTATTTTACCCTGCACTTCTGCAGACTGCCACTTAATTATATTATTTTTTGCATTATTTTCCATTCATTAGTTACAGTATCTCCTTCTAAGAATTAGCATTTCAGAAAGCTTGCCACCAGGCTTATGCTTTTCCTCCAAACATTTCTTCCTTTTTTTTCTTGATAATGTTTTTCTTTGTAACTGCTCCAGTTATTTTTTCCCCTCTTCTTCCTGTTTCCCTCTCACAGGAGAGGATCAAGCTGTACGTATCTGGTTCTTCCCAATCACCAGCATCCTCTGCCAAGGGTGCCAAATTTCCTGTGCCAAACTTCCACACCTGTGCTGTGCCATGCCAAGTCTTTAGAGCCAGACTCGGCCATGTCAAATCAGCCACTACTCACAGCCGTGACTTCAGAAAATACAGACACACATATTTAACCCAATCCATTGGCTACCAGTTAAGCCATGCAAAACAGATAAAGGGAAGGTTTTACAGGAAAGTAAACAGGCCGTAGTGGTGCATTTCAATCACATCTGAAGAAGAAGATTACAGTCCTTCCCTTACTGACATTACCACAACCAGTAATTCAGCTGACTCAAAAACCCTGCAGAGATTTTAAGAGCCAAAATAAAATTCATCTAAGCTACGCTTTAAAAGCAAGCTGCAAGTTTGTTTTGGGTTTGGGTTTTTTTCTCTCTCAGAACACCACATTGAAATGAACTGAGTGAAGCAAATGATGTTTCTTTTCAGCAGAACAGCTCCTGCCAGCCGGCGGTGGAAGCCGCTGGTCTCCGTGAAGGCTGGGTTATTAATAGCACCCAAACTGATGTAGGTCAGGAGATGTTTCTCATTAACTCAAAGGGTTCTTGCCAAGTAGCTTAAGCCTGAAATACAAGGCTGTCTCATAAACAAATGTACAATGCTTGGTGGAAATGGAAATGGAGGGAGGAATAAGCCGTGTGGGAAGAGCTCCATCCCAATGTCCTTTTTCTAGGCACAGGTCTGTGCCCGTGGGGCCCTGCCTGCAACAGGGCTGTGCCAGATCTGCTCCCCAGGGACAGGAGCAAGCAACACACATTAGGACACTGCTACCTGTGCCTTTGGGGAATGCACATTATTGTCACCCAGTGACATTTCTCATAGAATCCATTATATTTTTTACTCTTGAATATTATTCTTCTGGTGAGTGCAGAAAACTTGCCAAGGAGTTACCTACTGGGTCATGGTCTGAAAGCCACAAATTTAGCATGTAACAGGAAAAGAAAACCATTTCAAAACATGGCTGCAATTAGGTTAGTAGCACTGGGGGTACAAAATAAATCCTCTTTTCAGCCAAAGTCCAACATGCAATCTCAGTGCAAGAGGACACCACCATGAAGAAGAAGAAGATAAAATATAAAAAAAAGCAAATTTGTGCCTTTTAAGTGTTCCACCGAGAAGTAAAAAGAAATTGAGCCAGCTGATCACAAGTTGGGAGGATGATTACTAGTGATATAAGCAAATTTATAATCTTTCAGGACACCATTTGCTGGGGAAAAAATAAAAAAAGTTCCCTCATACCACAGAATGACAATATTCTGAAATATGTTTGATGTGGAAGAGATGCAGCACGAGGGAACAGGTCAGTTCTGTCCCTTCTGCGCAGTAGCAGACACCAAAACCCTTTCACCACCTGGGCTTCCCAACTGACTCACCAAAAGAGCAAAAAAACCCCAATTTTTACTGATTAAATATTGGAAGATTTTTAATGAAGTTAGTGCTGAAGAGTTTCATTTCTACGTGCATTTCTGTGTTACACCATTTAAAACTCACCAAAGCCTGCACTTCGGTTTGCTAGGCTGGAGTAGGCATTCCCACTTGGAGAAGAGGTGGCTGGGCTGGACAGGGGGCTGTAGGATGATGGATCAGCTGGGTAGGTGTGACTTGTTCCAATCCCAAAGGGAGACGACTGAGCCTTGCCAGACTGAGATGGAATTTGCTGAGGAATAAAGAAGGAAAAAGTTTTATTGTTGGGGAACAGCACTGCAGAATCACATTTTCCAACACGAAGCAAAGACTAAATAAACTCTGTGGATGCCAACAAGCACGTTTCTCCTGTCTCAGCTGTATTTAATATCTGTCCAAACCAGCTTATTGCTGCAGAAGGAATACAACAGACCATAAACCAACAGTTACAGCTCTCCTGCTGATTAGCTCACATGTACTCTGTATCAGAGCTATTTGGTATACCAGGATTTCCTTCACCACTATTACGAGGATTAATCTCAAACCCAACAGGTCTGAAGAATTCATCTTTATTTTCCAGGTGTATTGATTTTGCAGTGCCACAGTAAAATCAGTCATCTGAATGTCTTGCAGGACACACGCAGGTGTCAGATGACCAGAGCCTCCAGTCCTTGGAACTAAATGGCCAAAGAAGTTTCAAAGCTAATGAGCTGCTTTCTCTCCCTGCCTGTGAAATACAGGCACTAGTTACTTTGCCTTGCAAAAAGCTTGGAAGAATCAATCACCAAGTCCAGGCAGAAGGGAAGAAACAGTCTAACATTGCTTTAATTGGGCAGCTGAGTGAATTCAAAGCACTAAAATCCAGCTTGCTGGTAGGTTATTCTACCTACATAATGGCTCTGTCACAGGATCTCCCAGGATGTTATACAAATGACTGAACACTGCAGAGGCTGCTTTGAGACAGGTACAGCCAGTACACTGAGACTAAAGGGAGTGAAGTGTTCCATCCAAAGTCATGTGCTAATGTATGGTGTACAGACAGAGTCTGATTATAAACCATTTCCTACACTATCAGTAAGTCCAGCAGTCCCAAGAAAAAGTCACTGCCTAACCAACCCCACAAAGAGAAACTGAAGGCATTACATCTCTGAATACCTGCAATGCTGTGCACTGTTAGTGGCAATCAATGCATGCAAAGGAAGCCGTTCTTCCCAAGAAGAGAGGGACAGGGAGCAAAATGAAGCCCCTACAATCCAAGGGGAAAAGGTCAGTGACCTGCTACACCACTCAGACACGCACAGGTCCAAGGGTTGGGCAGGATCCACACAAGGGCACTGAGGTAGCTGGCAGAAGTGTTCATGGAGCTACTTCCCATCATTTCTCAGCAGGAAAAATTCCTTCACCAAAAGGGTTGTCAAGAACAGGAGGAGGCTGCTCAAGGAAGAGACTGAGTCACCATCCCTGGAGGTGTTTAAAAGATGTGTAGATGTGGCACCTGGGGATGTGGGTTAGTGGTGAAACTGGCAGCAGTGGGTTAATGGCTGGACTTGATGACCATAAAAGTCTTTTCTAAACTTAATGATTCTATGATTTTTGGGCAAATGCAAGGGAGCTGGGAGAGGAAAACAGATCTCAAAAGGCATATAACATGTGGAAGATGCTACTAAGAGACTTCATTTTAGTTCCAAGCTAAGAAACTTACATTTCTGAAGGTTTCCACAGTAGCAGTGGGATCCTGGCATGTCACTTTTGCAAGGCTTAGCTCCATTTTACTTTATTTAAGATGGAAGAATTAATTCCAATTTCCTTATACTCACATACCAACTTGGTTGACTTGGACAGAATTTGTGCAGTAAGAGGGATGAATAATTTGTTTCAGTCATTTTCAGCATCTTTCATATCATTTGAAGAAATGAGTTAATGTTGCGACTGGATTTCATTAACCAGGTGTGGCAGATAACCATGACATTCTGAGGGCTGGGAATAATCAGTGATTAATGTGGAAACAATTCACTTGTTGAAAATTTATTTAGTGACCACCTCAACATGCCATTCCAACCTGTCAAACAGTGTGAACTCAGGAAGGATTAAGAGCAGCATTATTAAGATCGAACTTCATTATTTCCTATTATTTGTCTTTTAATAGAGTTTTAAACCATTTTTAAACTGTTACACAGAACAAGAGGTGATTTCTGGGCTAACACTGACAAGCACAGTGCATCTGATGGAGGTATGTGCTGTTTCCTCCAGCACAGAACAGTGTGAGCTACACTGGGCAGTGCTAATGGAGGGGCAGCAGGCTGAGCAGCCTCTGCTCCCAATCCATGCCTGGATTTGTACATGCCCCTTCTGCCCACCCTGATAACGTGGGCAACACTGCTGGGTGCAAGGTCCTGGTCCAAGAAAAATGTAATTCGCAGGCTTAATACTAAAGCAGAAGATCTGTCCTGTTACCTTCATCCAGTGCACACATAAAACAAATGCAGGACAAGACCTTGCAGTGGGGTTTGGGTCAGTTCAGCCACTGCCACCTCAATGACCACCATCCCAAACCAAGTGCTGTTACACACGGGGCAGCTGCTCACACTGTCACAATTCCACCCAACCACAAATCAAACCCACTGAAATTATAAATGGCTTCACTAACACTTTTGCAAAATGCACAGAGAGTGCAAATCCTTAACAACCACCAAAACAAAGCACTTGAAATCAATACCTGTCCTGGAAATGGTGGGCGATTTCCTGTCCAGGCCACCTGGCTCTGGTTGAGCTGCCGGGATATCTGTGTCAGGTTCTGGCCTGTCGAGGAGGAAGACTGGATGTCGTTCACACCAGGCACATGCACCACAGATGAACTAAGGGTTCAGAACAGACACAGAGCCTCGTTTGTAAGGTGTATTCTCAATGCACAAATTGTATTCCAGATAAAGAAACATTGATAATATATTAAAACTAATTATTTAATCTGTCTTGATATGAGAAAAAAAAAAGACTGAAAACCTTTAGAGAACTATGAAACACACTGGCATTCTAAATGTCAGTCTTAGTAGATACAACAGGCAAAATTATTCTGAATTAGACTGCAGCAATCTCTTGGAAAGGGCTTCTAAAAATAAAAACAGTCTCACACATGCTGCATGCACACTTAGCCCCACACCAGTTTCACATTTAATGCATTAAAAATATGGCTTGTAGAGAGTATTCAAGCAGGTACTTCATTACAAATTTGTGTTTAAAGTCAACAGTATTTGAGCATTTTCTTAAATGCCATTCTAAATGAAGATGGGCACAAAAATGATACTTATAAGCACTTCTTTATTTGTTTCCTGCCTGGGAAATGAAGAATTATGTGCTGCATATTAAAAATAAGGGCTTTTAATCCCTTTTTTCAGCAACTGATGCTAAAGAAGAACAGGCTGTTATACACCCAGGCAAAACAATAATCAAGACAGGAAGTTAAATTCATGTAGCTAGTTTGAAACACTACTACTAATAATAATAATAAAAAACAATATTTTTAAGGAACATTTTTATATGTTAGCTGTTTCCTTCTTACTGAATTTCACTACAGAGAAGTACCCAGAAATTCCTAATTATAAGAAAAAGTTTATGAAGGAACTGATCCACTTCACCATTTTATTCTCATGGAAGTCTTCAGCAATGGAATCTACACAACCACACATTGTGACTGTACTTTTATATATACACCCATATTTCTTACATGTCATATATAAATGAATAGAAATTAAGACAGCACACAAAACCACTTTTGTGGATCCACTGAAACAGTTTGTTCTTTTCTCCAATCCCTTCCCTATTGTTTATTTTCACAATCTTACAGAGAGAAAAGAGCAGATTGGGAAAAGAAGTAAACAACGCTGAGCAGAGAGAAAGGAGGAATTTGAATCCTTGGAAAAGGCTGACAGGATCCCTCGCAGAGTGTAAAGAAAAACGTGGCAGGCATTTGAATATGGAAGCTGTTACTCAGGATTCCTTCCTGCTTAAGAGCAGAGTGTATGTTTAGAAATTCTTTATAGAGTTTTCTAACTTCTAAAAAATCTGTTTTATTTTTATTTTATACTACCAGAGAGTTCCTAAAGAGGGAAATGTAGACCGGAAAGTCCATGTAAATCTGGCTGGAGCACACAGTAACTGCTGGGGAGGGCTGGCTATACTGCCAGCACCTCAGCTGGACTAGCATGTCCCATCATCTAAGGAGCTTGGACTGTATCTGGAACTGCACTTGGAAAGCAGGATTCTGCAGAACAGTGCCTAGAGACTGCCCAGGCTCAGGGACTGAATGGGCCAGGCTGGAGATTATACAGAGGACAGTTCACTCAGAGTGGAAGTGCTGGCAAGAATGAAAGCCATTACTTGAAGTAACAGAATAGCAGTAGGAAAAAAGCTATAAACATCAGGAATTAGCAAAGGAAATGAACAGAACACAAGCCAAACCCCCAGATGACAAGTCCCAGTAACACACAATATCTAAATAAAAGACATTTAAATTTACTGTCATATCTCTCAAAGTTATACTTGGTTTTAATTTGACAAAACACACTCACATGGATCTTACTTCTCTTCACTGAGATTATCAGCAATTACAACTTTAAGAGCATATAGGTTTAAACAAAATCAGTGTCTGCCGATGTTTTCCAGTTCAAGGGATTGACAGGTTCTGAGTGGCTGTTCCTTCACTTTCACAGCCTTGGCTGGTTTGAACAGGAGAATGAAACTCCAGTAAGACAATGGTGATATCACAAAGCACTAAGGTAAACACAACTGCTGCTATCACACTCTCCAGATGCAGCTGGAACCTGTATTGCCAGCTGGGAGGCAAGGACACGCACTTAGAGTAACTCAAAAATGCCTTGGAACATGCCAGACCACCACCTTACATGCATTTGGAAGTTGCCTTTGAAGAGTATTCATGCTCCTGTCCCAGTCCTCACACCTGGGACTGTGGAGGCAGGATCCCTCTGTTCCCTTTGACACCCACATCAATGCCCTTCAAGGCAGCTTGCAGGAGTAGTGACAGCTGTAAGTGAAAAACAAATCTTTGCACCTTCCCAGCTTGGTTGAATATTCCTCAGATCTCTGACCCTGTCCTGTCACATCTCAGAGTTATTTCCCTTCAGAATTTGTTGCTGCTTCTTAGGTTTTTTCCAATTACAATATCACAGCAAGAAGTACCTACTTACCAGCCAATATTTTTAAGAGAGATACCCAAATCATCTCAGCTTGTAAGCCCAACATAAGTGCTGAAACATCCTTGGCAGTGAAGTGCACACAAAGTAAAATTCATTCATGTAAAGAAAGCTCTTGCACCTTGGGTTGGTTTTGTTTCCATCGTACTGAAGTGGGACAGACCCCCCTCTCAGACAGAAACTGATCCATTCAGGATCTGCACTAAATACCTGAAAGTTTTTCCCGAGTGTCCTGGCTGAAATGGGCTTCCCTGTGAGTAAAGCTGCTGGTTTCCCGCTGTGGATGCAGAGGCCATCATTTTTTTATCTGCTACAAGAGAAAAACAAATCACAGAAAATTAATTTAGTGGATGAGATAATGGAGGAAAAACTATTTAATTGCAATGTATGCTTTCTTCCCTTCTTCAAGCTTCATGAAGAAGCCCTGTGGAACACATTAGGAATGACACAAAATGACAATTCAGTGTGAAACCAGGGGCACAGCTGGTTTGTGTCTCCTCTACCCTCTCCCCATGGGCCCCCCTCGTTAATGTCATTGTTGGCATGGAACATTATGCTGCTGGCTGTGCCCTCTGGCCACACAGCCCAGACCTGCTGGAAGCTGCTCCTGACAGGACAGAGCTCAGCTCCAGGTGGGGATTGAGAGGTGCCCCCAGACACAGACTGGAGAGGGGAACAAAGCTTTTCTGGAAGAAAGGTGTGAGGGTCTGCCCAGGAGGATGAAGGGATGGCACCTGAAACAAGCCTGCTCTGAAGAAGGTGTGATGCACGTGCATCACACCTGTGGCTCAGGTGAGGGTCCAGCTCTGGCACCATGAAAAGTCCTTCAGCCCCAGGGCTGGTACCACAGACTGTCTGCACTGAGGTGCAGCTGAAGGCGCCCACCCTGCTGGTCAGAGAAGCCAAGGAAGGGTGTCCAAGAGCTCTCTCCTAACCAGCTGACAATCTGCTTCAAGGGACAGCCCAAGGAGCACCCACCTCCCCAGCAGCCTGGTGGCATTGCCTGCTCATCTCAGACAACCTGCAGCCCCACCTGCATCACAGGTGGCTGGAGGCACTTTGCTCCTGAGTGTCACAAGACCTGCACACCTGACCTGTGGTAAGGCAAAACACACGTCTGCTGTGGAATTTGCTGTCCTCATGTGGCTTGGGGGAGCCATGAAATAGAATGGAAGCATCCCAGAGGGGTGGAAGACAAATCAGCACAGTGAATAACACAAAGTGATTGCACAAAGTGATGCCATTAACTTTTATAGTCTACCCTTAATGTAGCAACTGGAGATCAATCTCTAATTGAATGGAACAAGATTGGGTGAACAGCACCATTTGGTCCCTTAATTTAATTTTCTGGTACTGGATTATTCCAAAGCCCAGGGAAATCTCACTGCTACTTCTCTTAAAATAATTTACAGGTCTGCTACACCACTCTTTATTCACTTTCTCCATCTCTCCTACAAGTGCAAAACACCCTGAAACTCACTGATAGTTTACCATTTGTTGCTATGTACCTGACAGGTCTAGAAATCAAGTCTGCCTCCTCATTTCCCCCTTTGCTCTTTTCAGATTCCCACTCATTTCACAAGATGCTCTCTGGATGAAAGGCCCACTCAACTCACAAGTACCAGAAGTAATTTTTAGGTGTTTAATTTTTTGGCTTTCCCTAGCTTTTAAAGACCTATTCAGTGTGACTCACCAAAGGCCTCCAACACACACCAGCTCTTCTCTGTTACCTAAGTTGTTCTTACATTACACTAAGCTTGCCTCTCAAAAGAAAAAAAGTCACCTCAAATTCCCCCACAGGAGCCTCAGAGAGGGAGTGTGGATGCCACTGATGCAAGCTGGCATTGCTTGTCTTTTGTAATGCAGAAATTTGTAGAAATTCCTCCCTGGATACCTACTGCCCATCACAGAAACCAAAGCTGGGCTGCAAAACAACACTCTCGTATAAAAAAACCCAAAACAACAGGGAGAAATGGGGACAAGGTGTAGAGAAGGCTGTGTATACAGTAGGAAGAACTGAGAATGGGTCGGCATATCTCTGAGAAGAAGGAGAGAGGAATTTCTCTTTTTCTGAAGTAATGTAATTCTTGCATGAGATGCCCTATTTTCTAAGGCCACCCTTTGCAGGGACACCAAACTCTCAGGGCTGGAAGAGACGGAGCCAAAATCCTGTGGGTGCTTTAGATGTTTGAGAACAACTCACCAGAAAAACTGAGAGTACCCCAAATGAACTGGAATTCCTCAAGTGCAGCAGAGTTGCCATGGCAGCTACCAGGGTTTGTGCCACAGGATGAGGCCAAGACAAAGGGAAACAGCTAAACTAATAGCAAGCAGCTAATTCTCCTTCCTGAGTTACCCTGAATGGTCTTTAGCCTCTGATTATGGCCCATATCTCTCCCATATCTCTCCCAGCTGTATTCCTACCCAGGATTTTTCACACAATTCTCTGCTCTCACCTTTGGTACAGTACTGTTTCTTTGGGGATTTTTTTTGGTGAATTTTACCTGTTTCTCTCTAAACTCTACCATTGTACTGGTCAACGATGTGCCTTCCCCCAGCAGGACCAGCATTTCCAACATTTCTGCCTCTTGACTGAGGCAGGATCTTTCTCTAAGGACTGCATCACCCCATGCTTCAAATCACTTGCATGATTCAGTAAAGCCAGGCATCTTCTCCCAGCTCCTGGGGTTTTAATCAAGTGTGGCCACTTCATGCAATTACAGCAGCAATCTCCCTGTGTCAGCCCATGTCCTTACAGAATGAGATCAGGTATCAACATAATGCAAAAGTCTGGCAGGCAGCACACAGGCTTGTCAATATTGGTTTTGGAATAGGGTATCTCATCCCTAAGTGGGAGCCATCCTTTATCATTCAGAGGAGACCTTGATCACAGCTCCCATGAGAAATTCAGACAGGGAGAATGTCCCAAAAAAAGCATAGCCTGTAAATTGATAACAATGAAAAGAGAAATGGCATTTTCAAGAACATAACTTCCCAGCTACCTCACAGCTTGCGACACCCCTAACCCTAACCCCTCCCTACAAACAGCTGAGAGCTGCCTGAAAACGAGCAAGTAAGGCAGCCAAAAAGCAAGATGTTCTTGCTTGGAAAAACATACTATGGTATTTAGGGTCGGAGTCTTGCTACCTTCTAATAGACCCCTTTTATGGTCTCAGCTGTTGACTCCACTGTTCCAGTAAACAGACAAGGATGAACAGGAATAGCAGAGAAGTCCTAGCAACAGGAGGACAGAATATCAAGTATATATTGCAGTTACAATGTCTTCTCCAATTGAAAAAGCCAATCCAGACATAAGAAACCAACAGTGAGGTCACTTTCCAACACTCCTGGAGTCTAACCCTGTGGGTTGTGTCCTCCCTGCACTGCATGACATTTGCACATTGATTTATTTAAAACAAATGTAAAAAATCCTCTTTTTTCAGTGAGGACAGTTAGGAACAATAAACACTCAATGAGCTCTTCCACAAGCCATGGCATTAATGAGCCTGGTTTCCTACAGATATATTTCAGATGATCCCTTCAGCTGCCAGTCTTGGTGGTTTCTGTTCTGTTAGGGCAAAAGGCAGCACAGGCTGGGAATACTTTGAGACAGCTCCATCTGTCTGACTGCCAAGCTGGCTGTTACCTCTTAGAACAGGGCTGGGAAATCCTCTGGTGAGGGCATCAGTAAGGACTCTGTCCTCACAGTAATTTCCAAGGAATACAGAACAACATATTGTTCCTGAGATTCCTATCACTCTTAGAAGAACTTGCTAACAAGTTTAAAAGTTGTGGGGAAAAGAGCAAGGACTCCTCACAACCAGGTAACAAGACTGGAGATGCTTCAACTGACAAGTATAATGAACAAGTATATTGTTGGCAGCATATGACTCTGAAAGCATCAAGAGAAAAGCTGGTGATTTGATAAAAAAACCTGCAGCCTATCTTAAGATTATATGGTAACTTTCTTATCCCTTTTTAGATAAATATGTCACAATTTAGAGAAATAAATTTACATATGCTGTTTAAGAAAGAAAATATACACTTAGAAATGGAATGTTCTCCTCAATATATTTAATATCGAGGAGCATAGCCTAAGGTGTCCCCGTGAAATGAAAAGAATCAAAACCAGGCAGCTCTGGTGACACAAAAGCCCTCCTTCCCTCTTTGAATTTACTCCTATCATCTTTAGGGGAAACACCAACTAATGACAAATGCTAGGAAATGTCCTGAAGACTGATGCTGCTTAGAAAATTCTCTGCCACACGGCAGCTTCTCTTCAGTCTCCTGAAGCTGTGCTGTATGTCATGTAACCAAGCTTAATACAGTATTGTAAATTAAACATCAGGGACATTCACTTACAAGCAGTTATTCCAGCAAACATCTCAGCAAATCTAGGATCTCTCTCTTGGGAGAAGATAGCATCAGGCTTTTCCACAGACTTTCCACCCTCGTGAACATTAGCTGGTATACTTGGAACAGGCACCTGTTGAGATACACAGAGGAACGTAATTCCCTCTACTGTACTTGACAAAAAGGAATTTGGGGACAGTCACAATGTACTTTTAGTTCTGCTGAAACCTGCTGTTGTTTTACATCTTAAATGATCAGAGGCACAAAAAGAAAAATCTGAGAAATTTCACCTGAGATAAGTCATAGGATGACAGCCCATCTCTTTGATGTACTTCGAGTTCTGCTTGCTGTTGCTGAAGTTGTCTGCAAGGGAGACAAAATTACTTTCTTACAAAAACCAATTAAGATACAAAAAGGAATTGTCATGGTCTCCTATTTTACACTCCCAGTGAAATGTGTCTCAGATGATTTACTAAATCCTTTCCTGTGAGATCCATCTGTTTTCAAAGCTCTCTCATTGAGAAAATCTGCACACAGGAATACAACAGGGCTCAGGAAGAATTTTGCTGTGATAGCACGGAAGTGCAGGTGGGTAAGTAATGGAGGATGGAACACAACCTCTTTATAAAGGATTTAAAAATTCACTATTCTTAATGCATTGTCATCCTCATGTTAATGATGAACATACCAGACCCCCTGACTCTGCTGAAGGAAACAGTAAGCTTGCTCTCTGGGAAGATACCTAATGACAGAACACCTCAGCAGCTGGAAAGTTATCCAGATGTTTTGCAGCTCTTTGATTAACAGTCGCTTTCTGTTGCACAGGCACAAGAAGCAAGAAAATTTCTGGCCTGGAGATGCATGGGTCGAACACTCATCTTTGTGGTGCTCTTGGCTTGATGAGAAAAGAAGATACAAACCCCCACAATTATGCTACAGCTCAGAGGTTAGCATTGGATTGGAGTTGAACTGACAATACTTGGATTTGATACTTGTGAATGATCCTTGACAGTGCTCACAGTTTGTGTATGTTTCTTGCTTCTTTCTGAAAGAAAAATCACTCAAAAAACAGGAACTACACACCACGTGTGTCTTTCCCCAGAAAATTTTTGCAAAACAGCAGGATCATGGATTTGAAACTTTGAAAATTGCAATGTATTTTTAGCCACAGGCTTAAATTTTAGATTGTCATCCAAACGTTTCAGATTTTGAAGTAGATTCAAATGCCAAGGGTCTGAGAGACAAACTTGCAGACAGAGTCAAATGACAAATTAGACACAAACTGGTGGAAATGGGAAGAATCACTCAAACAAGCTACTGAACTAAGTAACAGATTTTGCTATCTCTTGAAGCTTTTCCAGAAGACACTTTGGTCAGTTTTTATGCTCCATGGCAAAAATCTGTGTCCTGCAACAAACAGCAGGTCAGAGTAAGTTGCCAAAAGCCTTCCGCAAGCCTTCCAGTGTGAGAACACATAATACAGGGAATAACTTTTGTCCTAGCAGTAACATGCAAAAAGAGGCAGTCCTCCAAGCCATTACAGAGTCATGGATTTTTCCCTATTATTTCAGCGAATAGAAAATTCCTAAAAAATACCTCTGGAATGCAAAGACATTCTTTGTTCACAAGCATAAAATGCAAACTTTTCCAACAGAACTACGGGAGGCAATTTAATTGTGGGGAATCTATGGGGAAGCTTCTAAATACCACCCCATGGACAATAAACACCCATTAAATCCCGTTGTTAATGTGAAAGCCAATTACACTGTTTCATTTGTTTTTATTACCACCGACTTGGTGCGTGTGTCAATAAACAGCACATTGGGTTCTCCTCTGTTCCTTATAAAGAATGTTTTCTTGATTCAGCCATATACATACAAATGAGCCAAACCAAACAGCACACTCACTTGTTATTTGTTTTGTAGGCACTTCTCTAACTTAGTGCTCCTTAGCCCCTCTCTATCTTTCATCTCTAATACTCATTAAGCTGCAGTACAATACAACCACATTGTGTTAACAGCACTGAACTTTGGGAACAACCTCCCAAAATCCATTTCCTATAAAAAAACAAAAAGTTGCGTGTATCTTTACTGAACTCTGTGCAAGTTATGCTGCACTTAATTAAGATTGAAATGCAAAGCCAGGGTAGCATCTTCTGTTGTTTTTGGCTGCTACTGCATAAATAGTTTAAATGGTGCTTGAAACCTGAAAGAAATGGTTCAGCAATTAATGCAGCAGCCGACCAGGGAGAGCTCAGTGCTGCTGCTGTGGCTGCTTCAGACCTTGCCATCTCACCACCTTCTGACAACCAACACAAGCAGGTCCCCCCAGTCACCCAACTGCTGGACAGTAAAAATGAAACAGAACAAGGGACTATCATCAATTTAAGCAGAACTCAAAGCTGCCTTCTAACTTTGAACCCAAAAATTGTCCTTGGTTTCACTTTCAGTTTCATGGGTTAAAGGGGTAATGAATAATTTCTTGGCTCTACAAGATACCCAACACAAACCAGTCTCTGGGTTAACAGTGGATTCTGTCTGTACTGACCCATAGGTTCAGTATGAAACTGGGAAAGCCCTTGGACAAGGAATGGTTCAGCAAATCTGAAGGCTTTGACAGTTAAATTCAAATTTACTTTAGTAAATATACATGGAAGAAAAAGGAAGATAGCATGGAAGTTCTTCTGACATTCGAGAGGATGTTAAGCTCTCTCTATGAAAACTGAAAACACTGGTTCCCTTTCCAGGCATCAGAGTAAAAAAAAAAATTATTTGAACTTTAAAATTAACAGGCTTTTTGGTGGGAGAGAAACAACAGTACTGCATCCCTACCAAGTTATTTTTATATAATACAGGCACACACGTTTCCTGTGTCTGGTTTGGACAAAAGCAGAGTAGTAAAAGCCTTGGGGCTGTGGTTGCAAAATCCTCCTTCAGAAATTCTCAGGATCTCCCTCCTTTAGCACAGAGCTTTAACTCACCCCTGCAAAAAAGGTCTGTCTAACTCCAGTTATCAGACAGACCACAGATGACACAAGAACATGAGAAAGTCTTTACCACCAACTACCACCAACTGGAATTTTATCAGGATAGTTGATCTCTTTTATTATTTTGGCCCAGGAGCATCCAGAGCAGAATGCACCTCTCCCACAGGCTGATTCATCCAGCAGGCTGCTTCCAGCAGTGACCTGTGCCAGCTCACTCCAACACAAGAAGTCTCGAGACTCAGGACGACCACAGGGCTCATAAATTCACACAGTGCAGCACAAGATTTGTGGCTTCCAAAAATGAAACATCAGATATTCCACACAGTCAGAAAAATACACCTCTTCTTTATTTTGATGTATATACATATAAATATATATACACATAAGACCTTTATATAACCTGTCACCACAACATTATTTTATTCAAACACTGGTCTATCTGTATAATAAATAAACACTGATAACAATCATTTTTTCTCTTTGGAAATCAAACAGTTCCAACTACACAGGAAGACGTGGTCAAACAGGGGACTCTTCTTTTCAGCCCAACACAGCACAAATGTGAAACGTTAAATGCTTCATTTCTCCAGGAAGTTTCTCTTGGATGACTACACCCAAGTGAAACTGAGAGAAGTTTTCTTTTCTTTTTTTCTTTTCTTTTTTTTTTTGCAAAGAACTAAGTGAACATTTGAACCTAATGTTTCCTTATCCTTCTGTCCTTCTGTACCAAAAGCAAGTTTGGACATTTGACTGTTTGAAGCTCTAAAGGAGTATCTTTATTTAAAAAAAAAAGGGGGGGGGGGGGGGGGAGGTTAGGGCAGAAAGGAGAGAAAAAAAGACAGGAAAAAAAGAAACAGAACAACCAAACCAAGCCAACAAATAGCAGTAAAAATCAGTGAATCCCTCCATAAATGGAGTCATCACTGCCCTCTACAGTCTTTTGGGAAAATGCTGCTCACTAACCAACTCGAGCTACTCCATTAACAGACATACACATGTACTGTGGCTTTAAACTATCCTCAGCTAAAAACTGATTTAAAACCAGATTTTTTGGCTACACTGTCTTTACAATTTCACGCTAAATTTTTAACTACCTCAAGCTTGGTTTTTATGGGGCTGCCTAGCGATAGGCAGATCAAATCTGCCTCTGTGCCTTCAGCTGGGCACAGCAAGGCATCCCTGCCTGGTGTCCATGGGAAACACCTTGCTGGACACAGAGCACCTTCCAGGAACACGTAAGGATGGCCACACACACCAGCACTGGTGCCAAACCACCAGTCCCAGCAGCAGCTTAATGAAAAGTTGGAAATCACCAGCTGCACCATGACATAAAATTCTTCAGGGCAGCTAGGAAATCAGAAATCAAAACATGACCCAAAATGTGAGTGGGGGAAAAAAAAAGAAAGCCAGAAGCAGGCAGGAACTGCAGTACTTTACAGTAAGTCCTCTTTGGAAATCTGAGAACTGGGAGAGAATAAGGGGAAAAACAAAACCAGTCTGAATAATGCATTCTTTCTACTATTCAAAAGCAGGAGCATAATGGGCTGTATCTTGCCCATTTCAGAACATTTTCAACATGACAGGAAAGAGGGAACATCCTCTGTCAAAGTAGCAGCAGGAAACTTCCATATTAGGTCAGCATTTCTGGGTTGTTATTCAAACCTAGCAAGAGAAATGGAAGCAGAGCCAGGAGCTGGCACAGTCCTATTCATCACAGAGTGCTGTGGTGCCAAGCTGAACTGTACAGTGCAGGCTCAGAAAAAAGCATTCCCAGAGTCAACACAGCATAAACCTCCAGCCCCACTTTTTCATCCGTGGCCTCTTGGGAACAAAACACAATTAAGCCAGTCCGGGACAAACCTCAGAAGATGTTTTTTACTTTGTAGGCCTGTTTTTGCATATACAAATTATTTGGAAAAGTATTACAGGACAGCAGAAATGTGGAAATAGCTATTTTGATGCACAGTGCAGACAAGCAGTCTGATTTCAAGACACATTTGCCTGTTTTTAATGAGCTTAACTATTCAGTTTAAGTCCAACTTTTTGGGTACGCAGAAGAGAAGGGAAAAAAAAAAAAAAGGGGAAAACAACTGTGGTGCTGGGTTGCATGTAAGTGCATGCACAGTCCTTCCAGTCCAGGTATGTGCCATGTCCAAAGAAGCAAGACAAGGAATGCCCAGAGGCACTTCCAAACTCCAATGCCAAAGCCCCAGGGGTTTGGTTTTGCAGTGGAGCTCTCAGCAGGCACCACCAGCAGCAGACAGCTCATCCAGCATTTCCAATACATGGTCAAACAGGCTCAGATCTCAAACCCAGTAATTTCCTCCCAGCTAAAGACTTGGCAAAAAAAATCTCTGGTCAGACCGGAAGCAAATTTAGTTTTAAGAATAGATTAAGTTTATATTGGAAAGAAGAAACATTTATTAAAAAGCCTCACAATATAAAGCAATCAAGGCCAGATTAGTTTCTGGAGTTACTGGCTGAGAACCCAGCAGGTTCCAAAAGCATCTCTGCTCAGTCCACAGACATCAACCTCCACCACACTCTGAGTGTGACCTCCTCCTACAAGGCCAAATGAAAGATTTTTGAAAATATTAATTTCAAGACAGGATGATTTCATTTCCCTCTTAGGATAAGGAGTTGGAATGCCCCCATACTTGGAGACATTCTATCAAATCTAAACTATCAGGAACCCTTCCCAATCAAACCTACTAGGAACTAATTTTGACACCTTCATTAGTTCACAGGAGTAGACACAGCTCAAGCAGAAGAGCCCAGAGTTACAGAATGGTACGATCACAATGAACATGGACACGGAATTTTCTTTTGGCTCAGGAGTGAGGCTAACCTTCCTCCAGTATCAGGACAGCTGCTGAGCTGCTGGAAGCTCTGCATTAGTTCAAGCAGCCTGGACTGAGATCAATGGCCATGTCTAATGACATAACAGATAAGTGACGCTTCCCCCCAGTGCAGCCAGGCCCTGGAAGTATCACAGGATAATGACACAGAGAAACAGCTACACTGGGAAATCTCCTGATGCAGCAAAACCCTGTTACAGCCTGCACTGTCAGACAGAAACGAAAGGTATCTGTTAAAAACTGGGAAGTGCTTTACAGTGAAAAAGAATGGTTACAATTCCTTAAAACCACAGAGCTGAGCACCCAGAAAGGCACATACTTAACGTTAGTGTTGGTGCAGATGATGTATTCGATCTCATCAGAGTAAGGATTCTGAAATGTGAAGCTGCTGGTTCTGATCAGCATCCACTCCCGGTTTTTGGTGCGAAAACGATACATCACAGACAGGACTTGACCTTTCAGTTTTACCACCTGCAAAGCCATTTGGAAAGGTTAATAACAGGAGATTGCTATCTGCTGTGCAAATGAATAGTCAACAGCAGCAACTGGTGCACTTCAAACTTGAATTCCAGACAGCTACGGGCACAGCAGAGGAATTTGTCATTTGGAAAGATTACACAAAATCCTATCCGTGCTTACAACCATCTCCTTTGGAATGAAATCCTCATGCTTTGTCACATAAAATGCCAATTTCCAGCCTGCTTATAAAAAGAATACAGACTCAGGACAATCATCAGGTTGTGCTGTTATCCTAACAAAGAAACTTCAGGAATGTTTTAATGTGAAACACTTATCAAGAGATTGACAGAAACCAAACTGAGGATCTTTTAAATGTTTATATGTAAATCATAAACCAATCATTGCAGCTAAACAATAGCCTACAGGAAAAGCCATTTTGAGGTTGATTGCTTTGCTGCTTGGATACCCAGCTATACAATTAATGGATGGTATAAATCAGCATCCAAATTTAGGACAATGCTTAAACACAATGAAGTTTATTTTTTGTTATTTTAGAAACCAGCGGGGGTTGGTTCTCCCCCACTCCAAACATATTAAAACATTCTCTAGGATGGCAAATTGTTAACAGGCAACACTTGCTTCTGGCTTTCAGAAGAAAAGAGAGTGAGACAGTGTCTGAATGGAGAGAACACCAATAAGCCACTGTCCATTTTAATAGTATAAATTCCTTGCTTCCACAGGCTATTTGTTTGTAACGAAGAATTCAGATGCCTGGGTTTAATAGCTGAAGTTTTGTTCAAGTTAACAGTTGAGCACCAATTTATTGGAGGATTAAGAAGCAGCCAACTAAAGCAATCTTCTAACAGTGCAACTGCATTTCACGTGTTATCCAACAATCTGGGGTTAAACCAGAAGAAAACCTCCAGTTTTAAGTCATTCAGCTGGCACTTACCTGGCCTATCTCTGCTTACATTTTACAGCTTTTCCACCAGGCTATCTCAGGCTTGCCTCAAGGAAGGAAAGGGAAGGTCTACTGCAAATAAATGCCACATCTTGTGGATTCTTAATCGTTAACATCTGGAATTTACTTTATATTAGCTATCTGCAGCCTGTATTCTCTAAAAGTAGAAGTCCCACTATTTACCCTCTGTCTTTATGGACAAGCAATTAGATTAAGAAAAATGTTCCAATCCTGTTTTTTTCAGAGGTCTGCAATTCAAATTAATCAACTGGATATAGAACTAAATGGAAAGAATGCAAACAGAAGACACAACAAGCTTTAGCAAAGCCCAGGAAAGTTCAAAATCTTACTGAAGTAAATGACTTTAGACTGGTTTTGTTGGGGGATTTTTAATGCTTTTACAGGGTTTTTCTGAGCTCACTGGGCAACATTCTTTTATCAGGAATTTTCTACTACCACGCCCAGGGTAGAAACGACAGAGCTGGTGTAGAGTGTGCAATCTGAATAGCATCCTACTGCATAGCTATCCAATAGCTGCATACTGGAGCCTTTGATATTAACCTGTATTTGTTGGTCTTAGCCTTGAGACTATCTTATTCTGGCCTGATTTTTACCACCCTGACGAATGAATTTATCTTCCCAAGAAAATAAAGCTCTGAGATATATACTGGCAATTGACCAAAAATTACAAAACCCACCCTCCCTCCCTCCTCTGTTATGCACCAGCCTGGTTCTGATACTGTCAGCAAATGAGAAGTGTCAAGTTTTCAGGTTTTAGAAAAAAAAAAAAAAGAGTTTATTTGAAATCACAGTTACCTTTTTAATTAAGAGATTTCTAAGTCTGAACTAACAATAATAAAACAAACGGCGAACTATTACCCTGAAACCCCAATTAAGCAAACAGTAATTCTGTAATAATATATATTGCAGAGAGATTGTTGGTGGGAAAATCCTGAACTGTCTTAAGACAGAGCACACAAACAAATCAGCACAAAACATTTCAAGGCTAATGATTAAACTTTACTTTCTTATATTCTTCGGAAATAAAAACCACCTGGTGCAAAGCTTAACTGTTTACTTCAGTCCTTCATTGCATGATGGGAATAACAGCCCCCATCACATTGCTACTGTACTGAACAAAAATACACCAAAGAAGGCAGTGCCTGCTACAGAAACAAGACAGTATTTTCATAGATTGGACATAGATTGAGTGAGCAGGAACTTTCACTTCTAATTGCATCTTTTCCTGCTGTCTTTCTGTATGACCTTAAGCAAATTCTGTAGGTCCTTGATCCAGCAAATCACTTATGCACATGCCTAGCAGTGAGTGGTGACAGTGGAGCTCTCAGCAGCCGAGTTCAGGGACACACTGGCAGCCTCCCACAGCCTGATCTCCCTCCCAGGAACACGAGGAGGACCAAGCCATTAACTGCAATGTTCCTTAGTCAGCCCTGCTGAGACCCTGGCAACACTGGATGTGTGACGGGTCATTATCCAGCAGCTCTGTGTCACTGTCTCTTGGACAGATGAGTGGAATCAATCATTTGGGCACCACTGAAAATCAGCATCTGCATCCTCACTGCTCCTGCGCTGCTGATGGCATCAGGCACCAGTTCAGGGAGCTGAACCAGCCCAAAGCTGGAAGTTCCCTGCAGAAAGAATTAGTGCCTCAGCCTTCCCAGCAAGCCCATCCGTGCCAGCACCAAGGCAGCAGGGAGGAGGGGAGGAGGGCAGGCAGGAGAGAAGAGGGGAAGCAGGAACTGACTCCTGGTACAGAGCCCTGTCAGGAGGATTCAGCTGCAGCATCACATCCCCAGCCACAGTGGGGCAGAGGAGATGCTCTGGGTGTGCTGACCTGTTTAAAGCATTCAACTCCCACAGCCTCTGAATCAACATCTTGAATTTAAAAAGGCTGCTGTGTGCACTCAGACTGTGCAAGGGAACATGGAGTTGACCATGGGGCTGGTAATCCCTGTTAAAGGGGGGGATGGTGAGAAACAGCTCAGGAGGACCAATATCTTACACTATCTCCAATGCTTCTGCAGAGACCATAAGCTCAGTTTCACAATCTGTTCTAGGGACACAGTATTCAGTTGGTTTTCCCCTAGAGGCTCTGTCTGTGCATGCCATGCCTGAACCAACAGTTGGCTATAAGAATTATTTAGAAGACACTTCATATCCACATTTCACAGCTGAAAATACATCTCAGCATCCAACACAAGATGGATGAACACAACGTGGTTAAGCTATTGCCTGTTGCTAGAAAATTTGGAACCACCTAGATCAGCAGAGCCTCAGCAATTGGTTAAACACTCTGTGCTGGGTGTTCTGGTGCAGCAGGAAAGGCACAGAAAAGCCCAGCAATAGGAGGCAGCTCAGGGAAAGACCTACTAATACATGTCCCAGACCAAGGTGAAACAGCAAGTTCTGCAATGGAATAAATGTCACCGATTCAGCTGATGTAAATGTGGCCCACAGTAAAAATGAATTCAAACCAGTAACTCTTCCTGCATGTTGTGTTTCTTTTGTTACTTCCCTGTACATTTCAATTTCTAGTAGAGAAAATGGCCAAATTATGTGCTGATGTAAAGTGGTGTAACTCCATTAAAGTACATGAAAAAGCATTTCATCTATGCTAGCAGAGAACTCAGTTACAAACAATCCAGTGTAACAGAGGGATGTAACCACTTCCAAATCAACAGCCCATCTTGGAAGGTAAATCATTTTGGTTACTACTTAACCTAGTGGGATCAATACAGGCATCTCCAAAACAGTTCACCCTGTGCAGCAAAAAACCAAATGTATAACTAGAAGATTTATTTCTGAAAACACTGTCAACTTGTGCTGCAGTTTAAGCTGCCATTTATTATGCAGTTTAACCAACTGATAACTGACTAACAAATTGTTTTGTATTTTGCCACTCCTCCTGCATAACAGAAAAAAACCATACCTTGAACTATAAAATAAAAACTATTTCTGTGGTCAAAATAATAACAAAATAATAAAATGTGGAACAGAAGGAGCAGGACACAGCACCTGTTGGAAACTCTCTCGCAAATGGCTTTGATCTTCAGGATGGCAGAATTCTAAAATATCTTTCCCCAGAAGATCCTAGAATAAAACATAAAGCTATGTAAAAAATCCAAGCCACAACACAAAGCCGCATGCAGACCTGCAAGTAATTCTTGCAAACACAAGATCTATAATACTTAATCACAGATGAACCACACAAGCAAGGTTTGTAGGCATCATGCCCTATGTTTTTACAAAAAAGTTTAAGTGATTTTCTAATACCTGTGAAATGGTGTCTTGAAAAGAATGACATCTGCTACTACAGTTCATTTTATGGAACTAACTTTGGCAAAAACACTTACTATAATGCAATTCGAAATTAAAAAAAAATAAAGGAAACAAACAAGGAACTACTTTTGTCTCTAAATTGCAACTGTTGGGAGTTATCTGAGGGAGAGCTGTGGTTCATTTACTATTCTACTCAGTTCTGTACTAGCCTCCTGTTCAGAGTAGCAGATGTAAGCCTAAAGGAAAATAGCTGCTGTAAATTATGTTTGCTTACTGTTCAAGAGATTGGCAGAATCAAAGGTCTACAGGACTAAAACTCTCTCCAAGCACTGTTAACTTTCTATCACAGAAATGTCTTCATTGGAAAGCTGTGCAATGTTCAGAGCACTCTGCAGTTAGAATTTTAATCAGATCTAAAGGTCTAAGAAGATACCCCACACAGAGAGGCGTGGACAGCAAAGGAAAACAAACAGCATTTAGTGCACCATGTATGAATTATCAGCTACAAATACTTCATGTTTGCAAATGGGATTTTCTGCATTAGCTCCACCCATTCTCCACATTCCCGGTGGCCACAGACCTGGGGCTGGTAGCCAATGACGCTGATGCACCTTGGGTCCACAAAGGTGATGACTCCATCAGAGTTGTGCCTGGACAGGAACTCCGTGGGGACTGACATGCCGTTCATGTCCATGCACACGGGAGAGCTGGTCACCTGGGGCCAAGCAAGACCACACCACAGTCACCTAGGGCCAAATCTGACCCCACAGCTAAAGAACAGATCTGCTGGCAGACTGCTAACAACTGAAGGAAATCAAATAAAACAACAGCACAGGTAAGTGACAGAACAGCCTTTAGTCCACTTTGCAGGGCAAATATCTCACCCTACAGCATCTATTGAGGCTTAACAGCACAGCAGAGAAACAAACACACCAGAAGTTCCCAAGAAAGGGGGATATAGTGAGGATATAAGTCCATCTGGATTCATCTCACTTTGCAGCATGTCAGGCGTCGTGGTTCCTATCCCTGTCCACCAAGAATGAGTGACATGCAAAAGACAATGCAGTCTATTTATTCTTTTCAGGATAGGAAACCAACCCGTTATCTGTAGACCTAACCAACAGGACTGCTCAGACTAAACACTCACGTTTCAGGTGACATGAATCTCACCTGAAACACCTACAGAACCTGAACCAAGTCCTCCAGAGGCTGAGGTAGGGGATATTAGACCAGCAAGCAGCTGCTCATAATGAGAAACAGTTCTCTAAATATTTCTCAAATCTCACCAGAGAGATTTTTCAGCTCTGCCTGAAATCTGTGCTATCAGGCCATTTCATATCCACACTTTCTCACTGGAGGTACACAGGGGAGCGCTGATTTTCTTACAACTTCCAGAGCCACCTCTGCTAACAATGCAAAATGAGCAAAAACCTTAATTTTTTTGCTAACTTGGAGCTGATTAGCCAGTTAATCGTATGCAAGATTTCAACTTGCTGTTACAGAACAAGAGTTTTTAATTTGTGCACCCTGACTCCTTTCTGATTTAACCCACCACAGAGCTTCCTCCTGCCCTCCCTCACATACCACAATGCCTCCTCTAATGTAACAGACATTACTTGGAAACCATCTTTCTTTGGAAGTTGTAACACATGCACCCCCATAACTTCCTTCTTTCCATTAGTGGAATATGTTACTCTTGATTATGAAAGCATGATTAGCCTAAAAGCCATCCTGCAGTACTTGTGTAGTTCTGCCACGGCCATGGAGAGCCACTCTGCAAACGTGCTAACACTTGCAGGCTGTTCACCTCGGGTAAGATGGGTTTGGCCCCTGTGAAAGGGTCATTCCACCTTTCAGGAGTGATCCTCTCCTAGCAGATGGCAGCGAGTGCAGGGGATCATGCAAGAGGCTCAAACATGTTTACCCATGGCAGAATTCCCAGACCAGGAAGATGAAAACTGTCCTCCCTGCTGTGGTGAAGGAGATTTACCACCACTGTTTTAGCTCAGAGCTCTGAACTCTGCTCAGCAATGCACAAAGGAGGAAACGCACTACAGAAATTGCAACCATCTAAACAAAAAGGAAGGAAAATTTTATTCTCCCAGTTCCTTCTGCTCACATCTCATCCGAATGCATAACACAATACATGCTGAGAATAAAGCTATGATTTCTCAAGTGCCTCTTGACTGCTTTATCTTTACCATTTTCAGAATAACTCCTGCAATCACAGTTTTTCAAGTAGTTGATTAGTCAGAGAGTCAATGACTGGAAAAATGGCAGGGAGCTATCACTGGCTTTGGGGGTCACTTTAAGGCACCACCTGCACTGCCACGTTTCTCACTTCCTCCAGCACCCCGACCCTACACACCCTAAAGAATGGCAGGTCTGTGCACACTCATCTTCAGGAGCATCTCTGCTGCTGTTACTGGATTAAGTACACATATACACCAAAATCACAGTTTCATTTTGCTCTGCTGACAAGTTCTAGACAGATCATTGACTGCACAGACATCAAGGCACTTCATAAACTGGAGGCATATTAAAAGTTACAGTCTAGTAGCAAAACAGCATGCAAATCTTTTACAACCACACCAGAACAATGATCATGCTTTCAGAAATAGTTTGTAAAGGGAAAGATTGGCATTACCTGAAGCCTTCCTATTGCCACGAGGCAGTATTTACTACCTTGTCCCACATCAGCATCTTCTTCTGGTATAGTCATTCCTGGAGTGAATGATAACAAATACTGTTACAATCAGGAAATGGGGATAAACAGAGATGCTGCTGTTCTGACTCTATACTCTTCTAGGTGCTCTAAATCTTACAAAATAACCTAATTTTCTTCTCTAAGTTTCAGTCATTATTTCTGGATTCACATCAGATGATCCTTCTCAGTTGTGCTCAATCCTACGTACCTCACATGTATACATAGTACCCTTAGCAGCAATTTTGGCTGCTGAAAAGCAGATACAAAAATTCCATTATACACCAAGTTGGACAGTAACATTTCCATGAGTGCTGCTCTACCAGCATGTTATGGAACCATGGGGTCACTTAATAAGGTCAGTGAAGGTACACTGCGTTGTTTTCCTTGGGAATAACATTTTATTAGGAGCCTTAAAAACAAGGCACAGCCTAAATTAATCACTAACTCCGCACACATATCTACCAGCTGGTTTTACTTTCTTCTATAATGGACTAAACCTGCGTCGTTACGTTGAAAGACTGAAAAAAATGTGGATGTTTTGCTAACACTGCTTGTTCCAGTTGTGTAACAGGAGTAACTACTATAAACACAGGAATAGTTTCAAAACATACATGTGTACTATTTTCCATCTCAGTGTTTCACAAATAGGAACATTCAGATTAGCACTGTTTACTTGCTTGTTGGCTAAACCTTGAGTTAAGACTATTTCCCAACTCCAGAACTGAGATACTGAGCTCATATAAAACACTTGAAAAAATGTCTTCCAGGACTGACACCACTGACCTATTTTAAGTGATCTATAAACTCTTTCACAAGGATTTTAAGGAATTCAGTCATAACAGGCAGTGAATCATTTAAGAGGCACTTAAAAGCATTATTGAAATTAATTGCAGAGCAGCTACCATTTCTGAAACAACAGCCACTTTATTTTTAAAATTTATAATCCCCAATGTAAGGCAATCATTGGACAGTCCAGAGGATGACAGCACACCACTTTCTTAACTGACACCTCTGAAAAATTACTAAAAATGTTGCTGAATGAACTGGAGTAATCTCTAAGGATGTTGTTTTGTGTCAAAATAGTTGAATCTTATCTGACAATCAGTTTCCAAACAGGTATTTTTTGGTCCTCAATGAACTATATAATAAAATAAATTACACCAAGTATGAAAGACCGCCCCCATGTTTTTGTATATATTGAAACTTGTTCTGCAATAATTTCATAATCTGGGGTGCACAACATTATTTGCAGCCCCTACTGCTAGAATTTTATCAAAGGGTCTCAAGAGCTTTACAAAGGAGGAGCATTATTGTATCATCTAACAAGTATGTTTTAAGGAAATAACTCTTAAGCATTCTAGTTGGATAACCTTAACCAAAAGATCCCTTTCAAATGAAGTTTTCCATTTGAGAAGGACACATTTAAAGTATATTCCCTTGACTTCAAAAGCTTTTCCAATCATTTCCTTAGTGGCACAGAGTATTGCAAAGGACAGCAAGGATACAGCTGGGCAGCTTCCACTTTGCATAATCTTCTTTTCTCTGCAGCTTTCAACAATGCTTTCCTTTTTAGGAACTTGGTCCATGCTTGCTACTGCTCAAATAAAATCAAAGTAACATAAACAACCTCCAAAATTAAACCCAGCTAAGAAACATTATTTCTGATGTCACTCTGTTGATAAATGGAGGCAAATTAATCAATACATGACCCAGTGAATTGTTAACCCCTTCCCAAAGTGCCTAGAGAAAAAATATTACAAAAAGATTGTCTGCTTCTCTGCAATGTAGGTGCTATTACTGGCAGCATTCCATAAAGAGAAATTATTTTCTTTGTTCTTCAGCTGATATTTCCACAGATTCAACTCTGGGTGTCTTTATATGGGAGGGTGCATTTGTGGATGAGATTTACTTTTGCTTTAGCACATTTCCTACTGAACACACTCCAGTATGGACAGGTAAATAAAGACATGCACTGCACTTTCTACCAGTTTGTCCAGCTCTTAACATAGTGTAATATTGCTCCTTAACATCACCAAGTACCATCACTATCTCTAAAAAAAGTTGTAAGAGCTTGGAGGAAAGCAGCCATGAAACTGATCTTTAGGGGGCATCAACAAAATAAACATACTTCAGTTATTCACATTCTTTATGTGTAATCCTGGGAGAGGGTTTATTTCTCAACACCAAATATACACCCCTCTCAAATAATAAATACAGTGCTGTGCTTGCCTGAGTTCATATCAACAACTGGCACAGCTAAGCTGCAACTGAGCATCACAAATAGAATGCTGTGCTGTCAGAGGTTATATTTAATTTCCACGTGTCCTTTATACCAGCAAACAGTTTCCCACAGGGCAACAGCATGTGTTGGTGTGGACATAAAAGGAACTTTTTAGTTTTCCCAATGAGCTTCCAGTTGGCTCTAACAACAGAAAAGTTCCATTTTCTGCTTTCTTTGTCTACCCTTCTGCCACACATTTTCTGCAAGACATGGAACAGTGTTAGTTGATTTATGGTTTTATTTCACTACACTAAAAAAAGAAATTATTTATAATTCTTTAGAAAGATGGAATTTAAGTGTCCAGTGGTCACTAGCAATCCCCTGATAATGCCTGTCTCCATTAGAACCATTTCTGATAGTTACTTGCCAGGGAAGGAACTACACCATGTGACTTTATCTCTCATACAAAACAATGGAAAAAGGCTTTCACAAAAAAGGCTGTGGATACTAAGGATAAAAATCTTGTGAAAAATCCCAATAAAAACTAAATTAACCAGTTTTTAAAAAAATAAATAAAGCCTTAAAAATGACAGCACTGCAAGGAATATTCAAGCAACTATTTTGTTTTGTATTGGAAGAGGGACTACTTTGCACAAACGTCCAGATTTTGGCCAAAACTTTAAAATAACCTAACAGCTTTGGCATGCTGTGGTTAAGATGTTACCGTAAGTCTGACTTGGAAGACTAAAATGTTTCTTTTTTAACTAAAGAGAAAAAAAAGATTTCAACATTATCTGAATTTAACATTATTCTGTGACTTTTTATTTGAAGTTTTTGAAACGTGTCTATCTCTTTTCTTCACTATGTGCTTTTCTGCCCATCCCGGCATTGTTTTACAGAAAACTACCAACATCCTGACAGAACTTATCTTCTCTCTTCACCAAATCTTACAGCATGAAAAAAAAGCAGAACTAACCTATTAGGAAAATATCATATGGACCACAGAAGACTCATTTCCTTCCAGGAATGAGGTATTCAGAGGGGAAAAAAAACAGAAGAAAAGAAAATCTTGCTTAAGTTGAAAATGGGAAAAAGCCCCAGGAGAAGGTCAGCACTTCTCAGTTTTATGACTGGCCATGAACTTGCAGCACTCTCTAGGCTGAGGATCACAAGTTCCATCTGTGCTGCTTTGCTGGGAACAGAAGGACAAAGGCTGGGATTGCTGCTCAGCCAGCTTCAAACAAGGGGTCCTTTTACCTCATTCAAAATAACCCAACACCACGCTCTCATTATTTAACCAAACATACACCATGACTTGCTGGAACATCCATCTGAAGTACCTGACTCCTTTTACCTTTGACTTCCACACCAAGTTTGCACCCTGACTACTTGAGGCCAGCATTTAACCTGTGGGGATAGAATTGTGTAGCTGTCATATGCCTGGTTTTGCACTTGATCTTAATTTTACCAGTCTTTTTAGGCTCAGTGGAAGAAAATGAACAGACCATTAACACATAGCCTGAACAGAGGGCGAGGCATGATGCTTGCTCTGTGTTCCCTCCCCTTTCTCAGTGAAGAAGGGGCTGAAGACAGAATGCAAATACATGAGCCTTGCAGCTCCACGTAAGTGAGAAAAAACACAAAGGTAGGCTGGATGGGCCAACACGTTTTCATGCTGAACACAGACCTGAGCCATAACACAACATACCCAGTCCTTAAAATAAGCCACCAGCTGTCTGTAGCTTATTCATTTTCACCTGCTTGAGGTACTCAGACCACTTCAGACTTGCACAGACTCCTCCCTGCAGCAGCACTGTCAAACAGTCTATCACACCAATAATCATTACAAAGCAGTTCTTCTCTTGATGTTTCTGTATCAACACTGATTGTTTTATTCAGTGTGGGAATAAAAAAACCCGAACACTGGCCACAGAAAACGCAATTCGACCCAGAAAGAGAAAATACCAAGTGCTGAACAAATGAGACAAAGTACATATTAAGGGCATTTGATAATACTGGTTAGTACCCTTTGTGTTGTATATTTGCTATATAATGCACATGCCACACTGCATGCTTTGAAAGAAAAGGATCTGGAGTTTATACCAGTGTCCACTTGGCAACTGAAAAATAAATGAAAATTATCTTTTTGATCACTGAATTTTTAAACAGCTGTGATTTAGCACAAGCCCATTTATTCCCAAGAATCCAGAGACCATGCAGGGCTTGCAGATTTGAACAAAGTAATTCTATTACAGGGTAGAGAAGCCTTGGCAAATTCCATTACTGCTGTAGTTATCTCATTTGCTTTGCAGATTATGGTTGGATTACTGCTGGAAATCAGAACAAATGCAGTGATGTTGTCATTTATTTACTCAAACATACAGTGGAACAATTCAGCCCATGGATGTTCCCATCCAGCTTTGAAAGCCAATGGATACAGGACAATCACCAACACAAAGTGGGAAGACTGGGAGGGCAAAGAAACACTCATGGAAAAGGCCCTGGTTCAGTTCTGTGTGCCCTGAAAAAGGCACTCAGACATGACTAATAGGAGTAACAATTTCAATGGTAACATAAAAGACCAATGAAATTCCACATAAGGCTGTCAAAATCAAAAACATCCCTTAGGACTGTGCTATAGTTTGGAGACATTAACATTGTGGAGGAGCACTGGGATATCATAAGGAAGCACCATGTGATTTTGAGGAGTGGAGTAATAGAAATGGGATGAAATCCAACATTACTAAATGCATAAGCATGCACTTGGGGAACAGTAACAGTCATAAGCTAAAGCAAGAGAAATAGGATGGAATTTGATATTACTAATTGAAACATCACACAATTCAAAGCAAGATTTGCAGTTGACAAGTGAGAAAAAGGCAACCTGGAAGACAAATAAAGTTGTATCAGATGTCTTAGGGTGCCTGCAGGATGCACCACACAAAAGAGCAGGATGCTGCACCCTACACAGCCAGGTAAGACAGGAAATACTGTTTGTGCTATCCATCACTACAAACTCATCTGAAATAAGAATGCATAGTGCCAGTGACCTGCATTTTGAGAAGTGAAGTGAAAAAATGAACAATTGCAGACAAAAGTCACAAGGGTTAAGAGAATGCATCCTGAGAATGGAAAGGAGAAGTGCGCTGGATTGTCTTTGCAAGGTCCAGGCTGACAGGATATAAACTCCTTCTGGAAACACAGAACACTGGAGAGACACAGAGACACAAGACAGGAAAATTCCCATTTGCCCTTCAGTGAAATACAAACATCCCATAAAGTAATGAGGACTTAAAATTAATGAGGTTGTTATATATGGGAAAGCAGCAAGGTTTTGGAAGAGTTGAGATGGGGAAAAGACCTCACTAATGCCAACTGGGATTTACAATGTGGCTGATACCTGACCACTGGGTACTCAAAGACACAGAAGTTCCTTTTAACCCCAGGCTGCTGTCCTGAAGAACTGGTGCCTGAAGGGCCCACACTGCCAACATCAGGACCCAGTGCCGACAAAAGTTCGTGCATCTGTAGCTCTGCATCAGCAACATACACCCCTGAAGAGTCAGATCTCTTTAAACATCCCATAACATGCAGCAATTTTCTCATTCAAGCTAAACAAAATCTTATATGACCTACACCTTCTTGAGGAGACATCCCATATATCAAGGTCAAATTAAATTACGTTTAGAATTACCAACAGAAAAGTTAATCTTCTTGTGGAAGAAAAAAAAATTGAAAAAACCATCTATTTTCAGAGCACTTTACAGACACTGTGCTCTCACACTTTTGAGACAGAAGCAAAGCCGAATCATCTTGACTCCTATTAAATCCTATTAGCAACAAGAGGGGCAGTTTTCCTCTGCTTCCGAAACTGCATTTCAGCAGAAAACCAACAAGAAGTTCACATCTGCATGCTGATGTCTGCACACATTTGGTACAAACCACCTCTCAGGACTCATAATGCCTGGATCAACGTGATTTATGGCCGTGGTGTACAACCACAAAAGGGCAGGACAGCTCCTGGTTTGATTCATGCCAGCAGGCGCTGTCACATTGCAAACAACCTCTTCAACTCCTGCAAATGCCAAGGTCAAATAACCCCACTCATAATGAGGTCTGGATGAGCTCCACTGTCTCCTCTCAGAATTTTTCAAAGGTAAATATTCCCATATGCAATACTGAGTTCCAGCAGGTAAATGTTTTTCTCCGTGGATCAAAGTAGTATGCCAAGACCTGATTCCCAGAACAACAGCCTCAAAACAGAATTTATCACAAATACTGAACATTCTCAAGTAACACTATTACTGAGAACATCCCTGTGTCTAAAGTGAAATTACACATTCTCATATATAGGTACTTGCAATTCAGTACTTAAGTATAAAAGCATTATTTGGCGTTTCCTAGAGGTACACAATCCTTTGTGTCCACCTTCTTACAATGAGACCATTTTTATGTTGGTTTATCAACATAACTTGCAAACTTTTGGCCTCAGTTTCTGAAATCCTGCATTACTGGCAATTCCTACAGGTCCTTTGTGACAATGAAATTGAGAAGGGTGTCACATGGAAAAACGGGGATGCCTTGAGTAACAACAGCTGATTTCTTCTTCTCAAAAGCTTATCAAGGTGAGCTTTAACTGGTTAGCCCACTAAAATTCTCCCTGTTTTTCTAGCAGCAAGGAAACCTGAGTCAGGTTTTCAGCTGTCCTAAGGTTTGTGCACACCACCTTCCACAAGGGATACAAACCTGCTGGTGGCCAAGCCTTGATATAGCCAGTGCAATGGACAACAGCATATTGTGCTTCACCTTCTTTCACTGGGCCCAGGCCATTCCTGAATGAAGAAGAAACACAAAAACATCACATTGATTGACATGCAGAATAGATTTATGCTTTCAAACTATGACTACTAATGATTCACCAATATTTGTAAGTTATGCTGGAAACACCCAAGAATCAACCTAGGGTTCTGTACACTGCCAGCTCTGTTGTGCTGCTATTCAAGCTGTACCTGTTTTCTGTAATATTTCTTGGAGAAAAATATCAAAGATTGATTCAGAGATGGAGCTGGTATAAAACAAAGAATCTGAGTGACACATGCAAAGAGATTTTGTTTGCAAAGGATCCAGTGTGTGCAACACTCCTGGAGTGGGCATTAACTCAGTGGCAAAGGACAGGGCTTAGGGGAACTACAGCTGCTTTGTGGTAAATTAAGTATTAGTACCTGTATCTTTTTCTCATGGTGGTTATTCTGTTCAGAGGTAAATGATCCAGAGGAGCATTTCCACACCTAAAAGTAAATTAATATTTTAAAGAGCTTTTAAAGTAAATTAATATTTTAAAATATAAACACACATGCTGAAAATGCATTTTGAGATCTTTACTACCATATATAAGTAGACAGTAATGCATACTTATTCCTAGCAAAAACTTGTGTATTCATGTTTACTTAAATCGTGCTGCTTCCACAGGCTGAGCTTTTTAGATGTGCTATAAAAATCTTATTTATTTTAGAAAACTAAAAGAGACTAGAAAAAGATACCCCTCCACTCTTGCCCAGTACAAAGACTATTTGAAATTGATACCCCAAGGGTGGCTAAAGAATAGATACACCTTAAAATGTCATAAAACAGGGGTGAAAACTAGAGAAAAATATGTCAGACCCCCAAATATTCACACAAACCAATCTTAGTGCTCCTGTAGATTCCCTAGACAGAAAAATTCCACTGCCAGACACCAGCTACAATGCCTGTAGACATTAAGATAATGTTTGCGAGATCAAACTATTTGCACTGTCAAGTAACTTTGTTTAACACTTGTTCATGTGTATTTTGTGATATTTGTAAGTATGCCTAACTGTATAATTTCAACAGTCCATCTGAAGCTGAGTAAATAGTTTGAAGGGTAAAAGCAGCCTCATTTTTAATGGAAAAATAATAACAACAGTGAAAGAAGCAACCACAAGGAAAAGTTCACATTATCTGAGGGCCATTCTTCACAGAAGGTTTTCTTTTTATTCCTTTATTTTTTTTTTCTTATCAGTCACTGCCAAGGAGAAGAAGTGAACAGCTAAAAAAAAATTTAGAAATACAAAAACAGTGGGGTTACTGGCATGTGTAAAATCACTCTCATGCACTGGAATTAACAGAATAAGAGTGCTAGGAAATAACTGCAATCTGACCTGTTTTTAAAGCCAGGGAACAATTGCAACCAGGACACTAGGCCTGTTTTTCTTTGCACAAACAAGTTCTCCTAACATGATGGGCATCTTGGGAGGAAGAAAAAGCAGTGTTCTCAGGGCT